>NC_133821.1:80737823-81040926 GCF_047830755.1 Zonotrichia albicollis
CGCCATAACCATTAAATACAGACTGACTTTATTCTCTGTGGGAAGAACAAGGGGAAAGGAGCCTTCAGCCACATAGCCAGACAAAAGTCCAAAGAGCCGGGGACCGGGGAGGCGAGGCGGGAGGAGCGCGGCCACCCTCCTCCTCACCGGCCCCGGCCGGGGGGTGTGCGAGGGGACAGGGGTGTCGGGGGCGGGGGGACGTCTGTCAGGCGGGGTGTCTGTCTGTCTGTCTGAGAGCGTGTGAGCAGGTGAGCTTGCAGGGAAGGTGGGGGGCATGCGCAAGTGAGTGTGCTGGGGTGCTGAGAGGTGCACGTGTGCGAGAAGGGATTTTGGGAATGCGAGGAATCCGCGCACTGCGGCCGGCGACGCGCGGGTGTGAGCGCTGGCTTCCAAGTTTGCACGGACCGGAGTGGGAGAGCGGTGTCCATCCGTCTGTCCGTCCGTCCTTCCGTCCGGGGCTGCGGGGCCATGGATGGCGGGGGCGGCTGAGGAGGGACACTTGTGGGGAGAGCGAGGTGTGAACGCTGCAGAGAGCGGGAGGAGGCTGCTTGGGCTGCGCGCAGCCGGGACACCTGGTCCTGAGCGCAGGGAGCTGCTGGGGGCTCAGAGACACAGTGAGACTTTTGAGAGGCGGCAAACATTGCCGCCTTCCACGCTGACACCTACAATTAGCCCAAAGAAGGCCGTGAATCCTTTACTCCCCGGCCAAGCGAGGGGCAAAGTTAGCGCTGACAGCCAGCTGCCAAACCACCCGCGGCTGATACCTTTGGGGCAAGTAAACAACTCGATAGCCACCAGCCCGCTGCGGGGCCCCGGCTTTTGCGGGGAGCTTCCCCAGAGCCCCGCGTGTGTGTGTCCTTCCTCCCCGGAGGGATGCCCGAAGCCGAGGGGCTTGGCTAGGGTTTGGGTCCGTCCGTGCGATCAGGGAGGGAGCGGGACAAGAACGGGGACAAGGAGGAAGGGAGCAGCTCTGGTGAAAGGAGGGGGCGATGGCCCCACTCGTGTTCCGTGGGGAAGGAGGGGTTCGGGAGGGAGTGGCTGACCCCAAGCTCGCCTCTCGGGAGGTGGGGGGAGGCGGGCGCTCCCCATTCCCCCCACAGATGAGGGCTCTGCTCGCAGCTTGCTGCCAAGCTCTCTCCCTAGTTTTAGCAACCCGCAGGCTCACGGGTACCTTAGTGCAGACTTCTTATTTTTCATTGGTGCGAGGTTTATTTTTTTTCACTCTATTTTTTTTTTCAAGCAACGAATAAACCTTTCAGCGAAGGTTTCGGCTTTGTTTTAAATTCTTTTCCTCTTTTTTTCCCCCCTTCTTGTCCTGTTCCCCCACCCCGCAGATTTCAGTGCAAACCCTCCGCTCGCTGCCGCAGTGTTTTCCCCGAGTTTCCCGGGCCGCTCGGTGCTGCGGCGGCCGCGCTCGCTGGAGCCCGGAGCGGCCCCGGGGACCCGGCCCGTCCCCGCTCGGCAATCCCTGCCGGGGAGCAGCACCCTGGTCGCGGTGTCCTAGCCCGAATTTACATAAAAGTGCGGTCGCTTTGCATCATCCCTCATCTCTAAAGGGTGCTTGAAGAACTCGAGACACTCTGCAGTCCTAATTAGTGATTTTTGTCCTCTTGTTACGGGGCTCAGCATCTCATGCAAATGAACTCTTCATCGCCGGCACCATTACCCCTGCGCCAGAATTAACTGACTCTTATCTTTAATGATATGCCGCTGAACTTCTCGGAGCCCGGCTAGCTTTTTATCTTGATTACTCTAATCAATAAGAAATGATAGAGTAAAATTATAAACTCTATTGGCTTTTGAATGTTGCCGACAAGCCCTCTAGATGCGCTCCTCTTTCATTGTTATTTATTAAAATGATCTTCAGCTAACTGCGGATGCAAATAGGGAAATGAACCGGCGAGGGGGCCCTGCACGGAGGGATCCCCCCCGCTCCTTGATGGAGCCCCGCAGGGGGGGCTCAGATGGGGGCAAGGGGGCTTTGTAAACAAATAGGTTTGGTTTTTTTTTTTTTTTTTTTTTTAACCAGAAGCGCGAGTAAAAAAAAAAAACAAAAAACAAAAAAAACCCAAAAAACAAAAAAAGAAACCATAAAAAACCACCCCAAAACAATAAACCCACCACCCAAACCAAAACAACAACAAACCAAACCACAACCCGCCAAGCTCTCCCCTTCACGACAAACTAGGACATAAACTTCCCCCTCCTCCCGAGGCCCGACGCCCTCGAGGGCTGCCTCGGGGCGGGGGCGAGGAGAGGGCAGGCACGGTGGGAAGCGGGAAGGTGGCCCTGGCCGAGGCTTCCCGTGCAGGGAGGACACGAAGGGCCCGATCCTGGCCACCCCAAAGGAGCCAGGAGAGTGTGCAGTAACCCCCTCCGCCCCGCCAGGTCAGCAAACAGCCGCTCCTCGCGGGCGGTAACAGGGGATCAATGTTAAACCAGCGGCAGCCCAAGTCGCTGCGGCGGCGATTTTTCCACAGCCTGGTCAGTGCAGGGCTGGCCGGGAATGCGCCCCGCACTCCGCCGCCCCCTCGCCAGCCCGCTCGGTCCGCCCGAAAACGTCTTTTCTTATCTGTCAGCAATAATTAGATATCCTTGCAGTGACAGAGGGATGCAGGCACCAGCACTTTTTCTCGGGGGAAGGAATACGTGGGTATGCGCTCACACACAGAGGCACAAACAGAGAACGCCAATTTTGCTGCTGCCTTTTCCTCCCCGTCTTTCCTCACCCCACCCCCCTTCGTTCTTCCCCCTCCCCTTTTTGAGTCCCGAGGAGCGGCAGTGACCGGGCCCGGCGCTGCCCGTGGGTTCCCAAGGCTCCAGGAGCTCCGGCATCCCGCTCCCCGGCGGCCCGGGCGGCTCCTGGCCCTCGGCGGGCACAGCCCCTGCGAAGGAATTCGGCAATTCGGGCACATCCCGGGCTGCCAGCACGGATCGCTGCTCCGCGGCCGCTCCTCTGTTCCGCCCCGCTCCTTTCCTCCCTTCCTTCTTTCCTTCCAGCGAGGAGTCGGCTTGCTGTCTGTGCCCGAGATTTTAGCGAAATTGTCAGGTGCGTGTGAGGAGAGGCTTTTAGGCGACAATTTTCAAGGCTGTCGAACAGAAAGGGATACATTTAGTTTTCTGCATGAAAATGAAACCTCTCTCAAATCGATTTTTAGGGCAGGAACACGTTGGCTCTACGGAGTGGTCTGGGGCCGTCATTTCGTCCCTCTCTGAGAGGCGAATTTCACGGCATTTCCGAACCCCGGGGCTGAAGTTAACAAATCCCCGGCTCTTTGCGATCACCCGTGGGAGAAACACTCCATATTTATTTCAACCCGTAATCTTTAAGCCCGTAGAATACCAACGCCTGCAGAAAATACTTTCCCCCCTGAGGAGTTTAATTACTTCAAATATTTTCAGTATAAACCTGTTCTTATCTCTTAGGGAGATAATTAATCAGAGCAAAGGGAGAGTTGCAATATCCAAGATGGGTTGGAGGGAAAAAAATAAAATTAGAGATACATGAGGGACAAAATTTTTTTTTTCCTTATATCGGACACATGGTGGTTTTTTTCTAAATATTCAGACGACACACAGGCACATAAAATATGTAATTGGCGCATAATGGAGCAGTACACAGGAGAAGACTAACAAAGTAGTCGCAGGCATGAAAATTGAAGTTGTGTGCCACAAAGACAGATCCTTCCATGGGGGAAGGGCTGAATGTGGCAAAATCATGTAAAATCTCCCTTCTCAGTAACATCTCGTTATTAGGAATGATGACTAAACCTCCAGGATTATTCTGGACTGTAAGTTATCAAGAGCCCACTAATTTCACATTAAAACCCATTGACTGCAACAGCGTGATTGAAGGGTTTTTAACAATTAACATAATCAGAAAATGAGCGGAGATAATTTTTATTCAACTCATTACTTTTTAATCATGTATTTCTTTTAATTAATATCTTCTCCGTGAAAATAACAAAAAGCCGAGTCCCAGAGCGGCCCCGGGCAGGGGAGGCGACCCCGGCGGCGGGGCGGGCCGGGGGCGGCCGGGCCGGGAGAGCGGGGCGGGAGGGCGGCTTCGCTCCCAGAGCCACCGCCGGGGCTGCAGCCACGGCCGCTGCCCAAAACAACCTCATCCCATGCCAAAAATCCCCGGCTTGTGCGGGACTCTCGCACCCCCGTCCCCCCAAGCCCCCTACCCAAGGGGCGCAGGACAGCCTGGGGAATCCCGGGATCATCCATGCAGCGCCGAGCGAGCTTTCCCCAGCGGCTGCCGCAGCCCTGCAAAAGGGTGGGAGGTTTTGGGGAGTGGGAGGCCACCCCCTGCCCCGGCAGTGTCGCCTGTCCGGTCGCTGGTGCCAACAGGTCGCTGCAGCCGCTCAGCCCCGCTGCCCTCGGCGCCCGCCTCACCCGCGGCAGGGGCGGCGTGCCCGGCTCCGTGGGCGTGGGGTGTGCCGGGGGCCCGTGTGCCCACGGGGTCTGCTGGCTGTCACCGGCTCCTGTCCTTCCCTCTGCTGGGCTGTGTTAGCCTGCCCTATGGCCACGTCAGGAGCTGTGAGTAAGGGAACACCTGGCTTGGGAAAAAAAGCCCCAAATCTGCTCTCCGTGTTTCTGCGCTCCGAAGGAGAAAAAAAAAAAAAAAATCGCAGCTGCTCTCCGGAGGTCTGCGTGGGAGTGACCTCCAGGGGTTGCCCCAGCACTGTCCTCGCCGAGCCAGGGCCGTGAGCAAGTGGAAGGACGCACCTGAAATCTGTCCATCCGTCTGTCCCCCGTCTGGACACTCATGTGTGCTCCCCGCACCGCCTGCCCCGCGGTGCCCCCAAGTGCGCGGGAGGGCTGCGGGGCAGAGCCCCACGGGCGGGGGCTCCACGCGGGACGCGGGGCCCAGCGGCTCGGCACCAGGACCCGGGCAGGGCACGAGAGCTCCTGCTGCCGCGGGGCCCGGCTGCGGGACAGAGCTCTCACAGCGCGGGGGCCGGCCCGGACCGTGCTGGGCACTCTCTGGAGAGTGTGTGTGTGTGTGTGTGTATGTGCCTGTGTCTGTGTGTGCGTGCGTGTGTGTGTGTCTGTGTGTGTGTATGTGTGTCTGTGTGTGTGTGTGTCTGTGTGTGTGTCTGTGTGTTTGTGTGTGTGTATGTGTGTATGTCTGTGTGTGTGCGTGTGCGTGTGTGTGTGTCTCTGTGTGTGTGTGTCTCTGTCTGTCTGTATTTGGGTCTCTGTGTGTGTGTGTATGTGTGTGTGTGCGTGTGTCTGTCTGTCTGTCTGTCTTTGGGTGTGTGTGTGTGTCCTCGCTTTCACCGCGGGTGAACATGCTGAAAATCCCATGGGAAATTCCCGGGATAACCCGTTCCTTATTTTCTTAAAAATCATTTGTGGACAAAGGTATGCAGGCTCTGAATAGCTGGAAGAGACGTCGGTTTGCGTAAGACGGTCCCAGGCATCCACAAACCCGTGCTGCTCTGAAAGGCTTGGCCAAGCTGCTGAAGAATTGACAGGTTCGTGTTGAATAATTAACTTCTCTCTTTCAAACACTTCAATTAATAAAGTGTAGAAAGGTAAGAAAGTCAAATTCTATTTTTTTATAGATTGTCACAGCCTAACCTCTGCTCTGCCACTGAAATTTCCCTTGAAAATTTACTTGGGGTCCCTTGCCCCTGGAAGGAGCCAGTGTAAATGTCCCCTTGAATATGGACTGGAGATAAATTCTGCCAGCCAGAGATTTCATGGTCATGGTGTGGCCAGGATGGCCAGGCTGCCTGCACTGTCCCTGCAGTGAGGTTTGCACAGTCCCTCCTCGTAGAGAAAGACTGAGTACACAGTATTAGATCAGTTTTAAGGCTGGAAATGGGTTGTGGGTTTTTTATCTGTTGTTGTTGCTGGTTAGTTGTTTAGGTATTTTTTGAGGGGAGGAGGAAGGGGGTGGAATTTTTTAAAATAAAAACACTCAAAATTAACAAAATAATTTTGAAAAGAAGGTATTGCCAATAAAACATCCATAAATATCCTCCCAACACTTGAAATTGCATCCAGTACATGTGATATTTACAACTGTGACAGTATTTGTTGGGTTTTTTCTTTTGTTTTCTTTAATATAAATTCTGTGTGAATCCTTGGAAGAAGGGAAGTGACTTTCAGGTCACAGCACCAAACTGGAAGTGAAACATGGTGATGAACACTGCAAGGTGTGAAGGCAACTGTTTACAAAATTTCCTCCAGTTTCAGCTGCCTGTAGCCTTTTGAAGAAATTGCCTGTTGGTGCCTGCCATCCATCTGGTATTCAGCGTTATGTTTACAGCTTCTTAAACAAAGCACACGCCCTTTCTCACAGGCATACAACCGGGGTGAACTTTGTTGAAAAGACTTGAAAATTCACAAATGGGAAAATTTGGCCCTTTATGGAAACCACAATGGATCAGTGCTGGTGACACGCCCCAGGTAGGAGCAGTGCTTGGCTCTTCCTCAGTTCCTCACGTCTCAGAGCAGTGTGGCTCTAGCTGGCCGAGGCCGAGGATTTTCCCTCCACAGGTGTCTCTGTCAACCCTCTGCCAGAAGCCACCTTGTTGTTACAATAACCTAAAACTGTGCTGAATACTATTTTTTCCCCCTTTCTCAGAATTAACAGAGATGGGGAGTACTTCAGGTAAGGTTGCAACTCTGTAGGATAATAAATGCTTGCATTTTATAGATTACTGAAATAACCTGCCGCGTTCATGCTATCTTCTATTAGCGCTCATCTTGCTGTGATCCTTTGCTCAGAGAAGAAAGGGAAACCTTTTATAGAAAGTTATATTAGTGAATAGATAATTTTCTACTACCATGTGTAATAGGAAGTACCTAGGTACAGTTCAAAGAAGAGGTGCAAAGCAAAAGCCTCACCAGGACACATGTATATAGAGATAATTTAAAAAATACTCTTTCTCCCTTAGCTGATTAGTTCAGATGTTCATGTCAGCTCCTGCAGCACTGCTTCAATCCTGGCCACGTAAGTACAGGAGGGAAGGGCTTCTGCTTCTGGAGGGTGTCCTGCACTGGCTCATCCCAGAAGGGCTGAAGCACAAGGAGTGAAACTTGACAGGAGTACAAGTGGATCCAGTGTCTGTCAAAGCCCTGCCAGCCCTGCCACTTTCCCTTATGAGGCAGGTTTTAGGCTTGTGCTTTGGGAACTTGTTGAAATTCAATGGAGATGTATGAGTAGCAGGAAACAATCTGTGCAAAAGGGAAGAACAGTTTTGGTTTGCTTCCTGCTGGAGGAGAGAGTGGGATGACACCACACTGACCCCAGGATAATTAAGAGCAAAACTTGGCTCACTGAGTATCTCTGAGCATGGACACTCATCCACACTGCAGTGAGCTATAAAAAGAAAATAGCTTTCATACTATTTGTGTTGATCAAGGAGTTATTTGAGGTAATTTTGCTGTTATGCTGCTTCTAATCTTTCTGCTAGGTTTAAAATATTGTCTTCAGATGTCTTTTTTTCATACTTCATTTTCTATACATTAGCTATTTCATCATTATCATCCTGTTTTACTGACATGAAAAATATCCAGTTTAACAGCTCCTCTTTCATTTCTTAACAAACTGCACAATTAAGACTTAATTAGATGCATATGAGTAAGAAAATGGCAATGCCACACAGGACCTTAAATGTGGTATCATTCAGTTGCTCAAGTGCAGAATCCTGGAAAAAAAATCTAAACAGAAAAAATCCCATCAACTTAGTTCTAGCTGTATCTTTACAGGCTGGCATGATTGCCACTGACAATTATTGTTTTTCTAGTCATTATTCTAAAAATACAATGTACATATTTTTTCCATTTTCCACAGTAAAAACTCTGACAGGTGCATGAAAATGACATTTCTCTGTGCAGTGGATTCATAGAGAGGATTATACGCAAACATTTCAGGTCTAAGCAAAGATCATACAGCACTACATATTATTTCTGAAGCTATTATGCTGTTATATACCTACAGAAAAGAAAAAAAGCCTTCACACACAGAGGTAGGGTGGTTTTCTCTCTTCAGAAGTGTGCTGGTGCTAAATAAGGAAGAGGGGAAGATGATGGATGGCCTGTCTTGGTGCTTTCTCTGTATTTGTTTGGAAATGGGAAATCTGCTGCTGGCTTTCTGGCTTACCATCACAGGGCACTTCAGTGCCTTCCAGAACCCCAGCCGGGACAGGACAGCATCCAGGGCTCCTCCACCCAGCTGGTTCCAGCTGAAGGTGGCTTGAGTGTCCACCACATGCTATGACAGGAGACTTCAGGAGCAGGCAGATATGGAAAATGAGTCCTGGGCAGGTCTCTGTGGACAGTGATAGAAAAATAACTATTGGTCCTTTGAGGATGTCAAGTGCTTCTCCCCAAGTGAACAGTTGGCAAAAAGGAGGGAGAACTAGATAGCATCTAACCATAATCCTTACTCTGTCATGGAGGGGATTAGTAATTCTCCAAAATGAGAATGTGGTGATTTGGCTTAGGTGGGCTAAGAGCTGGTTTCATGATTTTCCGTAAAATTGCCCAAGACAAACACGTTGAATTGGACAGTCTGGCACCATAGACCTGGCCACAGCTCTTTGGAAAACTGGTGCTAGGAGTGTTCCCTTGTTTCATTTAGCAATTCAGAGAATGAACCAATTTGCAGAACATTCCTAAAAAAGCATTCTGTATGAGGCACTGATACATATTTTCTGTAAGTATAACATTGAAGAAGTTATAGTTGGTGATAGTTTCTTATCCTTACCCAGACAATGATGTTCCTGAGTGTGTCTTCACTTTTCCAGCATCTGATCTTCCCTGACTTCCAAGTGGCTCATGCAACATTATTGGTCCTAAAAGCTCCAGGTAGGATTTGGCATCTGATTTGCAAAGACATGGACAGATTTTTGGAGATTCTGAATTAAGGACTGAAATGATTGTGAACCAACAGCTTTTTGTTTTCTGACTTTTGAGTCTTATTGCTCATCCTTTGTGGTTGGCGTGACTATCTTCTTGCCCTGAGTGAGAAGGTTTTCATATTCTTTGCAATCCACACAGAAAAATAATGCTCCAAATGGTCAGTGCTAGCAAACACAGTGGCTCAGGCTGGTCAGAAATAGTACAGCTAGAAAAGTCTTTGTCAATCTATTTTAAACAAATCTCACACAATCTTTTGAAAATAGAAATTGGCTCAGACCAACTCTACAGTATTGCCAGAGTGATTTTGACTTGCAACTAACAAAAAATTGCCTTAACATGCTGACAGTTCATTTAACACATTTATTTCCTCACAAGTTCTTTGCCAAGGGTGTGATGAAGATGCGTGTGTGCCCTTTATTAATAACATATATGCTACTGTTTCCTGAACCACTTTCTGATTCTCTGTAGAGTCTGGAAAACAGTAACTTAATCAAACGACCATCAGTTAGGCTTTGGCATCAGCCACAACCAGGACGTGAAGGAGCCGACAATGGCTCCGTGAATTAGGAGGGACGTGCAGGGCTGTGATGGAGAGCAGGAGGAAAAGTTTCTGTAGACAAGGAATAGATATAATACACTGATTCTGTTTCCACGTTGAGCTTTGTAATCTTTGCAATGAAATCAGTCAAGGCTAAAAAGTATTTCTCTTTCCACAATGCCAGAAACACCTCTCTGGGGACAACTCTCCCACCTCCCTGCTCTTACCAGCCCCTATTTCACTTGATGGGTAGTCTATCTCCTGTGCAGCAGTTTTGGCCTTGGAGGCAGAGCCCTTTCCCCCCTTTCTTCCTGCCCTCTGAGCTGCCCCAGTCTCCCTTCCAGAGACCATTGCACTCCCCAGGCACCCAGCCTTCCAGTCACCCCTGACTCCTTTCACTCTTAGTCATCACTTAATTTTCTGGCACTGCCTTCACATTTATGGTCTGTTCCTCTTTTTCCAGACCTCTGGTGTAAAGGTTTTATCCAAGCCACCATTCTTCAAAGATAACAAGAAAACTTGAAAAAAGAGATTGTTTTTCAGCTCACAGTGACATAACTCAGGAGAAAGAGCACTGAAGGAAAGAGGGAGACTGACAATCAGAAGGGAAAAACAGGTTCACACCTGCAAACTGTTCATTTTGCCTGGCTCACACTGCCATCTCCTCAGATCCAGCAACATGGCATAGGAAATCAATACTCATTTTCTGTGCTCTGTTTCTGCACTTTAAAGGTAAGATTTTTTTCCTTCTGTGGAATGATGCTCTTGCCTGTAGTCAGGGTAGGTATTGAAACACTTGGATGTGTTTTCAAGAATAATTGGGTGTACCCACACAAGATTTCTGATATTCTTGAATATTTCTGAGATTTGCTGGCCAAGGCCAAATCCTGCTTGGGAGCACAACCCCTTTGATGAGGTCGAGCAGAAAGGTAATGGTACAAAGTCTACAACAAAATTAACTGAATGAGCTTGACAGCTGAGTTCTCAGTACAAATGCCTGTTTCTGTTGGTAACCAAATTTATCTGTTATCAGAGAAGGGGACCACGCCTTCTTCAAGCCTAGATCTGAACCACAGCTGAAAAAGTTAGTGACTTTTTTATTTTTTGCTTTGTAGTGTCATGTTTATTTTGGATAAGAAGGAGAAGCACCTAGTGACCAGACATCTTCCTTATTGGTCTGCAGCAACTGGTTACACCTCAGAGATCTCGTCTGAAACTCTTGAGCCTTTTTTTTTCCTTCTTTATTCTTTATTCTCTCCCCTTCCCTTTTGTTTTTTAAAATTTTTCTTTCTCCCTTTTCCCTTTCATTTTTTCCCTCTCCACACTCCCCGAGTCTAGTTTTCACACGGAGGAAGAACACATTATCTCACAGGAGAATAATTATTAAAGTCTCTTAAGACGTGGGAAAGCGCATCCCCCCTGACCCGCGAGATGCAGGCGCAGCTCTGTCCCCGGCAGCCGGTCCCTCCCGGTGCCCGCAGATCCAAGCAGGGACAGCCCCGGCGAGGATGCCGAGAGCATCCTGCCCTGGCCTGGGGCGCGTTTGCATCGCTCCCGCGGGTGCGGTCCCTTTGCAGCCCCCGCGGCCCCTCGGTGGGGCGATGCGCGGGAGTGATGCTGCCCTCTCCCGGGGGATGCGGACAGCCCGGCCCTGCCGCCCCGCCCGGCCCGGGCACCCCCTCCCCGGGGACACCCGCTCTGCAGGGACACCCTGCTTGGCATGGACACCCTTTCTGCAGGGACACCCGCTCTGCAGGGACACCCCTGTCCCGGCTCGGGCAAACGGCGTTCTCTGGTCTCCGGCTGGCCCCGGGGTGGTTTAGGGACGGCAGGCAGCCCCTGTCTCCGTGTCAGGGCTGCAGGCGCCGACTTGGTTCAGGGTTTCTCGGTTTCTCGGTGTTTTGGCCGCACCTCTGCTTGAGAGCCACGGAAGGGTGACAATCTTCTGGTGCCGGGGCCACCTGGGCACACGCGTCCTGCTCAGCAGCCTCAGGATTCCCCTGCTGGATGCGGTCCCCAAACCAGTAGGCGCTGTGCGGGAAGGGATTGCCTGGCCTTGGAAAAAACCCCGGTGGGACTTGCCTTGAGTCTGGGCAGCAAGGCTCGGAAAGGTCCGGCACCCAAACCAGGGCCCTTGCCTGAGTCAATTGCGTGTACAGACAGCGTGGTACGTGTTTGACCACACTGCCGCATTTATCTGTGTCACACTCACGACACAGATAAATGGTGTGGTTTTCGTTTGTTTCATTCATTGCTTTAAAAGCATTCACTGCTTCAGAGCTGAGGCACTTAGGACACGCAGAGAAGGATAACTCTCTGTTGTGTGCTCCTTGCTAGTTGATGGCATCTGTACCACCACCTTTACTTCTGTGTGTTCACCAATTTGTTTTGGACATTTCCACGCCGTGACGTTTGCTGCACGGCTGGCACAAGGCAGCAGCAGGTGACACGGTGCTGGCGGAGCTGGGTACACCTGGCTGCTCTGGGAGACACTTCCAACTGTCCTGAGCTCCCAGCAGCTGTCAAAACTGCCACAGCACTGACACTGCCGGCCAGCCCTGTGTCCCATCCCTGCTGCCACTGAATTGGCTGCAAAAAACCGGATGGGGCCATTCCTGCTTGGTTCTGTTATTCCCAAAGGCACCATGCTATGGAATTGCAGGGCTCCCCTTCATCTCTGTGATGTGTGTCTTACCAAAGCGCTACAAACCCCAGCCTCGGGGAGCAACCCATGGAAGAGGATGAGAAGGAGCGGGCACGGGGTCAGGTCCCGCCAGGCAGAGCTGTGGGATAGCCCGGCACCTCATCCCCGGGAGGGGCTGCCCGCTGCTCTGCTCACCGCTCCCGCTCCGAGAAGCGTTTTCCTTTGGTGGCTGTGGTTTCATTCGGAGTCTGCCACAGGGAAGTTTGGAGCCAGGTACCAAGGAAGGTGTCCAGCTTCAGGTAAACCGCGGGAAATATTTCGTTTGCAGGAAGTTGCTGTTTATTTCTCCATCATAATTTCTTTCTCTTTTTGGGGGATTTTTTCCTCTAAAATTGTTGCTGTGTTTGAGCATATTTTAAAGTCACTTCCCACACGACAGATACTCTTAAAATCCCTTCTCGGGTGAAGAGAGCACCTGGATGAAAGGCACGGCACAGAAACCGCGGGGCAGGATGCGTCCGAGGCAGGTCCATGCCGCGGGCACAAGCACAGCTCGCACACTCTCCCGGCCTTGGGGACACACCAGCGCCTTGTCCTGGGATGAGACCCTGGGATGATACCCCGGGATGGGACTCCGGGATGGCCCTCGGGGATAAGTAAGTCCCCGGGATGGACTCCCGCCCCTCGAGACCTCCCGTGTCCACCCCGCCCCTTTCTCCGCCCCTCTCCCCGCCCCCTCCTGTCATCGGCCAATCAGCGGCTGCGCCCCGGGGCGAGGGCCGGCTCTTTCCCGGCGCGGCGCTTCCGGTTCCTCGGCGCGGCCGCCATGGCGCCGCCGCGGTCTCTGTGCCGGGCGCTGCTGCCGGCGCTGGCGCTCGCCCTGCTCGGCCTCGCCGCCGCCGCGGGGCCGCGCCAGACCCCGGCGCTGGAGGTGGCGCAGGAGCTGGCGGAGGAGCTGTGGAGCGCGGGGCTGCCCGGCGACCTGCCCGAGCTGGAACCCGAGTGCCGCAGCCTGCTGGCCGCCTTCGCGGAGGGCAGCGCGGCGCTGACGGGCTGCCTGGGCCAGCGCGCCCGCCCGGTGCGGCTGTGCCAGGGCTGCCACGGCCCCTACCGCCGCCTGCTCGCACAGTACGGCAGCATCGCCCGCGCCGTCGGGGTGCGTCCGTGGGGCCGGGCGGGGGAGGGTGCGTGGCTGCCGGGGCGGGCTGGGGGCCTGGCCCCTCTCCTTGAGGCTTCCAGGCCTGTGAGTTGGGTGCCGGAGCACGTCGGGTGGGATCCCCGGGAAGGCAGGCTGAGAGCCTCGCTGGGGTGTGTGCAGGGCAGCTCGGCAGAGGCTGGGGGTGTTGGGGCAGCGCTGGTGCCAGGGCCGGCCCCTCCTGCTGCTGTGCTGCGGCACGGTCCGTGCCGCCCGCCCCCGGCGTGGCTCGGGGCACGCGGCTCCACCTGCGGAGAAAGCCGTGCGAGTGGAAAAACTTGAGCTGTTCTTGCTGATGGAGCAGTGCCCTGGCTCGCAGGTTCTGTGAGCACTAATGGGAAACGCTGCTGGAGCTCGGCTGCCTGGCACTTCCCGGAAAATTGGTGGTCTGTGAAGCTGCGGCGAGTGGGACACATCGTCTTGTGAGGAGTCGTGTCACGGTGTTCTTGCTTCCAAAGCTGATGGGAGAGTGTGTAGAAAGCATGAGCACTGGCAGGGTCAGTGCGCCTTACTGCTGGGAGAACTTTGACTGAAGCTGGGTCTTCTGTTCACATCCTCCATGGAGTTGATCCAGTTGTAAAAGTTAGTTCCTTGGATAATGTGAGGATGACATTAGTGAATCAGACCAAAGGGCCTTTGTTCTGTGATGATGGCTAAAAGTGGGTGCCCTGGTAAGAGAACAGACAGAGAGCAAGTTTATAGAAGTATGTACCCTGGATCATACTTTCAGTCTTGGGATTTCTGAATTCCAAGATTTAGAATTGCCATTGATGAAAAAAATCTGTTGCTCTTTAAGCCCAGGTGATAAATAGGTGCCACAGTGGCCTGTGAACCATTTCAGTGCACAGTTTCCTGTCATTAGAGAAGTATCAGTGCTGCTTTTGGGTAGTTTTGGCTTGATTTCCTATTTCCCCTCAACACCCCAGTGCTTATATTGCAAGAGTGCATGCATATTCCTTTGGTAATTGTCCTCTCCAGGGCAAATATGTAGCCAGTGGTCTCTTGATTTAGTTTGCAAACTTGCGGTCTGTTTGTTTCTTTTATGGAAGCTGTTTCACATCAGTGACTAGATGGTGTGAAAGTGAGAAATTGAATGTGTAATTCTCTTGGGGACTTCTATGATATTTTGGCTAGGATTAAGTAGCCAGATGTATTGCAGTACTTAGAATATGTATGAACTCATTGCAGCTTCTGTGTTTGAGTGCTAGCAGCCTGGGAGGACTTGTCCGCTCTGTGGTGTGGAAGGCACTTCTGTTGGCTTTCCTTCTGTGTGTGGATTAACTAACTAGGTGAATAAAGGAGCTGGCCTCTTGCAACCTCAGTCCCTGATTACAATTACTTAATCAGGTGTCTGATGTTTCTGTCTTAACAGTGGTTAAGAGTGCAGTGTGACAGGAGCAGCCAGTTGGAGTTTTGGACAGCTCTGAAATATAAAATCCTCCTCACCAGGCTAATTAAAAAATCAATTAGGCAAACTTTATTTAAGGAATGATTTAGGTCTATGTGATTGAGTTTTGGTGAAGTGCTTTTTCCTGCTTGTGAGCCCAGGTGGCGAGGAAGCCTCATAGTCTTTGTGAAGCAACCAGTTTCCTGCATAAACAACATTCTTGCATGTCTGTAATTTAGTAGAAATGAAAGCGGCCAAGTGTGGGAGTTACCAGATGTGGCAATATTTGACTTCTGCAATTGAGCCTCCAGGGAAAGTTCTTATTTAACCTCCCCTCCCCATTTTAACTAAGTGGGGCAGAAACTGGATCTCTTGTGAAGCACTGTAAGGAACAAGTTTCTCATTAAAGAGATTATTTTTTTCTGTGCCCCACATCACTTATCAAAGAGGCTTTTGACAGCTTTGGCAATTTTGAGAAGTGCTTAAGTCAATTTAGCAGCCAGACACCAGGAGCTAGAGCACAGGAGTCAGCTGACTGGAGGTCATGGTTCTGTATCTGAATTCTGGTCAGAATGTTTCCTGTTTGTTCTGCAACTGCTTTTACAGTCGCTCTGTGTTTTTTATGATCTTGGTCCAGAGAGTAAGTAGTGGTAAGAGTTGTGGCAGAGCCTGCCTTGAGGATGGAGGTGGATTGAATGGCTCAGTGAGACAGATGAGCTTGGTAGCTGTCTGGGGAGGTGATAGCTTGGCCTGGGCACGTGCTTGGGTGAGTGAACACAGGCACTGCTCCACAGAGGGCTCTGTTCCTGGTGATGCTGCACTGGGGGAAGTTTGCTGCTCATAGAGTACATTGGTGCAGCAGTTTTGGAGGCTGTTTCTGTTTGGGTTTGGTTTGTTTGAGACCAGTCCATTGGTTCAGCTCCCTCAACTGTTCCTTTTGTCTAATGAGAATGACCCCGTCCTCTTCTCTGACTGCACATGCCTTGAGCTGGCCCCTGGGCCATGGCCCAGGAATGGATGAACGTGAGCCACCTGGCAGAGAAGGTCCTGGCTGTGTGCTTGGTTTTTCTTTTCTTTTCTTTTTGCCATATTTTTTTGCCATATTTTTTTGACTGACTTGCATGTGGCCCTATAGACCTGCAGAGATTGTGTGCTCTAAGCTGTGTTGCTCACAGTATGAATTGGAGAATCAAAAGACTTTTGTTCCATCACTTCTGCTCTGCCTTTTCCAGAAATATCCATGTGATGTGTTGTGATTGTTTTAGATGTGCTTGTGTAAAATACATTTCAAAAATTCCCCTTTTGTATTTTTAACACTTCTTCACTTCCTTTTTTGTTTCCTTTTATTTCTAGAATTCCTCTGAGAGCCACAATTGTGCCAAAAGCATCTTGACCTCAGACAGGCTGCAGATAGTTGTGACCCTTTCGGAGTTCTTCAACGAAACCTGGGAGGCAGCCAACTGCGCAAGTACGTGACTCATTCTGTAGCTCTCATGCTACTGTGGTGACGTAGCCCCTGAAATTTGCACAGATCAGAACTGTGTGTGTTTGTTTGAATGCAGCCAGTAGATAACACACAAATCCTGAGCTATAGCCGCTCCAAGAGTGTTTTCTTTTGCAAGGGCCAAAATCTGAGGGCAGTAGTCCGTCAGAAAACTACTGATGGTGCTTAGTACTTTCAGGAGAATTTCCTAGGATGTTGGCTTGCTTTCACGGTGCTGTTGCTGAACTCCTAAATTCCTCAAATAATGTTGTTTTTAAAGGTCTGGCTGATTAGAGCACCTGAAGTAGGGTAGGATGGATGGAAGCAGTAACATAGGGTTGAGCTCATAACTAGAAGAAAAGCCCCAGAGTCTCTGTCAACTCTGGTAAAAAGCTCAGCTCTTTTCTTAAAGAATAATAATTACACTGTGATTTCTACTATTGTGTTCATGGTCTAGCTGTTTCCTGGGTGCTCTCCATTTCATCTCTGCTGCTGGTGCTTCTGCTTCCACAAAATGGCTGTTACTGTTGCTGGGCAAAGCCAGATTTGTAGGCTGGGAAATAAAAGTAATGTCTTGTTTTATCTCAAAGTCCAAAGATAATTCAGTCCCCCTCTTCAGAAAGCTCTTGATGATAGTCTTCATCTTTCACTTAATCAAGGCCAATTAATTCTGAAATGTGTTCTTGATGGAAGCGTTAGGTCAGCAGGTCTGAGATATCAGTGGCAGGCAGATAAGGAAACTGCAGTGTTGACTAGACTCATCCTTTATAGCTGAGAGCTCTTTTTGCAGGAGTAGAGTGTCTGGGGCTTGCTGGCTGTGGAATTGTTAGAAATTAAAATATCCCAATGTTTTTCTTTCTTTTCAACAGATTGTTTAAAGAATAACAGTGAGGGATTATCAAATTCTACTGAAGAATTCCTGGATTTATTCAATAAATCTCTGACATGTTTTGAACATAATCTTCAGGTATCTTATGTTGTGTATTTAAGAGAAGCACTTAAATCCTCTAACTGCTACCGAAATTTTATTTATGCTGAATAAACTGCAGATGCAGACTAGGCAAATAAACTGCTGCTGAGTTTGTGAATTGTAGGCAGATAAATCCATGATCGGTAAAATGCAGTTGTTTACAGATTCAGTGCCTGAAATTAATTCTAATTGATACTCACCTTGACTTCATTTTGTCTGTAATTGCAATGCTACTTCACATCAAAATTTCTGAATTCACAATAGTTGATAATTACATAGTAAAAACCAGCATGTCTGCATGCTCTTGCTTTGTAGAATTGTTGTCTTTTTCATGTAGAAATTCAGGCTTTAAATAGCCTTTTGATAATATGGACTAGCTCAGGAGGACTAGGCACCTTTAATTCTTGTAGCATTTCTTTTGACTGTTAAAATTACTCATAGTTAGAGGTTGGCCATATTGCAAAGACAACTTCCTTGGTGAAAAGAATGTGGTAATTGTCCTCAGAGAAAATGCCCTATATAGCTTAAGAAACTGCATACTCCATTTCAGTCCGGAGTATGAGCTAGACAGATTTCAGGATCATCCAGAAGTAAAATAGGTTTACTTCAATGGGCATGGGATAATCTTTGGGGAAACTATCTGCTTCTTTATTAATGCTTTCTAAGAAATGTGCCTTTATAGGCCTTGGTCAGGAGCAGTGTGGACTGGCTTATTGAAAACTTCAAGTGATTAAACTAGAGCTTAACCCAGTGGTCAGTAGGTAGCTGGTAGAGCCATTACTGGGTTGAAATATCTTCAGAGATTGTAGTTTTCTTTTCAAGTGTCCTGTATTGTGTTCATGGAGTGCTGAAGGCCACAGATGGAAATGATTGCTTGGTATGGCATGATCTGTCTCTCTCAATGTCAGCAGTAACAAATTGAACCAATTTTTTTTTTTTAATGCTTTAAACTGTAGTTCATTCAGAGTTTTATAACCCCAGGGGCAAGGCATGGATCTATCACCAAATAACTACACAGAAGTGTGCAAAAACTGCAACGAAACCTACACGAAATTGAATGACCTGTATAACCACCTGCAGAGGCTGAACAGGCAAGGTGGTGAATCTGCTCACTCTGCACACTTGTGTATTGACGTGGAAGATGCAGTAAGTGTTTGCTAATGCACTTTATTCATCTGAGCCATTTGTGCTTTTCATACTAGGATTTCTCTTTCCTTTGGGCAGGGGGCAGTGCCTTTGGCAGGCCGGTGCCCCGTGGTGGGAGGTGCTTGGTGGGGCTGTCCTGTGGGGTCCTGTCCTTGGGCAGTGCTACAGGAGTGGGACTGAAGCTGCTGATCTCCTGAACCCATCCCAGTTTGAGTAGCTGCACTTTCATTTCTTTTTACTGTGAAGGGGATGGATTTTAAAAAATAAATCTCTTAATCTGGCTTTTAATGTGAGGCTTTACTGCTATTGTTCTAGCTGGTGTGTTAATTGATTCCTTATTACAGCTGCTGTTTCTAGGCATCCTCAGCATTGTCAACATATGTTTGGAGAAAGCTTTGGTATATTGTGGGGTTAAAGTGGCTGGGCTGAAGGAATGCTCCTCAAAAGTATGGGATTAGCCCTGTCCTCACAGATTATCAGTGAGCTCTCTGAGAAACAGGCATGCAGCAGTGTCGACGTGTATCTGAGTACAGTTATGTTTTTGAAGCTTGTAAAAATTTTGGTGTGAAATCTTGGCTCCATCTAAATAGTTTGTTTCAACTTTTCCAGTTATTTGCTTGCTTTTGGGGAGAGATCTGTTCAAGTGCAATTTTCTGAGGTGGCACTTGAACACTTGCATGTCTTGAGGCCTGAGTGTTCGCATGTGCTTGCTTTCATGATTTTTCTTCTGTTTTCCTTTTAGATGAACATCACTCGGAAGCTTTGGAGCAGGACTTTCAACTGTTCTCTTCCCTGCAGTGATACAGTCCCAGTGATTGCAGTTTCATCCTTTATCCTCTTCCTACCTATTGTTTTTTATCTTAGTAGCTTCCTTCACTCGAAGCAGAAGAAACGGATACTCATTTTGCGTAAGTGGTGGTGTTGGCATTTCTCTGTTGGATTGGGAGGCGCCAGGGATTTGCTTGGCTCTTGTGGGAGAGGAGGCCCAGCCAGATCTGCCTGCAGCTGTGCTGACGGCACTAATAGCAACTATTAGTCTGCTGCTGTGCCCTGAAGAAGGGTAGGAAAGAGCTTCAGCCATATCTTTTCATTAAAGTTTCTGGATGTGAACAGAAAGCTGTTTGCAAGTCTGTGTCAGATAAATAGAGGGAGTGGAGAGACTAGTTTTGTGGAATTCTTTGTGTTTAATTTTCATATAATTTTTCCCTTTCTAGCCAAGCGCATCCAGTCAAATGCCAATCTTGTGAACATCCAAGAAAAATACAGCTGAGCTGCAAAACAAAACCTGAGAGCTGCTGCTGGTATACAGTGGGTACAATTGTGTTGGAATGAGGCCGGCACAAAAGAGGAGTTAATTATGGTTTAGTGTAATGATACAGAGCAACACAAGTTAAACAAAATGCTGTCTGACTTCTAAGCAAGGATATTAACAAACATGACAAGGCAGGGCTGTGTGACACTGTATGGACTCTGGTTTTGAAAAATCTGTGGTTTTTTTCTTTCAGTCTTGGGCTGAAGCTATGTTTTTGTGTTCCTAAGCTTTTGTACTTCACATTGGTAGAATAGCTACACTTTCCTTGCATGGTATTTTCCTATATTTGTTCCACAAAAACCTGAGATTTTGAATCTTTTTGAGGTGATTTTGATAGACAGACAAAATTTCAAATAATGTTTTATGTTTCTGCTTAAGACATTACTTTTAATTCCACATAATATTCAGACTTGGGATGGAAGGAACCCTTCAGAAAAGTTCCTATCTTTCCTGTACCACTGAAAAGTCATGCTGCTGGCATCTGTTAAAAAAGAGGCATGAAATATGCAGAGAAAGTGGCAATATATAGGATCTAAAACGGCAACAGAAGCAGCACAACTGCCAGTGCTGGACTTGAATAGTAATTATTGATGGCTACAGTATTCTGTTTTCTCTGGAACTGGTGGCATATTTAGTCTTTTGCACACTTTAACCACTAAAATTGTTGCTTTTCAAATCTTACATTTTCAGAAGGTAATTTTACATACCTGCTTGGGTAACAAGGTTTCACTCTCTGTTCATTATGCCATTTCCTTTCCTTTTTCATTCTAATGTTTTAGTGGTTTTTTTGTTTTGTAGAGGAGAAGTGAGGTAAAGTCAAGTCACTGGAAATGCTGGATTTACTGGTCTAGAGCTTGCTATGGCTTAATACAGAGGTGTTTACAGGAACTTTGTCAGGTAAAAGTTGTTTTTTCTGGGTAATCTGTTTTAGCAGTGAGTGAACCAGTGGGTCCTCTTACTCAAAAACTGTTGTGAATAACATGAATACACTGTATTGGGAATTGGTGACTTTCAGGAAATAGTTTGAAAATATTACTCCCATAAAATAGATGGATGTAAACAAATTGAACTTGGAGAACTCCAAAGTGGATGGAGAAATTCGTGCAATAACTGCAGGGATGGGTGGTGCTGCTGTCAGCACCAAATTGTGGGCACAATTTGATGGCTGCAGCAATCGTGGCTGTTCAGTTTGTTTATTGTATTTCTGATTTGGGAGAGTGGTCGTGTTTAAATTATTTATAGCTGTACCTGAGGTTAATGAATGCCAGAGCCTTTGATCCAATTTTTCAATGTATTTTCTAACCTGGATGTAAAAAAGAATGGTCATTACAGCAAAAAAAAAAAAAAATTATTTTGGAATCTGTGTCTGATGTCTGTCAAAATGTCCCACGAAGTAGTTGTATTTGATTTGCTTTGGAGCCTATAATTTTGAATTTTTCCTTTGCACTAAGGCTCAAATAAATATATAACAGTGTAACCAAAGCTCTTCAAATAATTTGTTTTATTTTTTTAAATTTGTTCTTTTTCTTCTGTTAGGACATGCTGTTGGTGTTGAAGTCAAGTTTAACAAGTTTATTAAGTAGTACATTTAATAATAAGTAAAATACTGTGTTAGTAACTGGTCCCACCAATATGATTGCCTTTTTGTGTTTTATCAGAAAGCAGTATCTCTTCGTTTGTGTAACATGTGAACTACTATCAGCAGTCACTTTGTTTTAGGTAGTTTACAGCATCGATATAAAACTGTTTCTCTTGTGTAACAGTACCTTCATTTGGCTGGGAGAGGCATGCTGCCTTTTAAGAAAAAAAAAAAGTATTTTTTATATCTATTATTCTTAAACTTCAACTTTGTGGTACTTACTCAGCTGCCTGCTCTAATAGCATTACATTGATTTGGGACATCATATGATTGAGAGCTGTTCAAAGGAATCTTTCATTCGTGCAGATAAAGCCAGTTTGTATGTGCAGCATTTCAGAATGACAGCTTTATACTGTAAGCGGTGGCTTTTTGAGCACATTCATGTTAAGTAGGTCTGAAAGTCATTACTTTTGGATATGGTGGTTAAGCACTTCAAAAAAAAAATCAGCTTTTCTTATTTTCCTGGCTCCTAAGCCAAACGGAAATACTCATGTGACTTTTGTTGTTTTTGATTTTAAAGCAGCAGCAAAGTTTACACTTGAGATTTTTAATGTTAAATCTACTATCTTCTCCTTTTTTTTTTCTTCCCCCCCCCCCGACTTTCTACTGTAAACTTTCTTTACACAGTGTTATATTTTTGGTAGGCTATTTCATATATAAATTGATTGAATTCTCTTTATACTCTATTTGCTAGAGAAATGTGGAAACAAACAGATTTTGAAAGAGAAATAGAATTCTTTTTGCTGCTAGTTTTTAATTTTTTTTCCTTTTTGGTATTATATGTATTAAAAAGCATAAACTTTGAAATACTGGTTGTTTGTATTTTTTTTTTTTTGGTGGAAATAAAGATTTTTTACTGTGGGGGGTAGCACTTTGATTCTTATTTATACTTAGTAGGAAACCCCAAAACGTGCAAAGTCAGCTCGAATAAAGATTGTCGCTAAGCAGTGAACAGCGTGGTTACTTACTTGCTTCCTCTGTAGTTTATACTCCTCCTGTTCTGGGTTTGTGTTCAGGAGCACCTGCTTATTATTCTTCATGATGCTGTGTGCAGGACAGCAGCACCAGAGAGGTTTTTTCAAAGCAGCGCTGTGCTGAGTTAGAGAACAGCCGCTGCTGTTGGGTGGAGTTTCAGCTCTGTCCGAGCCTCCTGCAGTCCATGCGAGGCTGCTGTTAGCTGTGCCTGGGTTTCACGGGTGGGTGTGCAGCAGTGGGGCAGCTGGGGGTACCTTGCTGACCTGGTGGGGAGGCTTTTGGTGGCCTGCAGCAGCCCCTTGGAGCTTCAGCAGGCACCGTGTTGGCTCGCTGCTGGGCTGCAGGGCTTGGAAAGCTGCAGCACAGTGCCTCACCATGGAGAGAGAGAGTCGGGTGTCTCGCTGGTGGCAGGAGCCCTGTGCTCCGGTGCTGCGATTTGCAAAGGCAGATTTTAGTCTTGGCCCTTGCAAGGGACGGCCAGGAAGGCAGGGGAGCTGCAATGTCAGTGTGGTTCTAGCTGCCTGTATGCTCGGGAGAGGAGCTTCAAAGGGAATCTGCACAGGAAAAAGCAAGTGGGAGGAGTAGAGGATTTCATTGATGAGTGGAGCAGAGGTTCAGAAATGGGGGGGGTCTGTAAGCACACACAGGGGAGGCTGCTAAAGTGCACAAGTGGTTGAAAGATGCTGAGAAAAGAGGGTGTGAATGGGACCTTGATGGCAGCTGAGCTGGAAGGGGGAGCTCTGGCCTCTTGGTCAAAGTGGGGCTGGGGACCGCTGCATGCAGTGCAGCTGAGCTTGAGCTCTGGGCTGGGGAGCCTGCACAGGTCAGAACTGGGAGTGAGGAGTAGGATGACAGCAGAGACTTGCTCCTGAGTTAAAAGCAACTGCCTTCTGGGAGGGTACCTGGATTGTGTGATGGTGTCAAAATAATCGTAGTTCAAAGGTTATTTAAAGCTCCTGTTCTGTTTTGAGGTGAGTGAGGACTCCTGTTTAGCACTAAACAAGGGACATTAAAAAACCCAAAGACAGTTGTGAATTTTTTCTTTTTTTTCTTTTTTTTTCTTTTTTTTTTTTTTTTTCTTTTTTTTTCTTTTTTTTCTTTTTTTTCTTTTTTTTTCTTTTTTTTTCTTTTTTTTCTTTTTCTTTTTTTTTCTTTTTTTTTTGTGTGTGTAATGGCTGCTTTCTGCATCTTCATTAAATATCTGCTATAATCACAAAATGGCTTCACTTTCCTAATGTTTTGTTTCTGGAGCTTTCTGCCCAGTTAATCAAGTACTGTCAAATCTTGTGTTTTTGCTAATTTCTACCTTAGTTTTCATGCCCTGAATATAGAGTTCCTCTGGAATGATAAGCTGTGTGATTAGCAAAATCACTTTACTCCTAATCAGAATGTATGGGTAACTTACCAATTTTTGTTCATATTTCATTGTGAATTTTTCCTCTGGGACTGATGTAAGCATTTTTAGCCTGACCTTCATTAAGCTTGTGCAGGATGAGCATTCTGTATCTTTGCCAGAGTGAAAAGTTACATTGGAAGAGCGAAGCCAGTAAATTCTGCAAGACTTCTCTGGAGTGTTGCTTCTCCCAGCATTGTGATGGGTGTTGCTACTTCCTGGAGGCAGCCTGTGTGATTTATGTGCCTTGTGTTGTGCTGAGAGTTGAAATGCAGTTTCTATCTTGGAGATCCTAACCTAATCTAAGACAAAAATAACATGGAAAGGAAGAGCACAGGTGATGTGATCAGTGAGCACCATCAGGTGTGTGATAGCTGTATCAAACACCTGCACTTGGAAGAGGTCACTAGCATCTTTGCTGGCCTTTCAAGTGTTCTGGCATGGTCTGTGCCCTGGACTGGGTGTGGGCTTGGGGAGCTGTCAGAACAGCATCTTCTTCTGTGATAGCAGCAGCTTCAATGCTCTGCTCTGCTGGAAAGTTGGTGCTGCTCCAAACTGGTTTCCTCCTGCATCTGCTCTGAACTGTGGCAAGGACAGTGCCAGGGAACTGGTGCTGTGGGGAAGAAATATGGGGATACTCCAGAGTACGGATTTGAAAGGAGCTTGTTGCTTGAAATATGAGCTAGGTTTGGGCTTTTCCACTTCTGTGCATCCTGTTTGCAAAGGGGATTGAGCAGAATAGGGCTGACTGAGCACAAAGACAGCAGGGACACTCCTGCAATGTTTTGCCATGTCAGAGGCAAAGTTGTGTCAAGTAAATGTTAATTATTTTTTAACAATATCTTAATTAGCTGTGGCAGAAATAAGTTAAATAATTGCACAAACTCTAATCTTCCCTGCTCCCATCTGAGGTGAAAATAATGGATTTTTTTTACCAAATAATTATTAAAAGAAAGATACTCGCTAGTAGCTCAGTTGAATTTTTAACTTTTAATACTGAAAATTCTCCTCTGGTGCCAGCACAGTAAGTATCATGGATTGCTGCAATTAAACCAGTGCATTAAGTTATTCATAATACTCTTTCTGGGCAGTGTTCCCACCTGCTTAATCTGTGCTATACAAGCATTTATTAGAACTGACTGTTGAAAAACGCCAAGCTAAATCGGACACTAAAAAAAAAAATTGGAAAATCAATATGATGCCCTAAACTGGTTTAATGTGTCTTTCCTCTTCAATAATCCTGCACGTTTCTGATTTATTTGCTGTAATGAACACGCCATTCAACCGAAACAAGATTAGCTGCTTAAACCGCCGCATTAAGCACGGAGCAACTTTAATGCTGCTTTATATTTCATTGTAATGCTCAGCACTTACCGTGGTGTGACTTTCTCTCCTCTGCAACAACGAGTTTGTGTGAGAGTCACAGAAGGCTTCCCAAATGGGGTTTGGTTAAAGCATTTCAAAAGGTAAATACGGGTTAGAGAGTTGTAACGTGGCACCTCCTTCATCCAAAACTGAGTGGAACCAAACTGGTGAGCAGGATTAATGCACAAATTTATACTCACTTCAGGATTTTTCTGGGGTTAACCACCAAATAAATGGCTTATGTCAAACTGATCTAGGTTAAGACAGAGAGAACAACCACTGGCAATCAGAATCTTCCTTTGGACTTCATTCAAAAACCTTTTTCCAAGCATTTCAAAGAATAGCAATTTACTGTGCTGCATCAAAAAACAGACTGCAAGGGGCAGGCATCTTGGCTTTGCAAGGAAGAGTCCCAAGATAGATGTGGTAAAGACAGAAGGTTTTCAAAGGAGTCTGTAGAAGGAGGCAGGGAAATAAGAGCACAGGTATTCACACCTGTCCAGTATTGTGAAATGTATTATAGAAAGTCTGTTCTTGTGCATAATACTGGGCAGGTCTGAGAAGTTTAAGCTCTCCAGTTTCCAGATAAAACTGTGTGTTCTCTTTCTGCTATAGTGGCAAACTTCAACTGGGTTTTCAGCAGGTTTTGATTTCTGTTTTGTTCTTTCCCTCTGTCATGAAAATGCTGTTTTAGATAATTACCTTCCCTTCTAGTTGATTAAGAAGCAAGTTGTATTTGCTGGGGCATCTATATATTCTCCATAGTTCTCAAAACTGCAATGAATTTTCTGTTTGCAGTACAATGTTATGTTTCTTTTTCTTTGGAAGATTATGATGAGTTGCCCACATGTTTCAGCAGCTTTTTGGGGTCTTGGAGTCAAGATATTTAGGATATTTAACCTAGAGAAATGTGGTTCAGGGTTTTGCAGATGTGTGCTGAGTTGAGAGCAATTACCTAAACATGTAGAAATTACCAAAATATATGGTGCATTTGCACTGTGCTGGAGCAGGTTTTCAGGTGCTGGTGTTGGTTCTGAGTCCAGACAGTGGATGTTAGTTCTGGTGAATGCTGCTTTTGCTCACGTGATCAGAACACAAGAGTCAAAAGTGATCTGGTAATAAGTGAGTTGAGGGCTTGAAGGAAGCTGTTTCTGGAGGAGCAAATGCACTCTGGAAGTCTGTTAGGGGAAGCAGCCTTACTTTGCATTGCTCCATTTAAACAAAAAAACCTAAAGAAACCTGAAGATGTTTTCAGAACATCTGCCTGAAGGGTGAATGCTGGGATGCAAAAAATGGCCTTGTGAGTGTAGGCAAAGATATTAATTTTCCATGGAAGAACAGAATCTGAAGGTGAATATGATGGAGTGTCCTGAGAGGAACATGCTTGCTTCAAGGGGAAAACACTGTCCTCAGCAGCTGGTTTAAAATGGAGGAATAGTAACAGCCATGTTTCTGTGGAATACTTGTGTGTTTTTTCTCAATTATCAGGAGCCCCCTCAGCACTGTTTGCTGTTGCTCTCCAAACTGCACAGATGTACCTGATGCTTGCATTTAGCCCCTGGGCTCTGGTCACTCTGTTACAGCAGGCTCACTTCCTACTGCATAATATGCTTATTTTTCCTGCTACACAGATAAGCAGCTGCCTTTATTGCAGCCACTCACATGAGCAACTTCAGGCCCACTCATAAGTTCCCACAGTCATATTTTATTCACAGAGGAAGTGATTTGTGAGATCTTCTAATTCACAGCGATAGAAGCACTTGGAGTGACCTGCTTGATGTCCAAGCAAGCATCAGAAGAAGGGACAGTGAGAAGGAAGGAACGAGGAACAGCAGTGAAACTGAGCAGGAGAAAGGAGGATTGAATAGTCCTGGGAAAGCCTCTGCCTGCCTTGGCTTGTATAATGGGGACTTATACAACGCGTAACCCAACCTGACCCTGACCCCGCCAGTGCTCCGGGACTATATTTTTACTAAGATTAAGCTTTTCTTTTCTTTCTTTTTCCTGGAACAATTTAATTGGCTTTCAGCTTGCCTCTTGGCTGGCATGGTCAAAGCAAGCTTGCCTGTTCTTATCTGTGGTATTTACCTGCACCCTCCACGAGTCGTGTAGCAGAGGCTGCTTTGGCCCAGCAGCAGCTGTGTGTGGGCCAGCCTTGTTGGGGAGCATGGGGCTGTCTCACAAATGGTTGGGTGGTGAGGAACCACTCCAAAAATCAAGCAGGTGAAGGGGCCTAGTTTCTTTATCGGGCTTCTCTCTCACTTTCCTGAGGAGATTGTGTGCTCAAGCTGATCCCCAGTGGCTGGTAACAGGGGCAGATTTCTGCCTCTTAACCCATACAGATGCCCACTTACTTCTGTTCAAGTGAAAGCAGCTCTCTGTATTAAGAAGTCAGAAGTAAAACTCCATGTCCTGTGCTTTCTGACAAGCATGCAGAGGGACTGCAGCTCTGTGACAGAGACCAGGCTTCCCCTCAGGGTTAGGGGTTTATCCCAGATGGGGTGGCTGCCCTGCAGTGCACACCTGGCTGCAGCTGTCAGCAGTCTTGCATACAGGTAGGCAAGCTCAAGGCAAAAGCAAAGCAGACACAGATGTCCTCTGCCTGATCTCTCACCTTCTCAATGTTTTTGCTGCTGCTGTGTCTAGAGGTCTGTAAGCAAAAAGGACACAGCACAGGGATTTGGATACTTGGCCTCTCAGCACAGGGATGCCAGATGGGACTCGTGTGCTCTGTGCTTCAACCAACTCTTCTGAATCAACAATAAGATCTTGAAGGCACTTAAACTTGGCAAACCCATGTGTTCTTCCCTGTTCTGGTTTCTATTTCTGATCATTTTGATTCAAGATCTGCATTTTTTCCCCCTGAAGACTGATGCTCACACAGCTGTGATAGCTCAGTAAAAGAAGCAGCACCATCCTTTATGTGATTGAGGCAGGAATTAAGTTGTGAGTTATCTCCATGGTCTGACATTATGAAACTCTCATATTTTTACACTGGAAACTCATTCCAAGGGGACAATAAGCATAAGTCAATGTGGACAGAAATAGAAGTAATAGATGAAATTGTCTAAAATAGATTTTAAATATATATATACATATTTCTTTTTCCTTTTAAGTGCACATTCCTGATTTCAGAGTGTATTACCTCTTAGCTCCTGTGCCATGAGTCAGACAATCTGTGAAATGGAGGTGCACAGAGTCCACTGCTCTTGCTTCCAGCATCTGAGAGAGGAGATGAGGTAAAAGAGGAAAAAAAGAAGAGATTGAGAGACTAAGAGACTCCATCTTACTCACTGCTAGGAAAAAATGCATATCTGCTAAAAGAGGATAAGAGGAGCATACATTCCAGTCAGATGTGCCTCTTGTGCAAAATGACTAATTAAATGGCATTGGTCTCTTTAAAATAGACCTTGCTTTAATGAGAAAATATTTTAGAGGTCATTCAAAAAGAAATCAAAACCCCAGGAATGATGAAGAAGGTATGACTGCCTGCCTGGGCTTTGTTATTTCTTAGAAGTGAATCTCATTTTGGGGACAGCTTTTAAGAAGGCTGGCTCACGTACAATAGCCAGGCTCATACAAACAAGTGTGGGCCAGGGCTCACAAAGGGGCTGCAGAGGTCAGAAAAGAAGTGTTGAGCGGTGTGTAAGTGAGCTCAGCCTCCCATGACCCTCGGGCAAGCCCTGCTGCCCACGTGGAACGGGAGCCTTGGTCAGTCCCTGCCCCGGTGGAGAAGGCTCAGCTGCCTGAGCCGGGCAGCAGCCTGGGAGAGGCCTGGCAGGTCCTGGCACAGCACAGGAGCACCGTGGGTGTTTTTCCCAATGGTTTATCCCGGATTGTACCCCTCTCCTTTTACCTGTGTAATCCCTTTCCTTTGCTGAGATCATCCCCAAACCCCCTCTCTGGCTCTCTGTCAATCACTCAGCATCCCATCCCTCCATCTTGAAGCTTGGGTCCAGGACATTGAGTGTTTATCCAGAGGCCAGGGGCCAGCCCCCCAAGCCTTGCCTTACACGCTGCCCAGAGAGACAGGGACACCATGCGCAGTTCCTGTGCTGCTGGAACACAGACCCCAGGCATCTGTAGTTTCCTGGCACAGGCTTGGGGGTGGCAGCTGCCTGTGAGCAGTGCCCATTGAGGAACAAAAGAGCTGCTGTGGTGGGACATCTCTACTCCAGGAGCCCGTCTCCACTGTGCCTGCCAGCTCCGGCACCGTGGGTAGGACCCTTCATTTGTTGTTCACACTTCCTAAGCCTGCTGGGTTTTCCTGAACCTTTCCTGCTTCTCTTCTGCAGTTCCCCCAGTAGCACATGTGCCCCAAATAAGTGTTTGTCAAACCATGTGCTCGAACACCTGCAAGATGAGATTTCTAAAAATTAGTTTATATACTGAAAACATGAAACGGATTAATGCAAAGGGGAAACGTTTGATCTCTTTCACCAAATAACCATATCAAAAGCTCTTTTCAACGCCTTTTGTTGAAACATATAAAAGTCATGAACTCCTTGGCTGCTAGCCAGTACATCAGAGCATTGCCCAGTGTAAACTAATGTTGCTCTGTCAGTCTCCAAGGACATGAACTGACTCCTGCCATGTCAGGATGCAGAATCCAGGGATTAACAAGGTGTTTGTATGACTGGTAACACTGTGTATTCTGTACTGAAATGGGTAAATGTGTATGAAAACCTGTGAGTGAATTTGAGAAGTAGCTCCTGAAGTACAGCAGATATTATCTCCAAGAGAAAGAGACTGACAGATTGTCAATCTTTGAGGTGATGAATAAGGAAGGAAACCATGCACTTTTTAAAAAAAACGTGGGAGTTTTTATTGAAAATGACACATTGGTCCCATTACATCAATTTTTTATTTCCTGGTGTTTGCCAGTAAAGGCTACTCCCCAGTAAAGGAGAAAATCCCTTCTGGTTTTGTTCTAATAACAGCAAAACTTAGTTATGGGAAATTTTCCATCTCTTTACCTGAGCTGATGGTTCAAGGAGAAAGGAACAGGTTTCCTACTTTAACATTTCCCTCTTCAGAGGTTTTCCTGCTAATTTAGAGGGGTACTGAAAATGAAAAAATTAAAATCTTGAGAGTGCCTTGTAACTGTGGTAAGTTTATTACCACAAAGAGGTAATGGTGTGATCACTTGCTAAACACCAAGCAGGCCAAGGAAGGGTGCAGCAAGCAGAAGCTGATGGGAGAGGTTGACATTGATGAGTTTACAGGTCCCAGAACAGCCACAGTGACTTAGTGGGTCCCATGGCCCTGCCAGCTCAGGGGCTCACTGACCAGGAACCCCTGGGGAGCCCAGGGAGCTGCTGTGCCGAGGAAATCACTGCTGGAATGGGCAGGCACGTGGAAGGGAGGCAGGGGCTTCTAGAGATGTGTGCTTCACTCAGGACTGGGTGTCACAGCAGTGCTCCACTCAGGCCAGGACAGCTGACAGAGCTGCTGGAATCTGCAGGGTGGGAATGACTCCTCACTGGGTCCTGTAAGCAACTCCCTCTGCTTGTGTTTCACATAAATCCTCAGTTTTCCCCTCTAGTGCTTCCTTGCAGTGTTTCAGCCATGTGCATGTTCACAAGTGAGCACCCAGGGTGGCTTTGAAGATTCAGCTGTCATCACTCCAGTGGTTGTTTGAGTCCAGAATCACGGCCCTTACTTCATGCAGGCTATGGAATGAATCCATGTCCCATAGTGTTATACTTGTCAAATACATACTGGTCCTCCTCAAAACATCACAGAGTACCTGAGGGTGGAAGGGACCTCTGGTGTGACCCCTCTGCTCATGCAGCGCCACCCAGGCACAGCTGCCCCAAGGTGAGTCTATGCTGAGCTTCTGAGATTCCTGTTTTTGCAGAGGTACCTCTCAAAGTGAACCCAGCAGCTCTAGTGAGGAGCTGAGAAAGGACTGCTGGGTGTCAGATCCCATGTCCAGCTCCTTGCTGGGGCAGGATGGTGTCCAGTATAATCTACAAAAACCTCTTCTTGGCCAGTCTTTGTCCTCCAGGAGCTGTGGCTCCTCCTGATGCTGAGGCTCTCTGCACTGTATTTCCTGTGCCACCTGGCTCCTGCACAGGTGTGTCCAGGAAGGAGATTTTGTGGGTTTGGTGTCAAAGCTTCTGCTGTGATCCCTGGAGGTTTGAGCAGTCCACTGTGCAGGAGCTGGGAGCCCTGTGTCTGTTTCAGGGAGAGCCAAATAGCTCCTTAAATGCTTGTTAACCCCAATCCAGGGTGAGCATTGGACATCCCTTCATTCTAGGACCAGCCCTAAGCTCAATCCCTTATTGACCATGCAAGAAGCTGCTGCTGCTGTTGCTGCTGAGTGACACTCAAGTGGCCGTTGTACACAAAGGATGGTTAAAATTGTGTTCTCTACGTGGTATTTCAAGAAAAAAAAGCTCTCAATGAATAACAGGACAAGCACATTCTGTGCCTGTCTTCCTGGGGGAAGCAAGCCTGTGTCTTAAAGGGTCTGAATCGAGATTATGATCTCTTATATTTGCAATCTCTTGGCAAATCTTAATCAAACTGGACTTGAGGGAGAACATACAAAGTGTCAGGAGCTCCTACAAGTTTCTGAGGAGAGGAAATAAATCACCCAGAAATTATCCCTCAAAGAGGTGACAGCCTGACCTCACCATTGGTTAGCCATGGCAAAATTCCATAGGACAGAGCCTGTAGAAGCTGCAGCTGCAGGGAAAGCTACAGCCAGACTTTGCACCTTCCTGGGCACTTCAATCAATTGATCATGGGGCACAAATGTGGCTTTGTTAGTTCCAGTCCTTAAGGGCTGCCTAAGCCAGCCTGCTGGTTCTGCTTTACTCTGCAGTCTTTCTGTGCCACACTGGGAGCCCTGGGGCCCTCCCGGTCTTGGCACAGCTGCCAGACTGCTGAGAGGGTGAAATAACCAGCTCAAGGCAGTGGTGGAGCCACCTCTCATCAGTAGAATCTCAGAAAGTTGTGGTCTGTCAGAAATGTCTGTGCCTACACTGCTGACTACTGCTGCGTTTCTCAAATACAAGAGGATTTTCTTTCCCCTTGGTACCAAAGAGTTTTATGCTGAGTTGACTGAATAAGACTTTCCAGCAGAATAATTTCCCTGAAAGATTAGGAAAGTCAAACATTTCTTAGGATCTCCATCAAGTCTGAAATCTCCTTATCCTACATATGAATTACCTTTTTCCTTTTAAATTGATGCATGCACCAAAGCCGAGCCCAATGCTTTCATTCCCAGCTGCTGCTGTTTAGCTGCTCCCCTATCTAAAACTTTTTATTTACTATTTTTAATTTAAGGTGAGAGCCTGAGAGAGGTCAGCTGGAGCATAAGTGCTCTGCTTTTCCCTTTCATTAGCACAAGTGATGGCCACACATGGATTTCGAATTTGTTTCAGCTCTTACTGGGAGCTCTTTGCAGCCTGAAGCAGGGATTGATTGTCTGTGAAGAGGCTCTGCGGTAACAAAGGCAGAAGTCAGGCAGGGAAGGTCTGACATGTGAGCTGTCAGGGGTGGTGTCACTGCCAGCTGACCCATCATGAGACTGCCGGGAACAGCCAAAGGGTGCCCTGCTCGGGAGGTTCTAGTGCCCTGCTCCCTGCTAGTTTGTGCTTGGAAACAGATTGACTAACATAATAGAGTGATTTTGTAATCTGTCATAATACCATAAGCTACAGATCCACAGACTTTGACCCCTCGCAGGTATAATGAGCTCCTTTATTCAGCTGCACATGCTCTCTCGATGGGGGAGAGAGAGGGGGGCTTTTTTCTAATTATATATCCAAAGCATATGTTTTGCCCAGAAACAAAGCATTATATTCATTAGTGAAATCCTATAAGCTTGGCTCTTTTTATTAGCCAGTTAACTAATTGACAGTTAAGAACATGTATTAATATCATGGTGTAACCATGCAGTCACTTAATCTGACAGCTTTATTAAAATCATAGCATTGCTCCTCTAAGTTGCTACAGTGAAGGGCTGTAGCATTTGCATTAGAAACACTGGTGTTGCGAGATAGAAAGCTCAGCTGAGAAAAAAAAATCAACATCACAACACACAAAAGTCTCAGCCTAGTGTTGGTCTGTTAATCCTTTGTCAGAATTGGAGAAGAGCACTAAAGGCCCTTGTATTTGTCTTTAAAAATCTGCTCAATCAATTTAAAGTAGGTTTTAGGAGGCTAAAAAACAATTTGTTTGTACACTATCTTTTTTTCCTTACTGCATCAGAAAATTGTGGCAAAATGCAGAGCACTGCACATCTGAAAGAATAATGCAAACTCTGTGTGCAGTTTGGGCAGGGGGTGTGTGTCACACTGGGGACAGGGGGAGCCCAAGTCCAGCTGTGGATGTGGCACTGAACACAGCCCTTCCATTTGCTATGGTAGTTTAAAAAGGTAAATGACCTGTAAATGGAAAAGCTTAGAAAATAAATACTGGTAATGGAGTCAATGTCATCGTGGTGTGATGACATTGTATAAATCAATCTTACATCCTCACCTCACCAAAGTAATAACTCTCTATAGCAGCCCATGTTTGAAAAGGTTGAGGTGGCAGATTTTTGTCACGAAGCGCTGTGCTTTCATGAGGAACGAGAATAAAAGCTCTACAGAATCACATTATTCCTTTCATTATGCTTGCACAGCCTCTGCATCTGGTTTACAGATCTTTATTACCTGGTGCCTGACATAGAAGATGGAGAATACAAAACAGCTCTGGGTTTGTCAGACTGATAGCTACAGATGGGGGAAAAAAGATGGAAATCAGTGAAGGAAAAATAAATATTAAAACACATAATGGTATTTTTACCAGTTGTTACTTCATACAGATTGACAGAGTCATGGTGGAAAACCCAAAAACTTTAAAATCCCCCCCCCTCCACTGAGCAGCAAGGCTGCCCACTGTGGGCCTGCCTTCTCTGAGAGCTGTGCTTGGCTGGGCTGGAGCACTGGTGATTCACCCTGTGGTCAGGACCACCTGGAGTGGTGGCCTGGCTTTATTCATAGCAAAGATGTGCATGTCCCCATCCCTGCCAGGATGGGCTAAATCCCTTCTTTCTGCACTCCTTGCCCTCAGTGCCTGGAATGCCCATGACCATTATTTTAGCTCAGCACGCAGAGGAGCAGAGTCCAGCACCAAAGGCCTACAAAAGAGGCTTCACCCCCTTCTTCATTTATTGCAGATTTCCCATCTTCTACCCTGGGCAGCATTGAAGTGAATGTCACAGAACTGTGTAGCCAGACTGATCCCACAGCCAATTCCCGTTGTATGAAAGATCTCATCTGGAATGGTTGGGACCAAGTGGAAATTACCTTGACAGGGGAAGATGGATTTAGGCTGGACATTTCTGATACAGAAGCAGAAAAGTCAAAGTGTCTTCAAGCTGTTGTTGATTACACTGCAGCCAAGAAGACTCCTTGTGGAAAAAACAAGTAATCTTTTGAAGCAAAGAAGCCTCTCAGTCGGAAGTGGGCTGAAGTCAGTGGGTACACATGAGTACAAGGACACGTTGGTGCTTTCACTGGGCAGAGGCTATCAGAAGAGAGCACATGAGCTTTGCCACCTCCTGCAGGCCACTGCCCCCTTCTCTGCTGTATCTATTTAGCGCTAAAATGCTAGAGATCAGCTCAGAGCAGTTCAGGGGTATGTCCTAGCCTAGCCCTTTTAGCAGCCACCCATGGATCTGTTATTGTCCATCTAATTTCTTAGTCAACTTGCTGATACCATTTGACTCCCCCAGGTTTAGGTAGCTGCCAGCAACAGAAGTGCACTGCCACCAGCCTAACAAATGTCTCTTTTAAACCAAGCTCCTACTGGTTTCCTCCAGTCTCCCCCATACTGATGTTTGCTGATGCAATATTTGTGAGCCGCTCTTCCACTTGGCTGTTGCTACCAAAGCTTTCTAAACCTCTAGTATGTCCCCTCAGCCATCTCCTCTGCAGAACTCCATCCTTCCTCCATGCTCCCCATGAGGTGATCTTCGGATAATCTCCTTGATCATTTCAGTTGCCCTTTCCCATCATTCCTCTAGCTCTATATACAGGGGTATAGGTCAATAGGTGTCTGCTCCAGCTACCAGGGGTATGTGTAGATCAGTTCAGCCAGCAGGAACAATTTTCACAGTCCTTTTCATTTTTGTCATGACATCTACTAAGATTCAATCCTAATGAAAAAGAATTTTCATCCTTTGCCTTCTGAAACGTTCATCTAACCCCAGACAATGTTGCTCCTTAAAATGAAGCAATGGACAAAGTAAAGCAGAGAATGGTAGTTAATTAAAAATCATAATGAAAGCTGACAAAAACTCTCTGGAAATCAATACAAGCCTCTGTGCATAATACTGGTGACCAGTGACAGGACCCAAGGGAATGGCCTGAAGTTTATCAGGGGAGGATTAGTTTAGATATCAGGAAAAGGTCCTTCACCCAGAGGATGGGTGGCACTGTAACAGGCTACTCAGGGGAATGGTCACAGCACCAACCCTGACAGAGTTCAAGAGATGTTTGGACAACACTCTCAGGCACATGGTGGGATTCTTGGGGCTGTCCAGTGCAGGGCCACAAACTGGAGTCCATGATCCTTGTGGGTCCCCTCCAACTCAGAAAATTGTCTGGTTCTAATTTATTATTTATCACATTCAAGGTTTTACAACTATTTATTGGACAAATCTTGCACAGGTAGCAGCCAGGCAATGGTGTCAATGTGATTTTTTCCTGACCACTGGCAGCATGATTACGATCAGAATAAATAAAATGTCAAGGAAAGCCTTTTTTAAACATTCAAACAACATCTGTTAAAAAAGCCCAGCCATGGTGAACAGATGGCTGCTGTATATTGGAGCAGACTTGTGGGGAGGACCATAATATCACACTTCCTGAGCGATTTCTGAGCAGCAGAGGAGAAAGCAATACCTCTAATGCGAAATCAGAGGTAAAATGAATTAGGTGGTGATAACCCTTGAAAAAGAAAAGGTATTTTGTGAGTTTCTGTGCAAAGACCATTTGAGCTCTAAGCTTCATAATCAGCTTGGAAAATAGTTTACCCACAGGAATCTTTGTGACTTATTTCTGTCTTCCTAAGTTTGCAAGGTCAACTATCAAAACAGATATAGTTTGGGGACCTTTGAGTCACAAGCAGTGAGCATAATTTACAAATTATTTTCTGTTTCTACAGACAGTGCTATTGCATCATTTTTAGGTCACATTTAACAATATGGCATAAAATAGTTAATTTAACAAAAATGGGAAACTCAGAGGGAAAAAGGGGGGTGCGGACTTTTCAGATAATCCACTTACTGCATCTTTGTTGTGCCTATCCTCATAATACCCCTGAGTTCCAGTTGCTGGATTTAGCTGTAACACTTACCAACTTCCAGAGAAGCAGCAGCTGTGCCACAGCTTTCATTGCTAATATTCCTGGAATTACTGCCCTGTAAAGCCCTGTGGCAAAGCCTGCACCTCCTCAAGGTGCGGGCTGCTCGTGGCTGCTCCCTGGGTGCAGCTGGGTGAAAGGCAGAGAAAAGGGGAATGAAAGAAAGGAAGGATTCCAGGAAGGAAGGATTCCAGAAGGAAGAAAAGAAAGAAAAGAAAGAAAAGAAAGAAAGAAAAGAAAGAAAGAAAAGAAAGAAAGAAAAGAAAGAAAGAGAAGAAAGAAAGAAAGAAAGAAAGAAAGAAAGAAAGAAAGAAAGAAAGAAAGAAAGAAAGAAAGAAAGAAAGAAAGAAAGAAAGAAAGAAAGAAGAAAGAAAGAAAGAAAAGAAAGAAAGAGAGAGAGAGAGAGAGGAAGAGAGGAAGGAAGAGAGGAAGGAAGGAAGGAAGGAAGAGAGGAAGGAAGGAAGGAAGGAAGGAAGGAAGGAAGGAAGGAAGGAAGGAAGGAAGGAAGGAAGGAAGGCCGGCCCTAGGTCAGTGGGAAGCCCTTGGCTTCTAAAGCACTGCTCAGCTTCAGTATTGCATCCTCACAGTTACTCCCTAGAAGTGACAGCAAAGAACAAAGTAGGCCAAAATGCCAACCAAATTGATTCCTGATGGAACTCAACCATGGGATTTCTGCTAAGGATAAAACTCCACGAAGTCACAGCCCAAATGTTACAGATGAGCATAGAGGGTGCTTAAGCTCTTATCTTCCCACTTAACTGGCTCTTCTGGCACTGTACTTTTTTCTGGAATGGGGTTAACATGCTCCAAGCAACCATAGTAGGGATGACAGATGTATTACATAGCAATTGCTCACTCCCTTCTTACCGATGCCCAGCCAGACCACGGGCAGTGCCCCCCAGTTTATACAAGGAATTGCACTGTGCCATAAATAAAGCCAGATGCATATCTTTCCCCTCTGCAAACCCACTGGATTCACCTTGTCCTTCAGCAGCTAGCTGGGGTTAAACCATGGCATCCATCCTACAGGCTTCCTTGCCCCTGCCCTTCAGCTCTTCTCCTTCAATTTCCCCATCCCATTCCTATTGGTCCGGCACAATCTTTGTGCCTAGCTAGGAGTGGATCTATGGGGGTATTTGTGAAAATTGCACAAAAATGTTAGGAAGCGTGCCAAGGAAATAAAAAAATGTTTTCTCACCTCTGCCAGGAAACAAATTGGACATTGAGGCACTCAAGAATGGGGCAATGCCAAGAGGGAGCTACAGTCCTGTAGACAGTCCAAGAAAAACATGGGACCTTTCTTCCTTGTATGGTCATGTTAGAGCTCCTCTATGGCTCTGGACAACACTTGTTTTATTCCCAGAGGAAAAACAACAGGGTTCATGGCTCCTCAGGGTGGTCACACTAAACTTTTGACTGGAAGTAATTGGAGGAATGGACCATTTTGTGTCACAGGACAGACAGAGAGAAAGAACATTTCTAAAATAGCCAAACACAAAGGCTCCTGTGCGACACTGCTTGCAGTGTGGATCAGGAGCAGAACCAGAACAGGGACTGTGAGCCCACCCAACATGGCTGGGCAGCCTGAGTGGATCCCAGCCACACACAGTGCAGATCCTGGTGCCTTTCATCTTTTCCATGGTGACAGGCTCTTCTGAAGCCCTCACAAAGAGCTGTTTTGTTAGCAATGCCCATTTCAATGAAATATGCCATGTAAACCTCTTCATCTTCTCTCTCTCTCACCTTTCTTTTGTTGCTTTGATGGCCCAGATATGCTAGTCTTATGCAATGCCACATTGCATTTTATTGAGAATTAGTATACCTACAAAAATGGCAAATCATTGGAAATTCATCACCTTCTCATCAGACTTGTTTGGCAGCAGCTCGAGCTGAAGAATGCACCAGCATTGTGCTGGATTGCCGTTGCTGTAGAAGAAGTTTGTAGAAATTTAGCACTAGCAGCATAAACATTAATAGCCAGAGTGCCCAAAGCCTATACATTGTGGCACATGAATTATAACAAGCACATTACAACATGCCAAATAGCCAACTACAGAATTGGCCAAAAAATCCACAAGAGGATGTTAAATAGAATGTAGAAGCACTGTTTGTTGGATAAGATGACCATTTAGTACTGAAAGAGCAAGAAAATCAAACCAGTGCAATACGAGCAGATCGCAGACCCCAATATTACAAAATTGTTGCATGAGGGATGGGGAATTTAGATTGTAAGGAAATATTTGCCCTGGGATCTCTCTGTTCAGGTCACTCTTCAGATGCACCCAGCTTGAGCTGTAGTGCTATTAATAAAAAGGACTGTGTAGAAAAATCTCTTCCCAGTCTATTGATTCGGTGAAAGCCTGGAGTTGAACCCTGCTGTGGTGGCTGCTGTGTGTAATTCCCATAGCAGTTTGGGGACCCAGTGGGACTCAAGGCATCCAGCACTAGATGTTGGATGCTCTGGTCTCCAAATGTCCAGCTGCTGGCATCACCTGAGAAATTTGGGACAGGAGACACTGACTGATGAGTGCTAAAATTCCAGCACTAAATTCTGGATAGTCTGTCTTCAAGTGAGTTCAAGTTCCAGCTCAGAAGCATGGTAGGAGAGGTGAGCATGGCTTGATCAGAATAAGGCACACAAATTTGGCAAACGGGTATAGGGAATGTACCCAGCATAGGGAAAGGGATGCCCTGAACTGAGGTTTGATTTAGAGGAAGATATTAGAGCTTGTGGAGAACCTGAAGTGAACTGGACCAAAGTACAGGAATGTAGGCAGAGGATACAGGAACACCTTAGTGATATTGGGGATGATCATGGTGGGATTTATTAAAGCACAGAGAATGACCACACAGAACTAACAATGAACTAGTGGCAGGAGTATTTGTTGATCACTCTAGATATACAGAAATACTTTAAAGAACATATGGTTGGGTGGCAAGGGGGGACATTACAAAAGATCCCAAGTTTTATGGTTATGCTTATGTGTTACATGTTTATGTTTGATGGATGGGAAGAAACACACACAGAGCTGAACTTGCAAAGGAAAAGAAACAGGAAAAGCAACAAGAGGCTACTCTTTTAGTGGAAGTACTGGCAAAGAGTTTACAACTAAGAGGGTGAAGGAAGAGATTTGCCCCTTGAAGAGAGGCCAGAGGTAGGTCAAGTAGCAGATTTGAAAAAAATTTGGAAGATTTTTAATTAAATGGGAGTAAAAATGTCATTACTTTGTGAAACTTGGTCACTGGCAAAGAAAGAAAGAAAATGCTCACTGCACACAAAGGGGCATCATGGGGAACTGGTCATGGGAGATGTAAGACAGGAATCATGAAGTAATCTGCAATGACTGAAGGCAAGAACTCAGAATACTGTGAAATCTGAGTTTATTGGATGTGGAAATTACTGTAAGAAATAGGAAATAAAGGAATATGGAGAAGATTTGTATTAGGAGAAGTATCCCTGTCTTTTTTTATTAGGAAGAGATCTCCTGCTAATCCTGGATGTACAATTACATCTATCATCCGGAGCCCTGATTTGACAGTCACGGGGGTGTGTGTAACAGCTGGGGCTCAGCAGCCCGACCTGGAGATGCCCAAATCCCGGGAAGGGGCGCCCAGGGATTGCGGAGTCAGTCGGGCCCCGACGCGCGGCTGCCGAAACGCGCCCGAACCCAAAGGGAGGCGCGCCCTCTGCTGAGCGCAGATCCCATCCCCGGGAATGCAGGGAAAGGGATCCAGACCAAGCACGCCTTGCACAAGGAATCTCGGAAAGGGCTGAATTCCCATGTAAAACCCCACTGCTACCAGCTGGAAAAAACCAGATTGCATAAAGATGGGGATCCTGCGTTTCAATTTATTCCAGATTTGAGGGCAATGAACCTGCATGTCTCACACCCCTCAGTGCCTGATCCCTCTCCTGCACTCCTGCAAATCGTGCACTGGGCTACGTGTTTTATTGTGACTGATCTGACTGCAGTGTTCTTCAGTATTCCCACAGATGAAGAAAGCCATCCCTTGTTTGCATTCACTTGGAAGAGACTTGAGCTGATGTGACCTTGTCTTTTAGGGGGGTTTAATGGGCCTTTCACTATATTTTCTTGGATATTAAAATAAGATTTAAATGATTCTGAGTTACCCGTTGGATTAATTTTAGTGCAATATGTAGATAATTTATTTCTAACACCTAGTAGAAATTGCAATTATTGTTTGAAAGATATTAAACATTTATGTACTGCCTTAGCAACCAAGGGCACATCTCTATCCAAGCTCCAGCTGTGTCAAATAGGAGTAAAATATCTGCAATTCGTTTTAAAGGAAGGACAGCAAGCAATAGATACAGAAAAGTAAAGGTATAATTTAAATTCTTTGGCCAGTTAAAAAAACCCACAACCAGCTATGAGGATTCTTAGGTGCAGCTGGGTTTTGCCAACTGTGGATAGTAGGATTAGTGGAGCTAATGTAATCTCTGGCAGAAACAACAGAAAATTAAGAAACAGAACCCATTACATGGGGGTCAGAATGGGAAAAAGCCTTCAGAGCTATAAAAGGGCCCTTGGTTTTGGCTCCAGCTTTACGACTTCCAGACTACACAAAGCCTTTTAATCTGTATATATGTACAAAAAAAGAGTGGGTGGTGGAGTATTAATCCAGAAATTAGGACCTCATCGAAGACCTGTGGCATTTTATTTTATCCAGCCGGATCTGGTGGCAGCTGGAGCTCCAACATAAATTAGATCCGTGTCAGTGGCAGCTACAATAGGGGGGGAAACTCCACCTTTAGAATTAGGGCAGCCAATATACAATCTGTGTGCTGCATAAAGTTGAATTACTTCACAAGCACTAAAGACACAAGCTGTGTGTGTCACAGCTTGTGCCCAATGTGCACAGAAAGACAAACTAACTCTTTTAAATGTAAATGCGTGATTCCACCTGGCAACACTATTACCAGTACGGGGAGAAAGGGAAGAACTGCACTGATGCGACCTGGTAATCCAGACTATGACTGAGGTACGAGCAGATCACAGACAGACACAACCCAGGTCTTGTTTTATCCACAGATGGATCACCCTACTCTTGGCACAGGCAGCAAAAGCCTGGCTACAGAATTGTGGAACAGGGACAGGTTGCAGACGCCAGAGCCCTCCCAGCAACAGTTTGTGCTTAAGGGGCAGAGTTAATTGCCTTAGCCTGAGCAGCCATGCCTGGGAAGCAGAAAGTGAGTGTTCATACAGGTTCTAAGTGTGCTTTTGGCATGTGCCACACAATACTGTGGAAGAACAGGAGTGTCCCACCTCCCCAGGAAAAGGGGAGGCTAATGGAACAGAAATTTGGGACATGTTGGACACAATCCAATTTCCCAAAGAAGTTGCTGTGGTTTGCTGTCCATTCTGTGGAGGAGACACTACTGTAATCACCAAGAGAATGTCCTAACTGGTGCAGCAACCACAGTTCCTCAACCTGCAGTGAGCATCATGGCAGTCACTTCAGATCAGAGCTCATGGCCTGATGTTGGCCATCCAGAAGGATTACAACCAATCAGGTCTGAAAAGTGAAGAAAAAGAACTGTGGAAAAAGTTGGAACAAGTGCAAGACTGAAGATGGAATATGAGGAATAGGGACAAAACCTGTCTTACTGAAGAAATAACTGATAACTCAGTGGTTCCATGATGAAGCTCAGGGAAGAATGGAAGTGGTGGCTAATCAAGTACAACAAGTATGGGCAGATCTGCATGTCTACACAGCTGCAAAAAGAGTTACTAATACCTGTCCCACCTGTGATAAATTATTACCTATAAAATTGATTTGTGAAATCAACCACGAGCATTTTTCCCATTCCAAAGACTGCAAATAGATTACATGGATATGGCTGCAGCATGTGGATATAAACACTCACTGGTGACAGCAGCTTAATTTTATTAGCTCCACAATGGGGGGCATGCACAATCAGTAATACCAGTTGTTGCATGTACATTGACCAGAGTGGAAGGACTTCAGCCAATGTCCAAAGTTGTGGGAACAAGTAAAATTAATGCAAAAAAACCCCAAAACAAACAAACAAACAAGGACAATATTTGGTCACTTCTTCACCAATACTTTAGCAAGAAATATTCACTCACCTCCTGGGTATCAGATGAGAAGCTTGGGCAAAATGAATTCTTTATAGGCTATTCATTTTTATGATGATCTTTAAAATAATGTTTGTTTGTATTGAATGTGATAACTCTTGCTGTACTCAACACCTTAGGGTATTCTGTTCCCATTTAAGAGCAATGTTAATAAAAACAAAGGGAGGACTTTTGTAGCAAATGTTAGTTTCAACTTAGCAGTACCAGTTTAAACATTAATAGCTAGACTATGCAAAGCCTGTAGACTGTGGTATATGTGCTGTGACATCCACATTACAGCATGCCAAATAGCTAACTGCAGAACCAGAGAAAACAGCCTAAGAGGATGTGAAACAGGATACAGAACCACTGTATATTGTCTAAGAAGATGCCCACTTAGTACTGTCTACTCACAAAACAGCAAGAAAAATCAATAAAAAGTAAGAAGCTCCCAGGCTCCAATATTACCATTGGTCCTAGCTGTCACATGAGGAGTGAACTTAGATTGTAAAGGTGCAATTGCCAAGGGATTTCTTTGTTTGGGTCCATCTTTGGAGGTGCCTAGTTTGATCTGGAGCACTGTTAATAAAAAGGACTTCATAGAAGAGTCTGTTTTCGACTTACTGATTCTGCCTAAGCCTAGAGCTGAACCCTGCTATGGTGCTTGCTCTGCAGAATTTCCACAGCACCATCTGCCGGACAGCCACTACCTCCTGAGATCCCTGCTCTCCAGGCTGGCAGCTGTGGGAAGGCTGTCCACCACTTCACAGAAGATTACGACGGTCGTGACATGTTGGACACAAATTCCCACAGGGTACAGCATACCTTCTAGGTTTTAATTTCCATTTTACAGTCATAAAATCTTCTGTTCTGTTTGGAAAGTACATATCTGTTACAGCTGCATTGTTCCAAGTTTCACCATTCCTACTCACTAAACCAGTCTGATTGTCATCTTTGGCACCACACCAGGTTTGTCACTGCTTTTCTTCCACAGAGATTTGGGGACCTTGTCAAAGCACACCTTCTTCACCAGTAATTTTTGTCCCTGGCCCATAAGATTAGGGATTAAGGTAGGATTGAACACAGTCAGCTTCAGTTTTGGAACTAAGCCTGATAACGGCCTGAAGGTGTGGTAGAGGCAATCAGCAGCTGACAATCTCCCATGAGATCAGAAACACCAGCAGAGCATATGCAGGAGAGGTGCCAGTGACTGTGAAATCACTGTGCAAATGACCATGTGTGGACACTGAGTAATTTGAACCTAGGGCAGGGTGCTGAAGGAAAGCCAGGGAATGGCAGAAGTGCACTGTGAGATGCTGGGGGCAGCCCCCACGGCTGCAGAATCCACCTGTGCAGACCCTGCTTATGTGGAAGGGCTCATGACCACTGCGAAAAGCGTGACAGGGCTGTGTTGCAGAAAAGGAGTACTTTGGTGAGGACACAACAGGAAGGACATAACAGGTCCTTAAAGTATTTTAAGAGCATTTTGGGAAGATCAGATCATTCCTCTAGGTTACAAACAGTTATCTAATCAAGATATTCCACAATGATATCTTCATCTGCAGTGGACCACATTGCTTCTCAAAGCCAAGGACCTGGGGTTGTTTTTACCTGGGTGACCTTTCAGGCAGGCCATGAGTGGAAAAAGAAACATTGCTTCTTCTCTTTTCCTGGGAAGCAAGGGATGATGTCACTTATAGTGAAATTGAGTATATAAGGAATGGCACTGAAATAAACCATAGGGGTTTAGGTTAGAATGGTCTCTGCCCACTACTGCTCAGTTATGGAGCATCCCCCCTTCTGGCTGGAAAAACCTGCACATTGGAGCTGATAGTAGGAATTATTTTTCTCCATCCCTCCTTTCCAGTGGCTCCTGGCTAAGAGCTGGAACAGGCTGGCAGGAAGAAAGGAGAGACAGGATAAGGCTGAAAGCAGCCCCTTATGATTCACTCCCTAGGTCAGTGAATGCCACAGGAAACCAATCCCCTCACACACCACCAGGGCAAAGGAGCGGTGTTGCCAACAACAGACAGAAAATCTGTAACTGGGTTCAAACAATGGCATTGAGAACCTATCTGATGGTCTGCAACAGGAGCAGTGCCTGCTTTCCTCCTGCTCTGACTCCTGTGATCTGCTGAATACATTGACCAGAGATTTTCTACTTACTTATGCTGCTTCCTGTGTGGATTTTACAGTGCCTTGTAAGATCCTGGCTCAGCCACCGCTCGTCCTTCAAGCTGGTGCCCTCACAAAGCTTCCTCATCTAACAGGCTGCTTTCACAAAACCTGCAGGAACATAATCGTCCGTGAAAGCTCTGTCCCTTTATCTGCCTGAAGTAGCAAACTCAGCAAATGAACACAGCTGGAGGAAGAGCATTTCCTCTGCTTACAAAACTGCTCTGATTACATGTGTAGGTTTTTACCTGTCATGTCTTCTTTACTGCGCACAGCAGCTTTTCACTGCCTTGCTGTAAAACATTAAGGACTAAAAACCCAGAGGGGGATGAGCTTTAATGCATTCAGGGATCTTCCAAAACGTCTGCTGCAAGAGTTGCCATCACTGCAGGAAGTGTACAATACTCAGGGTATACAGCAAAAGAGAGAAGGAAATATCTTACACTTAGTCTACGAACCCTACAAGGATCTAACCAGAAGCAATTACAGAGCATATCAATGAAAAAATGAGAATCTTTTATTAAAAAAATTAATTAACGCAAAATAATTTCCAAGAAAAACTAGAGATTTTGTCCATTCACAGACTACCACATCATGGCACCAGGACATTTGATGCTCAACTCACTGGTTGCGGCATTGTGTTACCTTTTTCTCAATCTTTGTTAATGTTAGGACAGAGTTTCTTTCTAAGGTATGCCTAATGCTACTCTTGCATGGGATGCCATCACCATTTTTGTGTTTTCATGGTTTCCAATAGCCTGAACTTATAAGAACTCAAGATGTGAGATTTTTATAGGATTGCAGTTATGAGTGGCTGTACACTGGATCGTGAATCTGTAGAGGTGAGTCCATTCCCACAAATATGCATGATTAGCAATATTTTCTCCCTCAAAGAGGTAAGCTGCCATTCATGGTGTGAATAGGATCATCACAGTACTTGCCTTTTGATTTCCCACCTTTAGGGTCACATCCCCCTGCAGAGCATGGTCATGCCTGCAGCCAAATTCGGAATTAGACATATTTTAAATTTTTGCTCTCACATGTTTGCTGAGAGTCCACCCTCCAAATTCTGAGAACTCTGTTATGTCTGAAATACTTTCCTGTTCCCAGGCTCTTCCTGGTGAGAACAGAACAAGAGGCAACAGGCAGAGATTGAAGCACAGGAAGTTCCACACAAACGTGAGTCAGAACATCTTTATGGTGTGGGTGACTGAGCACTGGAACAGGTTCCCCAGAGAGATCATGGAGCCTCCTCACTGGAGATGCATCAAGAACCATATGGGTGCGATCCTATCCAGCTGAATGGATTCAGGACCTTGACAGGCTGGAGAATTAGTGTACAGAAACCTAATGAGGTCCAACAAGGACAAGGGTAGGATACTGCATCTGGGGAGGAATGACCTCAGGTGCCAGTGCAGGCTGGGACAGACGTGCCAGAGAACAGCTCTGTGGAGAAGGACCTGGGACTGCTGGTGGATGACAAGCTGACCATGGGCTGGCAGCACCCTTGTGGCCAGGAGGGGGGCAGTGATACCCAGGGGTGCATTGGGAAGAGTGTGGCCAGCAGCTCAGGGGAGGCAATCCTGCCTCTCCACCCATCCCTAGTGAGGCCACGTCTGGAGCGCTGTGTCCAGTTTTGGGTTTCTCTGTACCAGAGAGACACAGAGCAGAGATGATGAGGGGTCTGGAGCGTCTCTCACAAGGAGAGACTGAGGGAGCCCTGTTCAGTCTGGAGAAGACTGAGAGTGGATCTCACCAATGCGTATAAATTACCCAAGGGCATTTGTCAAGAGGATGGTGCCGGACTCTTTTCGGTGGTGCACAGTGACAGGGTGAGGATAGCCACAAACTAAAACACCAGAAATTCCACCTCAGCATGAGGAATAATTTTACATGGGAGGGTCGCAGAGCACTGGGACAGGCTGCCCGGGCGGGTCGTGAACTCTCCCTCTCTGGAGACATTCCAAACCCGCTGGGGCGGGTTCCTGCGCCACCCGCTCTAAGTGCTGGCACCGGCTCCTTGCAAGGGGGGTTTGGACAAAATCCAGAAATTTCTTTCAGCCGTAACGAACCCGTGACTCTGTGGCACGTTCTGTGAGACAACCCTGCTTTAGCAGGGAAATCAGCCCCGATGGCCACAGCCGCTCCACACCGGCGCAGCCCGCGCTGTGATCCCGCGGCCCCACACCATGGGATTCCGTGACCAGGGGGCGGGGCCTTGGCCCGGGCCAATCGGCGGCCGGGCGGGGTTGTGGGCGGTCCCGCCGGTGACGCCACTCGGGCTATGGTGGCTGAGTAGTGACACGTCTCCTTGCGCGGCCTGCCGAGCTTCCGATCTCGCGGGATCCCGGGGCGGCGGTACCGGGGGCCGCCGGCGGCAGCGGCGGCGGGGACGGGCGGGCGGTCGGCGCGGTCATGGCGGGGCAGCAGTTCCAGTACGACGACAGCGGCAACACATTCTTCTACTTCCTCACCAGCTTCGTGGGGCTCATCGTCATCCCTGCCACCTACTACCTGTGGCCGCGGGACCAGCACGCCGGTGAGCGGCCCAACCGCGGGCACGGCCGGCTCTTGCGCCGCCACACCGCGGGGCCGGGCCGGGCCCGCAGCGCTCGGGGCTCCCGTCCGGCCCTGCCCGCGCCCCCGGGGCCGCCTGGAGGGGCGGCGGCGCCGCGCTGCGCTCGGCGGCGGCCATTTAGCGGTACCTGGGCCGGAGGAAGGGTCCCGGGGCCGCCGCCCCCCGAGCGAGCGCGCCCGGCTCCGCGCCGCGGCTCCTGCAGAGTCATCGCTGCGCCCGGCTCCGCGCTTTGTCTGGGGCTCGCGTTTTCCCTTGGCTTCCCGGAGTGTTTCAGCGTGGCGGAGTGTTTCAGCGTGGATGACCTAAATTTTGGTCGTGGGGAAAGAGCAAGCTATTGAGTTGGGGACGAAGAGGAAAAGTTACAGGTTCAGCTTTTATGTGCCATAAGGTCACAGAGGGTGCGAAAATGGGGATTTGTTTTTTTCCCATTGCAAATCACAGTTAAATGTCCGAAGGGCTAAATTTCTGTTTCACCCTTCGGGATGTTGCTTTGTGTCCCTGAACAGTGTTATAAAGTTTCTTTGACTAGTTCCGAATCTCATTTCCAAAGTAATTTTCCACTTTGTCTTTCCTGCATCCCTCTATTCTTGGAAGGAGAAGGCGTTTTGGTCTATAGGCTGCACAGGAACACATTTTTAACAGCAGTTCTGGGATTAAAAAGGCTGTAGAAATTGTGTTTAAAGGCTGGGTGGTAAGTGCTTAGTAAAACAGGGATGCTTGATACTGGTTCCCTTTGTAGAAACCTACTGACTTCTTAAGAACAGTTCTGCTTTGCCATCTGAGCAGAATCCCTTTTGTTCCTTGCATCTTTTTACATTCAGTATCTGATGGTTACTTAGTGGCTTTGATGCCGTTTTAAAGGGCTTGCCAGGTTCTGCTTAGCTTAGTTTTATATGTAGAAGAAATACCTAGCAATGGAATCTTAGTCCTGTGCCTTCTAGTGAGGAGTAGGATAGAACAAATGTTGTTTTGGTGCCAAATGACAGCTGTTCACAGTCTTGGCTGCTGCCAGACTTGCCGGTGGCCTCTGGCAGGGCCCTGGCTGGAGAACGTCTTTGGAGGGCTGGTCTCTTGTCCTCCAGGTACTCACTACCTGTTGTGCAGCTGAGGAGTTGGTTCTCTCTTCTGAAAGGAGAGGTTTCTCTGCCTCCTCTTTCTGCATCCTGACTGTAGCAAGAGAGAGGCGTTACTGTTGTTGGTGTTTTGTAATCTTTGGGTTGTTCTTGAGGAGCAAGGAGTCAGAGGGAAAATGCTACTTCTGTAACCTTTTTCCAAACACCAAGATTTTTATTTTTGTTCTGGTGAAGGGTGGGAGGCAGTGGGGGAGAAAATCCCTTTTTCTCTTGAATGATGCTTTCCTTCCTCCATAGTTCTTAAAAGCTGCTTCTTGGGAAAATGATTGTGTCTTGCCTGAGATACTGTGCAGAATGGTATGGCCAGCAGGGACACACTGTGATGTTAGCATCAGTTTCAGGGGGCTGACAGAAGCAGGAAAAGCTGTAGAAATGCTGTCAAACTTGAAGCACTTTACCAGCCTTACATAGGTGATTGTCAACTATCCTTACAGAATGTCAGAAAATGAAACCTGACTTTGGAATATGGCTGTATGGATTTCACTAAGTTTCCAAATCGGCCTGCCATTAAATTTATTACTAATTTCTTTCTGTCTAGCCAGCATTGTCCAGTATATAGAGGGCCTGCTGCATATTATTCTGCATTCAGTGCTAGATTCTTCCAAAGCTGTGTCAAACCATACTCTCCAAAGTAAAAGGTAGATTTTATTATGCTGTTGGTGCAAAGAAATGAGTCAACTAAGTGAAAATCACCAGTGGAAATGAAGGGAGATGGAAGAATGATTTCTGCCTCATAATTGTCTTAATGGATTTTAAAATGTGAATGTAGTCCAGTTTTTAGCATATGCATTAATGGCATGCCTGCAGTCTCTTGATTGAGTTCTGTTCTTCAGGCTCTGTTTAAACTAAGAGTTGTGGTGTCATACAGATCATCATTTGGGACTAATGTTGGTCTGCTAAGTAAGTTCTTATGAAGTAAATCTGCTAAGTAGCAGAACATTGTGATGTTTAAGTTGTTTAAGTGTATGGTTCTTAGGCAAGTAATTTCCAGCAAAATCCTCTGAGTATTTTTCTCACAGCTTTTTGTATGTATTCAACCATGCCTGTTCCAGCATTTGAACAAGATTTCAGGAATAAATTAAAACCTTGTGATGGTAGAAAATACTAATTGTTCAGCCACTGCTTCTTGTTTTCAGTGTAATTCACTAGTTTAAAAAAACAGCAAAACCACCTATTTCAGAAACAAAGGGAAGGCCTGTGTCTTCAGAAGAGAAATCTTCCAACACTAGTGCATCCTGCTTCCTTCGATGGGCAGAAATATCTGGATGTTGATGTGAGATGTTATTTTGATGCTAGTTTAGGGTGGAGTTTCCAGTACTGAGGCACAGTATTGGGCCAAAGAGAACAAGTTCTGCTAAGACCTCTGCCCTCTGTGTGTGGAACCAAGTAACATTTTTGTTCTGGGGCTGTGTTTTGCCCTTCCTGTGCTAGAGGGCCCAGCCTCTGTCACCCCTGGTGGATTGGGGAGGTTGTACTGGTGAGCTCTTCCAGCTCCAGCTGCAGCAGTGAAGACCAGATCAGGGGGAGCTTTTGAAGTAAATCAATGCTTGTCCTCCTCACTTCAGGACCCCTTTGCAATGCAAACCAGAGCATCCAAAAGACACAGAGCAGATTCCTTTTTTGGTAAAAACTGTGTTGGAAGAGGAGCTTCAGCCACGTTATGTTGTAAGAGCAGACGAGAGCTAGCGTTTCGCAAGGGTGAAATGCTCGCTGCAGGAAGGTCACACCACTGGTGCCTGCTGCCTCCATCTGCAAACGTGCTGCCATGGATTGCTGGTATGTGATACACTACAGAGTGCCAGTGGAGGGAGAAGTACAGCAAAAATCTGGGAATTGCTGATGGCCTGTAATATTTTAGGATTTGTTTCTGTGCTGTAGTTTTGTAGTAAATGCTCGTGGAATAAATAAACCCCCCCAAAACTCCGTGTTTGTTTTTGCTATAGTGAAGCTTGGAAAGTAAGACTGGATCTATATTGCTTTACTACTTCAAGGAAAATCAAAATGTGTTACCTAATGTCAGATTTGTAGCAGAATAGTTTTTTGGCAAGCCATTAACCTTTTGCTTTTAGTTCTTCTTATAATAAACTCTTGGAAAGCCTTTTCAATACTACTGTCTGGAAGAACAGCATGATGTAACTTATGTCTCTAAAGTACTGAGAAAAACTGAGCTGCTTTTTTTCTTGAGCGTCTAAGCCTGCTTTTTCCAGGCATTCTGATGGAGTCCATATCAAGTGTTGCTGCAGCCTGTGGTAGGGATTGATGCTAGTATCTGGGAGGGTTTTGCTCTGGTGTGCTAGACACCCTGTGAACTGTCCCATAATTTCATTACCTCAGCTTTGATAAACCAAACAAGCAGGTAATTGACTTTGTAAACTGGATTTGTCCAAATGACTTTACCTCCTTGGTGTTCACTCCAGAGCTAATAAAGCCTTTATGGAAGGTTAATTATTCAGCTTTGTGTCTTGGACTGAAGTTTCATAATAGCATCGAGGCAGCAGTGCTCTGACAGAGTTAAGTGTTGTATTTCTCCCCATCCCTTGTGCCAAATGTATGGGAGTGGAAGAATGTAATTTTAACTAAAATTGATTGTTGTCCCTTTTTTCTTTCTTCTGTCTTATTTTTAATGTGTATTCATTTCTGTGTAAGGCTGTGTGTAGCTGGGATGGTACAGGATGTGACTGAGGGAAAGCAGACTGATTCTTTCAGTGTTGGTGATGGCTTCAGGTGATGGTGAATATGGCTTCAGGCTATATTGTTTATCCTTGACTTGTTTCTTTAAAACATATGTGTGTATATATGTTTTATTACTAAAAAAGTCATACTTTTTCTGGGTTACCTTTGTTTTGGGCAAATACTGGTATTAATTTAGCCTAATTACTGTGAGTAAAACCATTCCAAGGACTGCTCTTGGAACAAAGAATGTGATTGCTAAAAAGTTATTCTGGTGCAGATTCATTCTTTGCTAAAAAGGTATTTTCTGCAATGGGAATTTTCAAGTTGTTTTTCTAAATGTTAATTGTGAAAGTTGAAGAAAAAGTTTCTTTTTTCCCCTCAGCAGTTTGGGGTGGAGGAGTGTCCATCAAAGTACTTTCCTGCTGTTGGACTTGCTTTGAGGTTTCAGTGTAAGCTTGTGTAAGCTTAAATGTCAGCATCTAGAAAGGAAATGGGGAGCAAGGGGTGAATTAATTTAGTTGGATAATATGGCAGTTGTTGCACAATGCTGATATGTTTGCTGAACTTTGTGTACTTTTTGACTTTTACCTGTGCTGCTGGATTTTATAAAGCTGTGCTGAACCAGGTGGTCAGAGATTGTGATGTGCTTTGTAGTTAAGTACATGTACCTGGAAGCTTGCTAGTTCATCTTTTTTAGTTTCTTTTGGTCTTCGTTAAATAAATTCTCTTGTTTTAGGGCATTGGGTATTCATAATTTGTTACAAAGCTGATGGAAAGAATAAAGTATCTATCCTGAGTTTTTTATAGTAACTTGAACAAAACAAGATGTTGAAAACATTTCACAAACCCTTAAGAATAACAGCAGTGAATGCAAGGATAATGCTAGAAAAAGATTGCAGTCTCCTCTCTGAGAGAAAAGACGCTGTAGGAACTATTCTGTTTGGAATGTAGATCTTCCTTCTTGAAGTTTAAGAACATAAAAACCTACTGTTGGGAAGGGAAGAAAACCAGATGAATGGCTGCATTTTTGTATCTAGAAAAAGTATTGATATGAAATAGATAAAAGCTATTTCCTTAACTTTCATTATAATAGAAACCCATACAAAGTTTATGGTGTTTCAAAATTAAAAAAAAATTATTTGTTTGGCTTTTGTTTGTTTGTGTTTTTTGTTTTTGTTGCTGCTCCCCAGCCTGGCTGTATGTTGTCCTGTTGCTCACTACTAACATTTTTCCTTTGCACCCTCCCCTCTCAAGTGTTTCTGTGTGAGATATAGCTAAAGATTTCTTGAAGAACACTGGGCTAATACCAAGAAAAACTTTTAAAAATCTGGTTAAAGAAGGCAATTTCCTGCTAATCTTTGAAGTTGCCATACCTGTAGCAAGTAGCATAGGCAGTTAGAGAACCCTAAAAATATTGCAGCCATTTTGGTATTGAGGGTGGACAAATATACAGAAATATTTAAAAATGACAGCTTACTTGGTGACTGTTAAAAGGGAGAATATAATACCATGTTGATACCTAATTTATTTCTTTTATTTTTACTGTACTGCTATTTTGAAGCAGTAGGCTTTTTGTATAGTTCTGTAGATAGTAGTTGTCACTATCAAAACCTTGTCATTCAAAACCTTGATCAGAAGTCCTGAGAAAGTTGTTCTGTAAAGGTTTGCTTCGGTTTTTTTTTTGCTTAGTTCTTAGGAAGAACCATACTTCTCGGTATATCTGCCCTCTATACTGGATATCTCTGTAGTGTCAATAGTGAAGGTTTCTCTGTAATTTTTGGTGTTTTTTTCATCTGTGTCAGTTGAGGCTGACCTCAGAGAGTCTCACATTAATACCCTGCTTTAAGGTGCAGGTAGGGAAACTGAGGCTGTGAAGTTTATTTGGCTGAGGACAAATAATGAGTGTGCAACTTGGATGTGACTCAAGCCAGTGCAGAGAGTGCAGGCAGCACTTCTTCAGTTTTATCAGTAATGGACTAATGAGCACTTGTACCTCACAGCAGCTGAGGGAGAGGAAGCAGCATTGCTGCTGCTCCCACTCTGGGTAAAATTCTTCTGTGATGCTCCTAATCCTCTGGTGTGAGATAAGATTGGTTGGAGTGGGTTAACTGTGATGCCTGTCCTTGCCCACAGCTCACTGAAATCTCATTAACCTTACTCCAAAGTATTTCACAGCATTTTGGCATTTGGTTATGCAGGATAAAGTACAGGATGCTGGTAAAGGACAGGATAAAACCACAGGATGCCATGCTCATTGCTAATATGGTGGATAAGAATGGGTGAAAAATTGATATCTGTGAATATAAGCATTTTGTGTCCATATGTGTGTGCTTATCCTTTCCTGTTAATATAACCTTTTATCAATGTGTCAGGAAGTGGGAGGAGAGTCAGTGAAACTCAGTTATGCATTTAAGGACTGTTACTACCTACAAACTGAGCTTTTTGAGAGATTGAGTATGCCATGGTTGACATAAACAATTTCAAGTTCTGAAAAATACAGTTTATTAGGTGACTGTTTGAAGGCAGAATATGATGTAATGGTGATACTTTACTTTGTTTTGTTAATTTTTTTTCTTGCTATTTTGTTATTTTGAAGCAGTAGGGTTTTTTTGAGAAACATTTGAGGAAGGGGCAAACATCATGAGATGCCACTGGTAATGTCTAGCAATTACCTCTAAAAATATTTTTCAAAACAAAGCATTTGCACAGAGTTATCCAAATTTCTCTGTTATCTGGAAAAAAAAGCCTGTCTTTTTATGGAATTTTTAAAAAGTATTATAATCTTACTATAACCACTATAGCTTCCTAGCAGTAAAATAAAATTAATAGCCCTGTATTAGAGATTAGTTGAGTAGCTTCAAGACTGTCCAGAATACAAAATGCTGAAAAGCTTTTTTGTGGCCAGTTAAGGATCAAGCTGTAACAAGAACTTTATCTTTCATTACATGTACATAAAAATAAAGTACTTTCTATTTTTAAAAAAATCATCCTATGTTATGGAAGCTTATGAAAACAGTATACTGAAGGTTTTATTGCACACTTTGTTCATTTAATAGTTGCTGCAAGGTTGTCTGGACTACTCACAGAGATGACACTAAACTACCAGGTTATACAGGCTGTGCATTAGAGAATTAGATTCAGTTATGGTTTCATGGGCAGCTAAGCTGTTCCTGGAGAAGGAGCAGGAAATTTGAGAGAGAAGCAAGGTAAATGACAGGAAATGGAATCAGTAGTGATTCCATAGGGTGGGTTTGTTGTTTTTTGTTTGTTGGTTGTGATTTTTTTTTTAAATTTGCGTTTCAAATTCATGCCTGTGAAGAAGGGTTCAGATCTGCAGCAATTTGAGCAAGTCTTGACTGGGGCTGATGCTGCATCCTTGCCCTCTGTGGTGCTGCTTTCTCCCATTGTTTATAGGTGTTTATAGGCCTTTCCCTCAGTTACTAGCCAGGACCTGACATGTATCTCAATTTCATGGTGAGGAGGGTTGTGCTGGCTGGAAATATCAAGAGCAGGGTACAGGTACAAGAGCACAAAACAGGTACCTAATTTCTTTCCTGAGCAAAAAGATTAGTGTCTGCACCAGTTTTTAAATAAGTATACAATTAAGAAGATTTAAGAGGTATTTTCAGATTTTCACCTGGTTATTTCTCTTTTGCGGGATATTGCTTACAGGCATTTTAAATTCAGAAGATTCCTTTATCATGATTGGCTGGATGAACTGTTTGAAACTAGGATATTTGTAAGCATTGTGCCCTGCCAGTAAAGTTTCAAATACTCTTTTTTTCTTTGGAAGCAAAAGCATGGACATAGTGGCTCAGATCAGGTGGGGGTTTTTATGTAGTATCACAGAAGTGAGTGCCTTAAGGAAGGAATAACAGGACAAGCATAAATGGTGTTTCCTTTGCATATTCTCTGTGTTTACAGTGGTTTTGAGTTCAGTAACTTTTGTTATAGCATCTGTACCATCCTGTGTGATGGAGGTCACTGTATCTGCTGCCCACACCACAAATAATCACCTTTGTTTTGCAGCTGCTTCTGATGTTGCTTAACAATCCTTCTTTGCTCTACTGGAAGAGGAAGTAAACATTCAGTCCTGGCTGTCACTTAGGTTTTTTACACCCTTCCATTACCTCTCCTTGCACTTTACTCTCTCAGCTAGAAGATTTGTAGATTATATTTTGGACATAAATCTCCTTATACATTTGATGGCCCTTGTTCACCTTAATTGAATGTTTTCTGGTTGAACCTCTTTGGGAGGTGGGGCTAGGGCTGTGCATCACATTTGAGGTATGTACAGCCTCAAGGTTGGACATACCTCCAGCTTACGTGGTGGAGTAATAATCCCTTCCTTTTCGCATAGGAATGCTCTAAACACATGCTCTGATTTTTATTTTTCAGCTGAGTTTTACAACACCAAGATTGCATTCTGAGAGGTAATGGTCAGCCTTGAGCTCATCCTTGTATCCATAGAATTAGACTAGCCCCCACTAGACTTTATTTTCATACTCTCGATGGCATGTGCCATTCAGAAGTGCACTTGCTTGTTCTTTACAATTCTTCAGGATGCCCTTGTCCTTGTTACCCAGAATAAGTTCATATCATCCAGAAGCTTTATTTTACTGCTCACCCTTTTAGTCTGATTACTTATTAATGAAATGTGTTGTAGTTCCAACACAGATTCCTGCAGAGCTCCTGGCGATTTCCTTCTGCTGGGAGAATTGGTAATTCACTCTTGTCTTCTAGTCACATATTTATTTTTGCAATAGTTAGATGGTTGTTCTGAAAGACTTGTAAAGGGAACCTTTCAAAAGCCTTTTGGAAACCACAGACTGTATCAGCAGGATCTGTTCTGTAAGTTTACTTCCCTGAGAGGACTTTACCAAAGACTGTACTGATGCTGGACGGAGGTGTGGTACTTATCCTTGTGTCCACTAATTCTGTCTTTTATTAGAGTTTCTTCAGGGTGTGCATCAGAACAGTACTGACTACAAGCATTTTTAATGACTGATGATATGTTTAGTGACTTTTGTTTGCATTTATTTTGGATTGAATGTGTTCTGGTTTCCTCCCCACACCAAACTGATAAAATTCAGTTAATAGTTAAGAGTGTGTAATCTTGGAGCTCAGCATTGTTGTTGGCTTTGTCTGTAATTGATAACCTTGACTCATGTGGGTGTTGTTCCATGGTAAAATGTCCAGTTTCCTGATTCCTCTCAGATTCTGTTCAAGTTTTGCAATGCAGCTATAACTCCAGTCCTACTATAAATCTGATACATTAGGCGATGGAGCTTAAATGTTATTATAGTTAGTTCCACTGACTGTTTTGTCAGTGCAAATGAGACACTACACTAATAGGAAGGACAAGGTTTGGAAGTGGCTTGATTAGCAGTATTGTAATGTGGAACTGTGCCCAGCTGACTGTAAATACAAAGCTTGTGTAAGTAAACTCTGAAAAGAGGTTAACTTTCAGGATATTGAATTGTCTTATGTTGCTGCTTTTTAAATCTAGTAGTAACAAATCTAATCTTTTTGCTATCTTTTGGTCAGCAAATATGTGTGGAATTGTGGGAATGGAAAGTTAGGTTACTTTTTGTTCCTTTTAAGCTTTATCTAGTTGCTGCAAAACATGCTCTGGAAAAAAGCAGCTTTGTTGTTAAGTATTTCGTAGGTCTCTTTGTAGTTAATGAACTGCTTGGGTTTTAATACTTAAAATGTTACTCAAAAGACATATTTTTTTTGGCTTATTTCTGTGAATATTTACTAGAGAGAAAAATCTCTTTGAAAACAACTAGGGTGAGATTATTCAGGTATAAATGTTTTAGTTAAGAGGCTAACCTGGACATGACCTCTTTATAGATAAATAATGAGTGTCATGAGGACAATTCTTATAATGATAGACATTAAGGTTAGAAAGCATCTATCAGATGGTTTAATTCTTCACTGCTATGGTGCATTTAAAATCCTGAAACCTGCTTTCCATTTTAAATTTTTTTAAAGTAATCCCAGTGGGAACACTAGTGCTTATTTGAAGGCTTTTGCATTTAAGCAACAGCGTTTTAGAACACTTTAAAATCAATTTAATTTGCTTCATGCCTCTTAATTTGGAGTTTTACTGTAGAAGTCAATCCTATTATAATAAAGTTGAAATTGCTCAGTACTTCAGAGGAGCTGCTGACTATGAGCTTGCTGTGAGTTTCAATCCTGCCACTTGGTTGCTGGCAAAGATGGGTTACTTCTTTTACAACATAGTTATAAATGTTTGTCAGTGTCATTTTTGAAAGTAAGTCTGTGGGTTTTTTTCCTCACCCTGTGACTTTTAAAATTATCTCAGATAAAATACTATGTCCGTGTGGATTCTTTGTCAGTAATAATTATCAAGGAAACTGTCAACAGAGTTAAGCATCGATGGCCTAGTGAAAAAGTAGGGTAGCCTTTTCCTACTTCATCTGTTATCTGAGAAATGGTTAAGTGCTTAAGAAAGTCAATTTTTACAGAGAGCCTCAGTTCAAGACCTCATTAAATAAGTTGTTGATACAATTATTTGATTTCTGTTATTGTTGAAGTAGAAAGAAGCCCAGGAGTTCAGATTTTGCATATATATATATATATATATATATATATATATATATATATATATATATATATACGTGTAATTGTGGAAAGTAAATACGAGCCTACTTAAGTGTACAGTTTAAAGGATTAAAACTGTGGAACCCTGAGTAAAATCCAGGAAACCTGGAAACTCTGGGGTGTTTTGACTGAGCCTGTTGCCCTCAGTTTTAACAGAACAGATGTAATGCTTAGAGCCGTGGCATCCCTGTGCTGTAACCTTTGCTCAAGACTTGCATGCTGTGTGTATTACTTGCACCTCTTGCTACTTTCCACAGGTACAAGTTTTCCATTCAGGTGTAGAGAGAGGATGACACACTACAAATGAGTTTTGTGAAAGTCTGGCTTTAAAGTGATCTTGGCATTTCCTAGGGCTGCAGAACTCTGATGCTCCGTGTTCCTTGCTGAAAGAAGTAATTTTCTTTCAAAACCATTCTCCTTTGGATGAATTGTCTGCACCTGGGTGGCAGAATATTTCATGTGCGCCTCCTCCCATTTCTTTTCCTGACAGAGTCCACTGGAACTTTATTCTGGACTATGTGACTTTGCTTTTTGTAGTAGCCTGGAGGTAGAAAGAACACAGGAGGCTAGGACGTATTTCTGTCCTTTCCTGCAGTTTGGGGTAGAATAATGGAAGACTGGTGGCTTCTGTTGATTCTGATATTAGCTTTTTGCTTACTTTTGGCTGTCATAAAAATTGACTGATACTTTGAAACTTTTATATGCTTTAGATATAAATACTGATGCCAGTAGTCTTATTTGTGATATTTTTTCCCTGAAACTACCTTTGTAGCAGCTGAAACAAAATTCTGGGGATTAAAACTTCTCAGTATAATTGCCAGCTGTACCTCTTTTCTGTTCTCTCTCTTCTAGAATTGCCTGTGTCCAATAACAATAAATGTGCAATCTTCTCTTTTTTCTTAGAAGGATGGAAAATAACCTCCCCTTAGGTTTTTTTTTTGTTTTGTTTTGCTTTGTAGTTTTTTAAAGCACTTTTTGGAACCTCCAGAAACTGGAACAAAATTATTAGGTTTAGGTAGGAATCAATTGTCAAACATTCCTGAAGACTGGGTGTTTCTCCTGTTTCTTTGGAAACAGGTATGTAAGATAGATGAACTTCAAATCCAAACTTAAGCCAGGCATGGCTGAATTGTAAACACAGGTTGAATATAATCTCTGAAAATTGGAAATCCAACCTGTAATTAACTTTCTTCTGTGTCTGTATGTCCTCACCCATTGTGTGATTAGTAAATCAGAGCAGAGGCTGAGAGAGATATGAGAAATTTTTGCCACATGAGGATGGTCAGACTGTGTAATAGGTTGTTCAGAGGCACAGTGAGCTCTGTCTTTGAAGCCCCTCCAAATGCTTACAGCCAGACCTTGAGCAGCAGCTTTTTTGACTCTCCTCTGAGCAGCAGGGTTTTATTAGGTGATCTCCTGAGGTCTTCTCCACCCTTTCCAACCTGTTAGTGTTCTGTTTTACCCAAGAACTGTGTGGTCTGCGTTACCCATGCAGAAGAAGCAAATGCCTCAGGCTTAAGGAACTGGATATTCAAAAGGTTTGCATAAGTTCTGATCAGGAGAAGTCAGCTGTTTAACACTCTCTACTTGTACCTGTTTTGATGCCCAGAATACAAAAGAAGTAACTGCAGCAGTCAACAAGGAAAGACCAACCTATGTAATCTACCTAAACTTCTGTAAGACCCCTGATAAAGTCATGAAAGAGATGGCACTCAGGTTTTCTTTTGTATCAGTACTAGTTATATTTCTTGAACTTGAAAAGTGTGTTAAGATGTAGTTTTGGCTGGACATTCACATACATTATTTAAGTTACTACAGTATGCACTTGTGAGAACCCTTGTGAGTAAGAATTGTATTGGGGAAAATCTGCTTGTGAATCTCAGGAACTTTGTATGCATTGAGAACAATATGGAGGGAAATAAAGCAAGCATGGGATGCTTTCCCAGATTATTTACAGGAATGAAGTGGCAGTCTCCATCCTCTTGTGAGGGGTGTGCTTTAACAGTACCTTGATGCATGGGGTAGTGTTAGTGAGATTAACTCAAAAGCCCCACGGGTGCATTATGCCTTTGCTTTGCAAGGCTCTTTAATACCTATTCCTAAAACTGTAGGAGAGATTCACTATTGTGAAGGATTTTACCCATCGAGCAAGAAGTGGTTTTGACTGGAGGAAAAGCATTTGCTCCCACCCCAGACACACTTGTCTCCCTGTAATCCCATATCAAAGCATGTTGTCTGAAGTGCTCTTACACTGTAATGGGAAGCCATGATCTGGACTGAGAAGAAACAAGAGAACTCTAATTGTCTGCTTTTAAAACTCTGAACCTTTTTCCCTGACAGAATATGGATTCCAGAGCTAAGATCGAGAGAAAGTACAATTCATATTTCACTGCAGAGCTTTACTTTGAGGAATGTGTAAGGTGTTCACTGCAGTGTGATCAGGGTCTGCATGATATTGCAGGGCAGTGGCATGGTAAATTCACTTGTGTAAAAAGGAAGCTCCTTTTGTCAGACAAAGGCAAAGCAAAAAAGATCTGATTTATCCATAACTTGCTGTTGTTCCTCTATTTGTATACAAACACCAGTTTTCCTGTGGGTTGCATTCTGTTTGTTTTTCCTGCATGCCACTGCTGACATACTGAAAAGGGAAACTTTTGGTGTTGAGTGGCAGAAGCAAAGTTTACAGGTGCATGTTAGGCAAAGGTTGGGTTCACATGTGATGGTTACTATGTGGCATATAGGAAATGGAACAGTTTTCTTTTAGGTAGAGAGAGTAATCTGACCAACTTCTTATGTTTATGCATGTACAGTATCACTTAAATGGATAGAAAGCATTCTTTCCTCTGGTAATGCTGGACCTTATGTTAGTCCTCCAAATGACCTTGTACTGCCTGTTTGGGGTGAGGTGGGCATGTTTGCCGTTCTGTGTGTTGCCAGCTTGGTTAATCACAATCTCTCTGTTTTTACAGAGCAAATCCGATTAAAGAATATAAGGAATGTGTATGGAAGGTGTTTGTGGTACCGCTTGCGACTGCTGAAGCCACAGCAGAACATCATTCCTACAGTGAAGTACGTACGTTTCATTTGCATGGCTTCCCATTAAGCAGTTCTTACCTTATTTTATATACAAATACACTGGTTTGTAATCAAAGCAGGGATTCGTTACTTTTGCATCACTAAAGAGACATTTGCAATCTGCAATATTTGAATAATTAATAGGTAATCATTATTGTCTAGTAGGGTTTGAAATCTAGGTGCATACTTTTTGTCCTGTATAAAATACCTGAGGAATGAGACCAGTGAGCCTCAGCTGTAGAAAAAAGTAAACAATGCTTTTATTTGTTCAAAAAAATTATTCTCCCTCATTTAAATTAGTAGTGCTAGCCCAATTTTTTGATTTAAATATTTAGTATGTGAACATATATACTCAAATATAAAAGAATAATAACTTTGTATGTTTGAAGGTGAACCCTTTATCAGTTCCTTATGCCCATCCTCAAAATGTTTTGCTGTCTGTTATGCACCTGTGTCAGCATTTGTGTTTTGTTTTTTTTTTTTTCTTTTAAAACATTGATTTTAACTAGATCCTAGACATCCTTTAAAAATCAGAAATAATAGTGTATACCTGCTGAGAAAGACAGTTAAAAAACGGAGACTTTGTGGTAGTGGATTGTCCTTGTTAAAAGCTAGGAGAAAAAGTGGTATTAAAACTGAAATACTAACACCTGCTTTAGTGTTTCTTGCTGTTTTAATACTATTTCTTGAAGAGTGATACAAGATGGCTTTCAGTGTTATTAGAATGGTGCTAGAGCTAGTGGATTTGTGTATTTAAAAAATTCTTTTTCTTCCAAACAGGAAAATAGTCCTCCTTGCTGGCTGGGCATTATTTTTGTTCCTTGCATACAAAGTTTCCAAAACAGACAGAGAGTATCAAGAATACAACCCTTATGAAGTGTTACATTTGGATCCTGTAAGTAATAACATCTTTCACTACTCTGTACTACTGTAACTGTATATGCTGTGTGTAGATGTTAATCTTTGACTTGTTTTTTCAAACAGAGGAAATTTAGTGAATCTATCTAGTGGTTTTGTTCTTTTTTGGCATGTGAAAGTTACTGCTGCATGTTACAGTCAGTTGTTACGTGGTTTTTGCCTATATCTGTACCAATTTATAACTTTTATATCTAGTGCCTTCAAAATGTAATGAGATGGGTGTTTTAAAATCCTATTGTGATGTTGTTTTCCTCTCTGTGTACAGGAAAACAACCAAAAAAATCTGTTTTGTATGCCCAGTGTAAATCTTCTGAATAGGAACTTTTAGGGATGCTAAAGTAACTGTATAAACAAGAATGTCAATTCATTTGATTTACAGTTTTCTGTACAGAGCAATATTTGTAAATGAGGTTTCACTGAAGGGTGTTGGTGATGCACATTTTGATGTAGTGCAGGCTGGCTTTAATTTTGGTTGTATCTGTGAATGCAAACAACAACTTCTAAACAGTGATCCCAGCCAATAGGTTTATTGAACTGGGATAAAAAAAAGATATACTGTCTATCTAGAAAATAGATGCAGTGCTTTGTTTATACTGAAAGACTGATTCAAAATGGATGCAAAAATTATATATCCCAGGGATAGACTTTCTGAACTTCTTTTAAACTTTTCATCTTAACCACAATACCTTGAGCAGATTGTCTGCTTATGTTAATTATTTCCTGATCCAAGGCTCCTCTTTTGAATAACAGTAGAGTCATCTTTCCCGTTCTGGAGTCTGAGGTATGTTTCACTCTCAAGTCTGAAGAAATACACTGTAGATCAGCTCAGCACAAGAACATGAACGAGCTTTGAATGTACCTGTTTTGATTAAATGTGGTGCATATTGTTAGTGTGAGAGCTTAATATGTATGTGAACTTTAGCAAATACATCTCTTGCCTTTAAATGATGTTGACTTGTCAGCAGAGAAAAGCAGCACCTTGTGCTAAGAAAGCCATTTATAGCAGGTGAGAAGTCTGTAGCCTATTTCTAGCTAGCCAGGTAGAACACCTGCCTGTCATGTCTGGAGCCAAGTTACTGCAATTCAACCACTGCTCAACTCACTGCTGCTGACTTGTGTTCTCCCACTGATACACAGGAAGGAGCAATGCAAGTTTTTACTGTTAAATGGTATCTGTTGGACCCATGCAGTTTAAATGTTCATATAATTGGGTTAGCTTTAATTAAAGAAATCAGGCTAGGGATTAGGTCATCAGAGTATTTTCCTTTGTTATCCTTCTGAAATTTCTACAAGAAACAACCCAGCAGGGAAAGAAAGGAATGCACGTAGTGAATTATAGCTTTGTGTTTATTGATAAAAATTTGTACACGTGTCAAGACATGTGCAACTTACCCAGGCAAAGAAACCAATTCTGGAATGCCTTAAGAACTGAGAGATGGAGCATGTTCTCATAAGGACAAGCTGAATGAGAGCCAGAGATTTTAAGAGGGGGATGAAGTTGTGAAGATAGATAGTTGAAGTAGGGCTCAAGAAAAGAGTTCAAAATCTGATCCTGTTTCTTCCTATCAAGCAATTTCTATTAAATCTCTTGAAAGATTTTCAGTTTGGACTACGTGAAAAATGAACAGATTTCTTCTGTTATCATTCAAATGGAACTCTGAGAGTTGTAGCTGGTCCTGCTGATGAGGTGCTACAGATGCTGAAGTGTAGTTAGATAATGGAACTGTTATTGTTATTAAAAAAAACCCTAAAACACCACAACCCCCTCCCCCTAAACTTTAAAAAAATTAAAATGATTGCAGATGGAAGCACTTCAAAGTTTTGATGCACAGTAATTCACTTCTTTGCATTCATACTCTAGTCAAGATTATTTTTCATGTTAGCATATCAATTTATAACAAGAGGCTTTTATTCCCTGAGAAGAACCACAGCACCAACAAAGTCCAGATAATGTACTTACACCAGATTTTATATGCAATATCAGCACTGGGTTTTGAACATAGAATAGCTCTTTTTGAAGCATGCCACTGGAATTCACTAACACATAAGGTGCTCAAATATTAATTTTTTTATTTAATGAGTGTCTGTACTGCAGTTTCAAAGCTGGCATCCAAGGCATAAAGATGAATCTCAAAAGGGATTATATACAGGCACACTCTGTGTTCCAAGCAGACTGACACCAGCTGTCCAAAGCTACTAAGCTTTTCTGTAAGTCAGGCCTAACCTTTGTAGCCTAGCTTTTGAAAATGAGGAGTAAGAATTTATTGTAGATGAAAAACTTGTCAACTTTTCTGGGATTTTGTGGACCATCTGAGTCAGAAAGAAAAAATTAGGTTTTTTTTCTAACAGACAGCATTCATATGAGCCATGAAAACACATCTCAAACAGCTTGGTTTTTTTTTTTCCTTCTGTTTGTTCTTTTTTCCCTGCTTTTTACCTTCTTCTCCCTATCTGGCATTCTTTCTCTAGTCTTGAAACACCTGGTTTTAGCTGAAGTCTAATTTATAATGGAGTAAATTTATCCTGTGCATTAAATCAGGCATGCTGTTGAAAAATAGTGTTAGAATATGGCAGACTGTATAAAGTGAGATAAAGTAACAGCAAGTGAGGCCTCAGGGTAGTTTAATTTCTGGTTTAAATTTATTGAAACAGTACCATCATCTGTGAATAAATTCTTGTGTGTTTATTATGCAGTTAAGGTCAGCATGCTAGGCTTCTCTGGCACAAAATACTGGAAAGTCTTGTGGTAATTGTTGTGAAAAACTTAGCAGATAACATATAGAAAAACTTAAGCTGAACTTACTATAAAGTTTTGTTGGGCTGTCTTGAGTAGTGAAGTTCACAGTCCAAGCTGGAAGTTAATGCACAAGGGATTGTGTTGGTGGCGTTTGACAACACAAAGAGTAGAATAAAAATCAATCTTTCTCAGGTATAGGTAATGTATTCCCTTTGTTCAAGAAGTTTGAAATAATTTATGGGTAGGATGATTCTAGTCAAAGGTCTTTGTAAGTGGCAGGGAAATCTGATTTTCCTGGTGACTGACAGATTTATTTCTGCATGCAAGCTGCATGTGAACCATCATACTTGATCTGTGAACTATGCTTAAATAGAAGAATATTGCAAATGAGAGTTCCTTGTATTCATGCATATGTTTAAGATTCACCAAACAGATATGAAATCCTTCCTTTTTTGTTTTTCCTGTGGATGGACAAGCAAAATAATCTGGATAAAACCCAGTATTCAGTCATCTGAGTGTGTTTTAGTTAGACTCTGAACTTCTGTCTTCATTTGAGAACATAATGGTTGTAAGAATTTTATCAGAAAAATAATAATGTTTAAATTAAACATAGTTTCATGATCCTGTGTTACAGTATAATTCTTCAGTGAATGGTTCAGAAAAATACTATACAATTTATATTAGGACTATATATAAAGAATGAATTTTATTTAAGGTATTTATTAATAAATGCAAACCTTTCCTTTTGTAGGGAGCAAGTATATCAGAAATAAAGAAACAGTACCGTGCACTATCCTTAAAATACCATCCAGATAAAGGAGGAGATGAAGTTATGTTCATGAGGATTGCTAAAGCCTATGCAGCGTAAGTTTCTTTTTTGCCTATGAAAATATGGGAATCATAATATTATGGGCAGAACAGCCTTTACAGTAAGAACAAGGAGGGTGCAAGCAGGCAGGAAGAAATGTGTTCAGATATGTAACAGAAGTCAAAATGTGTCTTCCTGCAGTGAGTATTTGCTTTGTATGAGTTAGGAAGGATAATTTGTTTTGTACCTGTCAGAATACTGTAAGGTGTTAGTTCTTTGTGTTAACTTTCATGTCAGCTAGGAAAAGTGTTTCCGGTAGAACACATATTAAATCTTAAAGATGACAAAGAGCAAAATGGGTGTTGTTGTTTTTAACTAACTGACTCTTTTATAGCAGTTTTGAAGTGATGCTTAGAAAATATATTTATTGTTCATTTCACCTGCTGGTAAAGCCAAAGAAAAACATTTCTTTAACTGTTCTATCCAGTGAAAAGGATGTTTTCATTCTGAATCTGTTTTCTCTCAGCTTGCCCCTATCCCTTTCCAGTTATGCTTGCAGTCCTGATTTTTTACTTGGTGACTGTTTGATAATTCCTGTATAGTTCTTAAAAGCTGACTCCTTGAATCTGCTTTTCCTCTGGAGTATTTTTTATCTTATCTCTTACAGCATTTTTATTTATTTAGTACCTGAGAGATGTCTAATATAAGAATTTGGTATAAAGGAAATCAAAATATACAGGCATTTCAATACACAGTTCAATCACAATACCAGTGGGATTCCCGTTACTGGTGTCTCTAATGCACTCACTGTCAGGATGCTGATGGGAAGGCATGTGTGGCTTGAAGCCAGCTGGAGCCCTTTGTTCTCTACAGAATTCGAGTTGTCTGGTTTTTATACTCTGGTGGACTGAGCCAGGTATTTACTCCCCCCATGCTGATGTCTCAAGCTTGAGACATTCATAGCTTTTTATGCACTCAAAGAGAAATGTTTATGCCACTAGTTGATCCCTTCATCTGTTGATCGGTTTTTTAATGTAAAACAAAGGCCACCTTCATGCTCCCTTTGTGCTGAGGTGGAGTCTGCGGCAGCTGTGGTGAGTCACTGTGGTCACAACATGTCACTCTTGCCCATTTCTTCTGTTGCTGGGGTTTATTGGGTCAGTCACATCGTCAGGGAACCTAGCAAGTGATGATTTCTGCCTTGAAATCAGTTGTGTGTGTGTGGTAAACCTTACTGATGGAGTGAGGAAAGTGAAGGGAGACTTGCACATCCTAGCCATGATCATCGATCTCCAATTTATTGATCCAGCTTACACACTTTTATAGTAGTGTTAATTAAGCTCATACATATTGCAAAACCCGAGCTCATCATTGGTTACAGATTACATGCCAACCCCTCCTTTGTTGTTAATACTTGTGGTTTCTTGTTGAGGCTAATACTTGTTTTCCTCACCCTGCTGTTGACTTGTTATTGAGCACCCTTCAAGGACTCCATGTTTTCCACCATGTTTTTTCCCATCACTTAGCCACGGACACAGTGTTTATTGTTTTTGAGGAAAAAGCCTGAGAACTTGCTGCTTACAGCTGCCTTTTACTTTTTAACCAGCTGTATATGATCATGGCCTTTTTCTATGAGCCATGTCTGAACAAAACTCTGCAACAATGGAGAGTCCTGTTTGGGAAGAGGTGGGAAGGAGAACCAACACCATGCTCACTTGAGCAGTTTGGAAATCATACTTTTTGCTTAAACACATCTGTATCACTTTGAAGCTCTCTTCAGTTGGAAATTCTGGCATGCCTTTTTGAACTCCTGAAACAAGTAAATTATTTGCTTTGCAAGCCAGTCCTCAAACACTTGGTGCTACAGTTTGATACTTCAAACACTGGTGCGTGGGCTGTGCAGAGGTATATTGTGAAGTAAATGATGGTGAAGTTCCTTAGCCATGATGTCTTGAAAGACTAGAAAAGCTGCTCATTTAGTGAGTCTGCTTAGCAACAAATGGGAGACTTAGAAGTGATCAGGGGAGGCCTGACTTCTTCACTGGGTTTTTAATATGAGATAAAATCTTTCATACAGTGAAAGCCAGGCACTCTGTTTTATAAAGCATTGTTCTTCCTTCTAGTAACAGGGATTCTGTCAATTGCCAAAAAACTGTCACAATTGCCAAAAAAATTGTCATTACTGAACAGACACAGAACTTTAAGATTTAGGAGGTGGTGTCTTATTTAATGAGAGAGTAGTAAATTATAAAACTTGGTAGTTCCAGGGAAAAAACCCAACAAGAATGAAACACAGGCTGTCAAAGACTAAAGGTCTAGAATAAGAAAAAGGCCCATATGGACTACTTCTGATCAATCTTCTGTATTTACCCTCCTTCTAAAAAATAAGATCAATTTCAACCTCTTTCTTTCAAAATTTTTTGTGCTGTAATGTGGCATCAAGAAATATTGTGTGCTGATGGGTATGCACTCACTGTCATGAAAGGGAGATGTGATTGTGACATCTCCTGCATGGGCATCTTGTGTGTCTGATTTCCTGTCAGAGTTCTTAAAAAATTTGCTTATGTATCAAGGAGGAATACAGCAGTGTTGTTTCTGATTAGATTTCATACAAAAAAAAAATTACCAGAAGCTTTGTAGCTTTCCAAACCACCTCCAAAGGATAGTGTGACTGCCAAATTTAAAGTTTCTGGTTGTTAATGGTTTAGAGAAATGTCTTCTGTATTAACTTAATATCTCTTCTTGTAACTAGCTTAACTGATGAAGAGTCACGAAAAAACTGGGAAGAATTTGGTAATCCAGATGGACCACAAGGTAACAATTATGAATGACGAGGTTCTGTAATCACTGCACATCGAGATGTGTAATATATGATCAGTCAAGAAGCAGTTAGAGCTTTTTATATAAACTTTCTCCTGTGATTAAAGCAACACATCTGACCAATTCTTTGTGAAACTGGCTCTGGGGGTGGTGGCAGGGCAAGGCAAGAAAGTTTGCTTTATACTTCTTGAACTTTTTATTATGGTAAAAAGAGAAGAATTGTTTTAGTCAGCTTCAGTAAAGTATCTAGGGAGACTTGCCAGTATTAATGGAGGTAAAAGCAAAAAATAGAATACTGCTTATCAGAAACTTGTTGATTTTAAACATTTCTTGGTATTTAATCATAAATACTAGAGATGTGTATTGAAAAATTAACAACTTGCAGTAACCACACTTTAAAAGGATGTATATGGGGTTATTGTTTCTGGGAAGTTTGCTACATGAAAATAATCCTGGTGATGGTGCGTTAAAGTTTTACAGCAGGTCATCCAAACAAAATGGATTTAAGACTGAAATGTAATAGTTTTTCCCTATTTGCAGTTGTGTGAATTGCTTGTAAAACACCTTTGTGATTGCTTAAGTGGCCTACTGAGGAAAAATGTTGCCTATTTCTAGCTGATACTCATTGCAGACAAAATGGAAATCTGCCATTTGTTAAGGCAAGTTATTCAACATATCTGTGTAGAATGAGTTACAGCCAGATTGGAAATAATAAATGGAGTTTGTAACTTCATTCTGAAATTACAGGATGCTATGAGGGTACTCTGTCATCTGTGCTGTAAATTCTTCTTCTGAATTATATTCTCCCAACATAAGACATTAATTTATAAGTTAAAAAAGCCAACCCTAGCCCTTGAACTGGTGTTTCAAAGAAATAAAAATCTTCCTCTTCCTTCAAAAAGACATCTTTACCAGCTATATCACAGTCTGACAAAGGCATTTCTGACGGACTAAGGAGGTGGATTGCCTTCTTTAATCACTGTGTCTTATAGCATAACAGATTTCTATCAGCTCCCAGCTTCTAGTACTTCCTTTGTTTGGCAAGTAAGAGGTCTCTATCCCTCTTGCTACAAAATACAGATAAAGTCTTTCTTCAGAAATGCTGTCACAATATCAGCAAAATGGTACTATAAATTTTAATAGCTTTGCTAGGACCTTTGTGGATGCTAAATTGTTTTTCACATCCATAAGCTACTCACTTAGTGTTGACAAGGCATAGGATTTGAAGTTAGGCAGTTGTGTCAGTGTCCTTAAATGGACCTGAAGCTGTGACGTCAAAAGAAAACTCTGCCAAAACTTGAGAAGGCACAAACATCCTTGGTTGGCTTAGTGATTGTATTCACAAACCTAAGAGACTTTGGATTCTCAGAGGGCAAAATGAAATGATTTTTTGGCAGGGTAGCAGCTCATACTGTGAGCATTAAGCCTCCTGCTCTTCTGAAAACTCTACCTCAGACTTCAGTGGAAGTTGAATTCTCTGCTTTATTTCTAGACCTCTTGTTATTGTTTGAGACATCTGAAGAGTGGGAGAAGTCCCTGAACTTTTCTCTCTCTATTCTCTAACCTTGTTCCACATTAAAATGTGAGACACTTTCTAATTTACTTAAATTCTTCTTCTCTATTTTTATTTACATCTGTGGTGTAAAACATGTACCCAAGCTATGTACTCTAGTCTTCTCATTCTGTACAGACAAAGGATGGATACAGTCCCTCATGGAGGGACTTTGAGCTCAGATGAAGCACATTTGGGGTTAGACATACCCAACCAAGTTCAGTGCGGTACATCTGGTACATCCCCCTCTCTGCGCCCAGCACAGAGGAACAGGGAGCAGCACTCCTCTCTGTCCAGCTGAGGCAGTGTGAGGCCAGAGGCAGGCAAACAAGGGCTTTTTGTATTTGCATGACTTGCTGCTTTACTAAAAGTAAATGCAAAATCACTCAAAGAGTGTTTACAAGCAGGTGAGGGAGATCTAAAGAGTACCAAGACAGTCTACTAAAAGTGCTTTATGATTAAAGCCTATTACCATCTGGTCTTTGCTGGTGCTTCAGCTCAGTGAACATGAGTGGAGGGCAAGGAGACTCTCAGACCAGAAGAGAAAGAACTTTTTACTGAACTGCTTCTGTTCCTGGCACAGTTAAAGGCTACAATCCTAAAGGTCAAAAATATTGTAGTAAATGGAAATTTACTCCATCAGTAAAAGACAGATTTTTCTAAAAAACCATAATCATTAACAGATGAGAGTCTAGAGATCTTCCTTCTCCAAGGCAAGTCATTTCCTGTAACTTAATGTGGTAAATTCACTGGGTATCATCTGGTTGAACTCCTAAGTCTGAGGCATGGTCAGGCTTGTCAGATGGTTGATTGGAGACTCAAGGAATAGTAATTTTCAGCTTAGAGAGGTCACATTAGGCTTGTGGGTAGCAACTGTTTATCCGAATTGATGGCTGTCACAGTCTGTTGGAGATGGCATCAGTGTAGTGCCTAACTGCAGAGAGATCCTAGCCCATCCTTATTTGAAGCATTGCTCCTCATGGATAACTGCTACTACTAAAGAAAACATGTTTTTCTTTTAAGCAGGTTCTAGAAGTCTATAAAGTCCTACTTTCTTTTCTTTCCCCCACTGGTTTCATGGAACTCTTAGAATTGGGATAGATAATGCTTGCAGAATTTAATTTATTACCACCTGTGTCTGAAAAGCTATTTTGTGCTACTCTCTATTGAGATCTGTATACTGGAGATGTTAGAGAATCATATCTTCTGTTTTCTGTAGCCCAAGTTCTTTTGAATTGAAGAGCATTCCTCTTTCTTTCTTGTTGTCATTATAGTGCAAGAGTTCTATTGTCACTACATTGCAAGGGTTCCATATTGCCAGAGTTCCATACCTCCTTGATGTTTTTTTGTAGGCAGCTTCTCCAGGCACTGACTCTTCCTTGTCCTCACAGCAGCAACTGACTCCAGCTCCCCTCAGCCAACCAACCCACTCTTTTATAACACTCTGCTGATTGGCTGCAGCTGTGGCCTGTTAACATCAGGCCTGCTCCTAATCTTTAGTAATTGGCTCAGCTGCAACTCCTTAGGGAATAAGATTACATTCTATACCACCTTCATTTAGCCATACTGTATCTCCCTACAATTCCCCCTTTTTCTTTAAATTGCAGAGTTGCAGCATTTCTAGAAGTACATATTCAAATAAATTAACATTATAACATATTCATATATTTAATTCAGAACCAATAGTTATACAGATGTTCAAACATATTACAGTACAAATATATCTATATTTGAATGTTGGTTCAGTTTTGCAGCTTTTCTCAGTTTACAAAGTATTTATCTTGACAATCTTTTATACTCATATTTAACAAACAATAGTAGCTGCAATTAATATATTTTACCAATAGTTTAGTATTCAAGTCCTTTTCCCTGAATCCACAGGGTCATATAGTCAAACCCTGTTTCCCTGAATCCACAGGGTCATATAGTTTAGTATTTGAGTACCTTTCCCAAATCACGGTGGGGTCACCATTTGTTGTCATTATAGTGCAAGAGTTCTATTGTCATTACATTGCCAGGGTCCCATAACACTAGAGTTTCATACCTCCTTGATGCTTTTTGTAGGCAGCTCCTCCAGGCACTGTCTCTTCCTTGTCCTTGCAGCAGCCAAGTGACTCCAGCTCCCCTCAGCCAACCAACCCACTCTTTTATAACACTCTTGTTATTTACTACAGCTGTGGCCTGTTACCATCAGGCCTGCTCCTAGTCTTTAGTAATTGGCTCAGCTGCAACTCTTTAGGGGAAAAGATTACATTCTCTACCACCTTCATTTAGCCATACTGTATCCCCCTACACAATCTTACTAATCACAGAAATTTAAGCTGACAGAGGGTTTGTGTTTACAGTTTAGAACATTTTCTTAGAGGGACAAGCCAGTAGAACTACCCATAGAAGTAGTTAGCTCAGACCATTTTCTTGCAGTTCATTTACTTATTTAACTATATGTATTTAAACTGCGTAAAACTCTGCAATGCAAAACTCACAAATCTTCCAATTTTTATATATGTATAAATAAATCTTGCCTATCTATTTCACTGCAATATGTTAAGCTAAAATACTTGGTATTTCAGGTGTTGGATTTAAGTCCTGTTATTGAATACTTGGCGTGTTTCTAATTTGTTGCTTGATTTTGCTGTATTCATTAAAATTTTGCTTATTGAAGTAATAAACATGAGTGGGTTTTTTGTGGGTTGGTGGTTTTTGTTTTTTTTTGTTAGACATAATGTGACTTCAAAAATGTTTCTCAGTATTTTATAGTGAACTTATTTTCTTTCATCCTACAGCTACAAGCTTCGGTATAGCTTTGCCAGCTTGGATTGTGGATCAGAAAAATTCAATTCTGGTGAGTCAGCTTACTTAGCTCAAGATTTTAACGTGAAATTTCAAGTGTTTTTGAAAAAAAAAAAAGCTTAATACTGCACATTTTCAGTCAAAACACATTAATACTTTGGTCCAAGTGCGCATCTTCGAAGCAAATTTCAGGAGTTGTGAGTGTTAGAGTAGCTTAAATCTAACCTTTGAGAGTGAAGTATAAGTGTGTTTGGATGGATCTCATTCCAATGACAAAGAGGTTCTACTGTGGTCATCCTTGCTACAAAGTGTGAGTTCACTCTTGCAAGGAAGCACAGTTAGAGCTGCATGCTGGATTTCTCTAGTTGCATTTGATTTGCTAGTGATGCTCCAATCACACAGGATCTAAATGTTCTTTTTGTTGTATTTGTTGCTGCAAGGTGTTTTCCTTAACCACTTGATTTCTTTTGGTCATCTGTCCACGGCATCATAGTCTTGCTGCCAACTTTTTATTTATTAAAGAAACTGACCTGTGACAGTGTGTGAACCATTTAAACTGATTCATATGTGAATCACATTAAACTGACACTCCTTATTTAACCCATGCCTAGTTATATTACTTGTAAGTTGCTCTTCAGAAATAATTACACTATTATGCAATTAGCTCGTAGTAGTACTTGACTATTTTAAAATAAAGATTAAATAAGAGTGGTATTAAGTAGGCACAGTATCTAATAGAGTATGTTTTGTATTTTTTCTGTAGGTGTTATTTGTGTATGGATTAGCATTTATGGTTATTCTTCCAGTTGTTGTGGTAAGTAGTATCTGATATTCTACTCTCTGTAACCAAGTTGTAAAAAAGTCTGTCTTAGAGTTCTCATTCTTACTTTTCATAGAGAGTGCAAGTCAGCTGTTTTTTAAAAGGGGGTGTTTTATTGTGAAAAAGTGTAGCTGCTGTAGAGTTTCCAGAAAAATGCAATGCCATGATAGAGAGGAGACTCCAGGGAAAATATTGGCTATCACAAGAATTATTAAGTTATGTAATTTGTCTTGTAACTTCTTTCTCAAGAAAATTGAGGTGATGAGCTCAAGAGGGTATTCAGTGGTGTTACAGTAAAGACTGAGATGTCTCTTGCTGGTGGTTCTAGAATTATTACTGCAGGTGGAGCAGGTGGTTGATTTGGTTTTTCCTGCCTGCCTTTGTTTAAATAACTTCAGTTTATATTGATCTTCTGTACACCATGAGATGTCTGCCCTTGACATTGCATTGTGTGAGGAATCAATTGGTAGGTGAGTGTTATTTCAGGGCTTGGGTTTGCCCTAAAGTATTGCTTTTAAACAATTTTCCTTACCCAGCGATTGTGCATTTGGGGTGTGGCATGAAGCAAGACTTAGAAAACTGACCCCAAAAGGCCCTCATATTCTCGAAAAGAAGATTTTAATTTGAAAAAGTGTCCTAAGGTCTTAGCAGCTGCTTGCATCAGTGTGTGCAGAGACTCAAGAGAGACCTTATTTCTTCCCTTTGAGTCTTTCTGTGCAATTGGAAATTTAGTTTAGGAGATTAGATGTGCTGATTTCAACAAATGGTTGAATAAAAAGTCTAAAATCAAGGATGCAAAATTTTTTCATGCCTTTCGTTTTAGGATTCAATTGATGCTTTTTTGTATACAGATACTTTTAGTGACTTACACCAGTTTTATCATAGCTCAAGTGAAAGGAAATAACTTTGCTGTTGGTGCAGACAAATATTCTGAGCACAGAAAAATTTTTCTGCCTCTTCTTGCCCCATACCAGATGTAGACTTGTATGTTCAGACTTGTCACTGTAAATTTCTTTTATAAGTAGTGAAGAGGAATAGTCATTTTTATGGAGCATGTTATTTTATTATTTCATTTGAAAGTAGACATACAAGATAGTTCATGCCTTTAATGGGTCTGTTTCTCTTTCATGAATCAATAAAAAATGCAAACTTAACTGCAGTGTAGTCATCCTATGTTTAACGGGCATCTAAAATAAAGTAAGGCTACTTCCACCCTTTGAATCCAGATTAATGAAAAAGGACAATAATGATAAGTAGGTCTTTCCAGACTTCCTCTGACCTAAATGTCCTGTACATGAGACAAGAGACAGGAGCTGTATCTGCAGAAACAGTTAGGGCAGCCCTTTTCATGTAGGTTTGGACTGGCTAGGTGCATTTTTCTTCCAATACCTGTAGTTGTACAAATATTTTATAGCTGTGAGATTATAATTATTTTTTTATGCAGAAAAACATTGTAGAAAGCTGTGTAATATACTGTGCCAGCATTCATCTATTCATGGATGAATCAAACCTAATTTATTAAAAAATTTGTTGGAGCCACTCCTTGAGTATTTCCCAAATAATTAAGTAGATTGCAGAATTCTTTCCGTAGTGGGGGAATTCACTATTATGAAACTAATAGTAGTAAGCATCACTTAAGTACTTTAATGCTTGTTCCTCTTCACTGATAATAAATTTCACAGTAGATAGGGGAGTATTTTCAATGTGTTTTCTTATGTTAAATGAGCTTTGCTTACAGGGAGGAGTTTATGAACAGATTGCAGTTTATAACCCAGCACACCATTTTTCTGAAAATATATTAGAGAGTACAACCACTGTAGAGTGAGTTCTGTAATTTGAATCACTGGTGTAATGCTAATTAGGCAATTATCAGAGTGTTTCTCTTCTTCTGTCAACCTGAAGGTGTATGGCTTAATTCTGAAAATTTACAGTGAGGGCCCCATGCCACCTCCAGATTCCTCTTCTGAAAAGCATTTTGTGGTCAGGTGACTTAAATCACAGTTTTTCAAATTTTCTCATAGTGGAAGAAATCTCTTTGTTCTTGGTTTGGTCTTGGCTTGCCTAAACTAGATTTGAATGCTGAGTTGCACTGTAAGGAGTTACCACATCATATATAGCAAGTGGTAAATCGAGTGAATTTTCTGTTTAGTGGATTTATTAAAACAACACCAAAAATAAACCAAGCAGTGTATATGTGTGCAGGTGTTTGTGCTGGGGAAAATGTCTCTAGGCTACAGGTCACTTAAAAATGTTTAACATTAGATTTTCTCAGATGAATTTATCAGTGTGCTTTTAAAGTTTGTGTCAGCAAATATATTTTTGTTCCCCTCTCCTTTTTGAAATTCACTTCAGCTCAACATACATGATATAAGTTGAGCTGAGTTACCTGGTTGTTGACAGACATGAGTCATGCAGTATGGCTGTTTTGATGCTTCCTTGTAGCTGACATCAGTCTGTTCCTGTTGAATATTTCAGGGTTCCTGGTGGTACCGATCCATACGATACAGCGGGGATCAGATTCTCATTCGGACAACTCAAATATATACATACTTTGTCTATAAAACCCGCAACATGGACATGAAACGTAAGTAAAAGGCATCTTCAACTGTAGATATGTTCCTCTGGTAGTGTCAGTCTGCTGACATTAAAATACTTCTATTTTACAGGCTTTAATTAGCTTAAAGTAATGCTTCTGGTTCCTTTAGAGTGTTTTTAAAACACTCTAAAAAAGTGAATGAATGTCTGGAAGAGGGAATTGCATAGATCTATATTTATGTCTATCTATACATGAAAAAAAAAAATAAAGAAAGAAAAAGGAGTATTGTATGTTGGGAAAAACATGCTGACCTGCCTGTAGCCCTCAGTGGCCAGCAGGAACCAACCTCTGTGTGTTTTCTTCTGTTAGTGTAAAAAATCAGGCTTTAGAATTTTTAGGAGCTTAGTAAAATTTTGGTATGCATAAAGAATGCAACAGTATTTCTTGTTTTTAGATGTTAGAATAGACAGCTAAATTTCTGTTTAAAAATTGCTATTAATTTTATGTTGTTACTTGTTTGTAGCTTTCAATATACTTCCTTTTCTTGTCTACTCCCAGATTTTAAAGGACTCCCCCCCCCCCCACACCTTTTTTTGGGGGAAAACTGTAGGTGCACTTTGTTACTGCAAAATTGTATCTTACAGTTTGGGGGCTGGAATGAGCCTGAAGAATTGGCACAGTACTACTTAGTTCTAGATTGAATTTAACCAGATGGCATGCTCAGAGCAATTGAAAAACAGAATAGAGGAACCCCCAAAATCTTCTAAAAAAGGGTTTATAAATAGATATTTTCTTACTCATTTCAGTTGCACTGTTTTTTGCTTTAAATTTGCTGGAAAATTGCTGAAATCTGCTCTTGATCTGTTCTTGTCCTACAGAGCAGAAATGCTTTGCAGATCATCCAAATGGTGTAGGGAATAAGAGTATGGAAAGATGTTACCCTTTTATTCACAGGACACATGGGTTTGTGTGTGAGATTAGTTCAGACTGTTTTATACTCTATTTTGTCGAAGTCTTATGCTTTTTCTTATCTCCAGCTAGGTGAGAAAAGAGAGAGTAGGTGAGACTTTAGAAGTTTAGGAAGATCTTTCTTTTTTCAGACTTGTTTTAACAGTAATTTGTTTCATATTGAATCTCACTCAGAACTCAGCTTTGAGGCTTGCCTTGTCCCTCCCAAAGATTGGTTAAAAAGTGAACTCTAGGTTTAAGTGTCTTTATTTAAGGACTTGACACTTTTAGGTAGTTCCAGGATCAGAGGCAGGTCAGTTTTTTCTACTGAGATCTGTTGTGCAGTCTGAATGAAAACTGGGGTGCAGCTGAGGTGGCTTAGACAAACCACGCAGTGACCAGGTAAGGCTTTTGCTTGGTTGTGAATTCCACTGTAGTATGGTGTATCAGTGCCAGCAAATGTAATCAAACCAGGCTAGGAAAATGATGAGATAAATCTGCATGACTTGCCTTGTTTTAAGGTATTTTTTCAAGCTTCAGGACAAACAAACTTTCAGAATCTCCTTTCTTGGAGATTTTTCAGTTGTTGATTTTAAATAATGGGAAGATATTTATAGTCATCTGAAAGTCTTCAATATGCTGTGCTGAGGAAGTGAATAGATAATTGAGCATGGAAATGAAAATTGATGTTCAGGGAACTTGACTCATTGTTACTAGTCTGAATTCACTGGGCACTGCAGGTAGGCAAAAATAAATTTGACTTGCTCATAAGAGCACTTGCTCAAAATATAGGAAGGAAGCTTGAGTAACTACTACTAAAAAAAGTTATTTTAACTGGAGCAAATGATTGTGTGAGCTCTCTCTAGTTGTCTGTGGCTGAGGGGGTCTGGTGTGTTCGTGAGCAGGAAGCTCACATTGGGACTAAAATATCCAATTGTCTAGGGCTTTCATTTTAATTACACTACAGAATGTTTTGTGGTAACATGGACTTTTCCTAATCACATTAAGAATAGAGTGGTCCATCATCTTTGTGCAATTTGTTTGCAGGATTATTTATTGGACTGCTTTTCTCATAATTACAATAATTTTTTTGGTGAATTTTCAATGCTGACTGAGCAGAAAATGGAGCTGAAATTTTATCCTTTCTGCCTCCCTCTTCCATACACATTGTGGTACTGCTCAGGCATGTGGGCTGCTGAGAGGAATGGTTCTGTGAGCATGCAAAAGTAGCCAAACTGCTGTGCAGTGATGTCTGCTAGAACTAATGAAGTCTAATTATGTTCTTTTCAAGACATTAAGTGTCAAATGCTGGACTTCATACCATGCAAAACTGAGCCTTGAATCATCTCTTTTGTTTTGTGCCAAACATTGATTCCTGCCTCCTTGCCCTGTGGGAGTAGTAACTGATCCATTAAGTAGAGGACATGGATATTCATGGTTGTTGGGGGAGGAACAGAAATAAGTTTTATGGCTGAAGGTTCTGAAGAAATCAGTTGGTGGCTTAGGATGTTGACATTTTCTTTGTCTGACTCCAATTATCTTTTCAGGGCTTATCATGGTTTTAGCAGGGGCATCTGAATTTGATCCTCAGTACAACAAAGATGCGACGAGCAGACCAGCAGACAACATCCAGATACCTCAGGTCAGTCATGTCCAGAGGTGTTTTAACTGACCCCTTCAAGGGAAGAGGGAGCTGATGCTTCTGGGGGACCAGCTGACAGAATTTAAGTTCTTCAGGCATTAACTTTGTAGTGAGGCAACTGTATCCCTTCAGAAATAGGAGTTAGCAGCTAGACTTGATTTAAACTTTTTTAAAAGAAAAGGTAGCATTCATGATGCTAATGCTTATTTTAAATTGAATTGGTTTAGTATATAGGCTGCTGTATTGGACTTTTAGGGAGGGGTAAAGTAAATAGGGAATTAGAGTGTTAATCCTTAAAATTTTTGAGAATTGACATAAAGATGTGATCACCATTTGATGTTCTTTGAAATTGTTAACACAAATCTGGTTGAGTGCATTGCCAGTAAAATAAAATTATTATCTGATGTCTGAATTAGTAATGTCTCTAAATGTCATGGAGATTCCTCCATGAATATCTGTTCCCCTCTGATAGCCTTTTATATTCATTTCCATTCAGTGTTTCCAGTGACATCAGAGATGCCATAAATGCATACTGTGGCAAATAATTTTTACCAGCAGAGTATTAGAAAGTCTTATTTATCAGAAACTAACACTTTAATTTAAGAAGTTTAAAATATAGTACACAAAATGCTTCAATGAAAATATTTTGAGTTGGCAAAAAAAGGGGGAAATAGTCTCACAGATTTAACCTTTGCATGCACACAGTTGAGTTTTCATGTTTTAAATGTGACCTAAATGTAAGTCAGTCTATTTTCTTTTGCTTAATTGTCTTTTGTCTCTTTTACAAATTCGTTATCATGTTGTGGACTTTGAGTAGAAGATGGAATTACAGTGAAGTGGGGGTTTTCAGCAATGAGAGCAAAAGGCTGGAGAAGACCTTGATCAGTGGTTCTTCACCCATGCTGTTGCCAGCATTGGCATTCTGCAAGGCCTTTTACATTTAATCATTCATTATTTAAAAAGCAGTCAAGCCTTCTGTAACCATATCCTGCTGAGAAGCTGTTCCAGAACTTGCTGTTCTAGTGATTAGGAGTCTTGTTTGTGACCAATTTGTATCCTTGTTTTTTATCATCACTATTCTGGAGTCTAAAGTATTCTTGCTGTGTATATCCTTATGCATCTGTAGACACAAGCAATAGCCCATTAGTCATCTTTTTGTCTTTGTTTTGCTAGACTAGAAAAACTGCTGTCTTTCATTCCTCTCTTTTCCAAAAGGCTCATTTTGCTTCTCCTGCTGTGTACTGAACAGGGTACTGTTCCCAGCCGATAGATTTCTAAATTTTACATTATTTTTTATCTGCTTAGAATTGTGCGCAGCATTCTATGTTAAGTCTTAACAGCGCCTTAGTTGGTGGCACTACTGTTCCTGTATTTCTGCAGGGAATGACTTTCAGCATAATCTTTTCTACAGCTGTTTTATATGGTGGTTTAGTACAACTAGAGGGGGATCAGTAAGTTTTCAGAATTTCCCCATCTTTGTTTTCCAGCTAACAGGTTCCCATCTTCGAGCTGCTGTTCTTGTTAGCATGCAAGTGCATGACTTTGCATTTTATGACATTTTGTTCCCTTTCTAAAGGTCCGGTACTCAGTGTCATCTGTGGTTTTTTTCTGACTTTATGGCAGAACAATTCACTGAAGCATCAACACAGAAGGGTATTGCTAATAATTTCTGCTAGTGTATCCTGCTTTTGGGGCCATGATCATTGTTCCAATTTTTCACAGAATTCTCTTTTTTAAGTTTTACTGCTCTTGATCCAGGATGTACTCTTGATCCAGGATGTACTCATAAGAAACTTCTTGCAAGCTTCTTATAAGCACAGAGTCAGATCTTTTTTTCAAGTGTGGGGAAAGACTGGTTGGTGTAGCTTAGCTGTTGATACCCAAAGTTCTCTTTTTGTCTTGAGATTTTGGAATTTTTCAGCTTAAAAAGTGAAGCTTCTGGGCCATGTACTAATGCTACTTGATCTGAGCTACTGTTACTCAGACCTGTTCGTGCTGAGGGTCTTGGTCCTGTGGGGAGCAGGAAAGGTCATCCTGAGTAAAGAACACTGTGCTTTTTTCAAGATGGTGTGGTTTATAAAGGCTTGATCTTCAGCCTACCAGGGATTTCAGGCTTGTAAACCTCCTCTTTGTTTTACCTGAAATTATTCCTAGGGAAGTTGGCTGTGTCTTGGATGGGGGAAAGGTCTCAAGGTGATGCTGGTGCTTGTTGCATATTAAGTTCAATGCCTTAGAAATATGGTGGAATCTAGTAAACCTTGGCAATAAAATCAGATATTAAAAATATTTATCTGTCAATACAAATTTACTTAATACTACATAAGACAAGTTTATTGCATGCAAATCTTTGCAACCACCCCATTGCACATTGAAAAAAGATTTATAAAGACACTTTTAAACTTTGAGCTTGGTTTTGAATAAAAATGGCTAATGTTCATCTCTACAGAAATTTCCAAGGAAAAGTTATTTAAACTCTTGCTTTTGTGAGCATGCTTTTTTTTTTCCTTGTGAACTCTTCTCCTGTATTTGCTTGTATTTTGCAATAAAATATCTGTTTACCTGTTTTATTTTAGCTAATCAGAGAAATTGGTGGCATAAACTTGAAGAAGAATGAGCCTCCTCTCACCTACCCTTACAGTCTGAAAGCCAGAGTTCTGCTGTTGACCCATCTTGCCCGGATGCAAGTTCCTGAGGTCCTTGAAGAAGGTAATGGCTTCTCCCCTAATCGGATTTTACTGGAAACAGAGCAAGATATGCTGCATTGTTATTATGATGCAAGCATTGCTGAATGCTGCAGTACTTTTGATTCTTGTCCTATAAAGAGTTGATTGGATCTCTGCTCAATAGTCTCTATGCAAGCCGCTTTGTTTTTCAACTTCAACGACCCTTTTGAGCATTTACTTAGCATTTCCTCACTCTCCTGAGTGCCCTGCAATACTGATATTTTACTCTTTAAAGCTTTTGGCTGCAAATATAGCTTAGAGAAATTGTTTTTGATTTTTGTAATAGAATAAAAAGTTAAACATGAAGTATATTTGCTTTTCAGAGCAAAGAAAACCAAGATCAGCATAATCTTGCTCTCTACAGCATTTCCATGTGTATTTATTTTTGAAAGTTTTTAGCCCACTATATGAAGTAAAGATGACAAGATTAGAACTTTAAATATCAGTTACCTGTGAGCTTTGGTGTGTGTTTTGGAATTTTTAATACTTTTAAATATTGAAACCAAAGTGTTTCTAAATGCATTTCTTAAGTTTCATCCATGAAAGCCATAGTTCTAGGCTGACTGGCAAAGTTCAGAAGTTCTACATTTTAATGAAAATTTTAAAAAAACAAACACAAAGCAACAAACCAGGGAAAATGCTTTGCTTCAAATTTTCAGTTCCTTTTAGAAGAAAAATAATCAGTTTTAAAAAGTCGTGGAAAATATATCATCTTTCTTTTCCTTAGTTACTGTTTGTGCTTAGAAATTCACAGAACTGCATTCAAAAGAAGTTGATACATTGCAAATAATGCTTTTGCAAAACTGCTGTTTCACTTAAAATTAAAAATCCTGGTTTTAACCTGTGATTACCTAAAGAATGTGATTTTTAATATGACTGGTAAATTGTGTATGTCGTCCTGTTACTTCTTTTTAGATGGATCTAATAAATTCTGTTTCATTTGGTGCAGGAGCTGGTATACAAAATTTGTTTCCTCTTAGCACTTTCATTTTCCTAGTTTTTTAAAATATGTCAGTGAGAATAAAGTGGCATTTTTCGCAATACAAAAATGAATAGCAGTGAAGACCATGCCATTAAACGGTCCTGTTCATGTAAACTGATTGTTTTTCCTAAAAGTAGTACAGCATAATTGCAGCCAGTTGTATCTTGCAGATCAGCAGTTTATCCTTAAGAAGAGTCCTGCACTACTTCAAGAAATGATTAATGTGATCTGCCAACTAATAATAATGGCTCGAAGCAGGGAAGGTAAGAAAAGAAACTGTATAATTAAAACCAGTAAATATGTTTCTTCATTGTGATACTTCATAAAGTCTTTGGTTCTTGTGGGAGACTTAACCTGTGATATTTACAAATGCCTAAATGCACTGCTGCTCTTTTTGTAATGAGAGAGTTCCCTATTTTGAGGGTTGAAATGCTGCTGCTGCTGCCAAGCTCTGCTCTGAAATCCTGAGTCTGTGTCCTGCCTGTAATTTTTGCAATTAAAGTTTCTCCTTAACTGCAATTGAAAACCTTTTCTTGAAGATGTGGTTAATTTTCAGTAGCAAAGCATTTAGTGTAAGGCTTGTGTTCTTTCCATTTGCACTTCTACAATTTTTTCTCTCCTGTTACAGTGCCTCTTGTTTTTTAGATCATTTCTTTGCCATTATTTCTTTGTATTTTGCTCATATTTCCCCATATCACAATTCTATGTTCTTTAGCCTGCTATGTAGTTTTATTCTGAAGTTGTAGGGGCAGGTGCTTAGCTGTATGCCTTGCCATAGAAATTATAATTTAATTGAAATATAATATTTAAGCATTTTTCCCACTGTAAACAGGCAGTTACTCTCAGAAGATGGTTCCTTGTAGTGTAAGGAAGCAAAGACTTGGATCCTTACTCTTTTGCACCAAATATAATCAAGGCATTTTTTTATGTCAAACTGGTCACTGCTTTTTTGCTATCAAACAATAATTACTGGTTGATCTTCACTAGACCAAAACTCTTTTAAATGAGCATTGATAGCCTCCTGGTAAGAATGGTTTTGGGAAAGATATTTCCCAGAACCATGAAGGTGGTGCTGGAAATTGTGCTCCATAACAAAATAAAGTGTGAGAGGGGATGTGAGCAGATAAGGATGTTGTGTGCTAGCTTAGATTATGTTTTCTTTAAATTTGGATAGTGTTTGATAAAAAATACCTGAACCTCTGTGATACTGTAAAGTTCTGGAATATACATAGGCCATCTAAAAATGTAGATATTAGTCAACTAGCAAATAGTTGTTTTCTCTTGTGCAAAATGAAACCAAAATAACACAGGCAGAAGCTTTTTTTATGCAACAGAACTGGAAGTCTTTGAAAAATGAGAAACACACATAGTTCTTCTTGTAAAAGCTGAAATAAGATACTGAACAGAGTGCATTATGTACTTTGCAACCTCAATGACCTTCAGGTAGCAGTATTGTTTTCGTCTAGTTCTGAATATACACAGAGATACTTTCTTAATTTGACAATAAAATAAATATTTATAGATGCATTGTTCTTAATAAGTTGCTTTCAGTTTCCCAGAGCTTTAGATTCTAACTTAAATAAAAGGAGACAGTATTTTGAAATACAGTGGTGTAAACTAATTTTCTATTAGCATGTGAAATGGTTATTTATAAACCAAATCTGAACAACCTCTACCACTAATTTCCAGGGATTATCATTATCTCTTCCAGCCTCAATCAGTTTGTGAAAGCTGAAGAGAATTTTTATCTATCATTATGTACAGTAGAAATTATTTCCCTAGATTTAGGAAAAAAGTAGGTATGTATCATAGGTATAGTTGAGGACTTGTCTGGTGTTTCTCTAACAGCTTTTCTTAAAATTATTTCCAAAGTTTGAAAGTGGTGGTAGCCAGAAATTTGTACCAAACAATCTAACATTTCCTCGTGCTTCCATGCCAGTGCTCTCAACACATGGTGTTAAAGAGAAGGTGGTACCCAACAGTCTTTGGTCTAAAGTGAAGTCACTGCTTTTACAACTTACTATTTATTTAGCAAATCTAATGCATTGACCCTGTTTTTGATGACTGTGCCTGTAGAGAGAACTGTGTTGCCCTGGGAAACAACTGGAAAATGTAAAGGTGGCATTGGTTTGGTTTTGTGTTGTGTTTTTTAAGATGAATCAAATTGAACTTAGGTATTGAGTATTTTAAGAAACTGCTTTGCTTCAGTTTATATTTGTCACCATAATTTTAAGTGTCTTAAAACTTAACTGCAGTTGGTTTTGGGGCTAATTCTAATTTTCACTTAGATCTAACTTGACACAGTACATAAAAGTATCACATTCTCCAATTAGTCATAGATTTTCATCAGTCCTGGCTCTATGAATGTACAAAGGCAATGACATGTGTTAATACTATCTAAAGAAGTATTTTGGGGACAAATCATACTTTGTGAAACCTGAATTGATAGTGGCATTTGAAGTCTCATTTTGTGCTGCATTCCTGTCTTTCAAATATTCTGAAATGTTTTTGTTACTGTTAGGAGCTCAAAAATATCTGCAGCAATTTATGCCTACCTTGTAATCAGGACTTTTGGAGAAAGATGTTTGATTGGAATCTTCTCGATCTTGGCACTTTGCTTTGCTTTGTGGCATCCCTTGCTTGCATCCATTGTTCTGTGGCTATTTAGCTGATACCTGAGAACCAGCAGGTGTAAATTATTTTCATGGCTTCCTTGAGATCATCCTTAACTATGATTAGTAGATTGCTGTCTTGCCAAGTAAGGTGTTTGCTGACAAAAACATGGGATGTGCTCCATTGTCTGCAGAAGTTAGGCATGTGTTCAGCTGTCCAGTCAAAGCACATTCCTTAATTCTGGTGGAAGCTGCAGTGTAATGAAGAGGTTGTGGCTTAACCCAGTTGTATGCCAGTCCTTGCCAAGCAACTAAAATTTGCATTTGCATTTGGGATTGACTACTTCAATGTCTTTTGGTGGGTCGAAACTGAAAGAGGGTGGTTTTGGATAAGAAACACTGCTTGTGAGGGTGGGGAGGCAGAGAAGCTTTGGATGCCCCATCCTTGGAAGTGTTCAAGGCTAGTTGGGATGAGACTTTGAGCAACTTGGTCTACTGGAAAGTGTCCCTATCCAAGGCAGAGGGTTGGAACTAGATGATATTTGAGGTCAGTGCAAATTATTCTATGATTCTTTATTTTTGGTCAATTTAATAACCTTATATTAAAGGTCATCTTGCACTGTGCAATTTGACAATCAGAAGCTGTCAAAACAGGTACAGCAATGGCATTAATTTTATGGTAGGAGCATTTGGGGGATGTTAAAAGCTATGGTGTCCTCAAGTCCACTCTCAGGGAACATAAAGACCTGTGTTCTTCTCAGGAAATCAAGATCATACTTTCCAACTTTAAAATATTTTTCTACTGTCATATGGATGTTGAGTCAATCCTTTAAAAAAGAGAATATTTTCTACTCTGACTAGTGCTCTGTAGTCTCAAAGCTCTAGGTGAATTTCCTGCAAAAGACAGTTTGTCAGAGATTATTTAGGATTCTTTTATTGACTTGGTTTGCAGTGTGTTTTTTTAACTTAAAAAAAAAAAATGCTGTGACTTTCCTTAGCAGCAGCAGCCAAAAAAATTTACAGGGGAAGTGGAAGCTGAGTAAGATGGAAAGTAAATGTAGTGTTACTTGGTTGGGACATTAATTTTTCCATTACTATTTTTTTAAAAAGGTCAGAGTTACATCTTTCTTAGCTACCTCTGTGTGTAGCCAGGTAGTTCCATTTTTATGTTGTATTTCTCTTTGCATTGCATATAATTGTCACACGTCCTTCCGTGTAATTTGATTTGATAGCTGATGATATTTATAGCTTGGTGTAATTTGTAGCTAGGTATAATTAGTGAAGAAAGACAATTTGAAGAGCAGAGGGGCAGCTGAAGCAGAGGGAACAGTGATCTACCATGTGCAGTTACTATGCCCTCATAGCTACTTAGAAATCTGCAGCAAGATAAGAAGTGATATGAAATGAGTTCTCTAAACAGGGTGTATGAGAAGTTTTGCTTATGAATGAATGGTTGTCATACAAAGTTATATTGCAGTTTGTGTCTGCTTTGCTTTTTCATTTCTTTGCAGATGTGTTTCGTATTTATAATTGCTAAGTGGGGTTTTTTGTTTTTTTGTTTTCTTTTGCTGTGTTCTGGTTAAGACTTTTTTCTCCTTGTCTACTTTATAATAATTTTAATTATGAGTGTAGGTCTTTTTGTACATTAAAATATGAAAAAAATGATAGGTAATAGACACCCCTTTTAACCAATAAGTTTATTTATAAATAAGTCATGCATTTGATATTTTTACAGCTCTCCTTACTGCCTTCTAACATAATAAAATACGCTCTGCTTAGCTTCAATTATAAATATAGTTTTCTTCTTGCATGTGATAGGCTGCTACCTATATGCTCGTTTCTCAAGATGGAAATATTATAAATAATGTATTGTAAAAGATTAATATTTCATGATAAATTATAATAAATGATACACTAAACATGTTATGCACACACATACATAAAACATACAAATATAAAATGAGTTTGTTTTGATGCTGCATTTTTAAAAACTGAATTGGTGAAATTTTTGTCTGTAGTAATTACGTAGATGCATTGTGCAGTTGTTCCCTCAGACAATGTTAGTGTTCAGCTGTGACATCCTAAATAGAGGGAGGAAAATGTCTGCTGTTCTGTGTGACTGGAGTGACAGTAAAAAGTCTGCCTAGTTAATTATACTGAACATTTTAAGATGTCTCTTTCTTTTGCTTGGAGGACTGGAAGTAAGGTTTTCTGTAATACAAGTATACATTAGAAAAGTATAAGAAGAAAAAAAATTAAAAATTATGTTGTTTGTTTCATTCTCCCCAAGAAAGGGAGTTCCGTGCTCCATCTTTGGGATCTTTGGAAAATTGTATGAAGCTTTCCCAGATGACAGTCCAGGGACTTCAGCAGTTCAAGTCTCCCCTTCTACAGCTGCCTCACATTGAAGAGGACAATCTGAGAAGAGTTTCCAATCATAAAAAGGTATAAAAATACAAATGATACTTGGTAACCTCTTAAGATGCTATATGCTACTTCTTTTACCTATTTGTGGCTAAGGAAGCAAGGCCATGAATTAACTAAGAGAGTAAAAATAGAATTTATTTTTAGGGAACTCAATACAATCCTTCCTAGATGTTCTGTCTGCTTGTGGTTTTTCAAAAGTCCATCTCAATTAGGAGGTGGGAATTAGGATCAGAGATCTGTTAATATCTGTTTAATACTCTTCCAGAATGTGTCTGGAATATCCTACTGGGACTTTTTTTTTCTGTGTGTGGGGAGCTTGTTTGACTTTACATTGTTCTTAATGTACTTTGGTAGAAAATATATTTGGAAGCTTACACAGAGGAGTTCATAAAAGAAAAAAAAAATAACTTACTGTGGGAGGCATTTCAGGTTTTGGGATCCTTTGTGTGAAAAAGTGTGTCTTATAAAGCTTTTGCTACATAATGGAGTTGGGTAAGTAGAATTTATGGATGAAAAAGAATAGTCTTGTCTCAATATCTGCGTTTCAGATATTCACTCTGTTTCACCAATTGTCTCTGCATTTCAACTTGCTTGAGTCTAGTGTATTTTCTGGTAATGCCAGTAACAGAAACAGCCCCTTGCTTCTACTAGAATCTTGACTTTTCTGATAGTTTTATCACAGTGGTTAATTTGGATGAATCTTGAAAATATTCTTTTTATCTGATGGAATTTTTGTTTCACTTTAATTACAGCCTGAAGGGGTTTTAAAATGCTTTAAATGCTTCTGTGTTAGTGTCAAGACTAAGAATTCTTAGGTATTGCATTTTTTAAATCTTCTCTGAAGATGCTTGCTCATGAAATATTCAAGTAGTCATATCCTTTGGATGAAGTAAAAGATTCTCTTACAGGTATCATTAAAGACACTACTTTTTAAATCCAGTCTTAAACTACAGGGAACAGATGAGGAAATAAGTAATTTTAGATGTATTTTTTGACATGTGCATTGTAGCTAAGTGAAAAACAAATAATTTGACTATGTTATAATCCCACCTCTGTTTGCTGTGAAAGAGGGGGAAAATCCAAGTTTTTTAGGCTAGTTTCACAGGATCACGTGCGTTGAGTTCTTCAGAAGTACACTGCTCTAGATTGGCAGTATGATCAGTCTACCTGGATGCATGAAATTGTTTTTAGTAAAGTACGTGCATTTATAATGGTGAGGTGATAATTTGTGTTTGTTTTAGCCTTTTAGCTCTGCTCTGCAAATCTTAGAAGAAGTGGATTTAGATTTGTTGGCAGTTCAGTACAAAAAAACCCCTAAACTTGTATTTGGTTGATTCTGCTAATGTAAATCTGAAAGCACTGAGGTATTCTACCTAAATAAAAACCCCTATTAGTGAGATTTCTTAGCTCAAGTTTCTGAAAAACCTGGCTGAAGTAACAATTTATAAGAAACTATAAAGGACAATTTCTAAGGGGTGACATACTGAGGAACATACCAGTGTTCAGAGCAGTTCTGTTTAGTGTAAGAGTGCAATCTCTTTGGTTTATTGTTTCTCGAAACATATGCTTGCTAGTTTCCAAAGTGTGGGGTTTTTATAAGAACAAATGTAATGGTGTGCATGTATTAGTAATGTGGGGACAGTCATGTATTATGAAGAGCTGATTTGTGGGCTGTGTTCTGTACTACCATGGGACTTCTTTTCTTCTTTTTTTCAGTATAAAATCAAAAGTATTCAGGATTTGGTGAGTTTGAAAGGCTCAGATCGTCGCAATTTACTGCACTTTCTAGAAGATAAGAAATATGAAGAAGTTATGGCTGTCCTTGGCAGCTTTCCATATGTCACTATGGATATAAAACCACAGGGTGAGTGGGAGGTCCCTTTGTTCTGTGTATGTCAATCTTGTGACATTTTGATAGTCTGCTGGCAGTAAGCTTTTGGAGTATGCTGAAACACAACTCACTGCTATCGATGTGACCTGGAAATTACATACTTCTTTGGAGTATGGGTTCTTGTACATGGGAGTTACAGTCTGAGGAGATAAAATACATTGAAACACTCCATGTATTCCCAAGCCAGCAGTAGTTTCTCATACAGGAGCTTAGCTGAGATTTTGTCTTTCAGTTTTAATATTTCATGAGTGATGTGGAATTTTGGTTGAAATACCACTTTTATTAGCTATCTTAAACAGTTACAGTTATTCCAGAATTTATGCTCAGCTTTCCTCAGCAAACAGGTTCCTTTCCTCAGCATTTGTGAGGTTCCTCTGGGGTTCCTTTGTGATAATCCTGGTTTTTATATCTGGCAGAATTTGTCCAAGCTATGCTTAGCTACGTTTTGTGTGCACTATTTCAGTGAATGTATAGTGCTCTCCTCTCTGAAGATTTGGGATATTGTAAGCAATTCCTGTTAGACAGACTTTGCAGTGGGAACTGAATGGGTTCTGCAGTCTCCTTTTCTTCGTAGAAGATTAGTGCTAGTAAATGTGTGATATTTGAGAGTCTGTTCTAATTCTTGTCTCTGGTTTATATTTCCATTGTGATAGCAATGATTGCATTCAAAATGTGATATGCTTTGTTTGGGGAGCCTGATTGTAATTTGGCTTATGTGTAGTCCCCTCTGAGAGGCAAATGTTAGAAGAAGTATCTGTTAAGGAAGCAAATGTCTGCTTATTTTGGTGTTTCTGAATGTTATTTGTGTTGTTTATTTTTTTAACAAACAAACAGAAAATGGTATGTTATTGTAGCTTAGGTTTGTATACAGTCTTGTTAATCTGCTTAAAATTCAATCTTGAAGTACCTCCCCATATTTTGACCAATGTTTTCCTGAATGTAGTTTTCATTTGACACACAGCTGCACTCAAGTGTGGTGTGAAGGATTAAACTGTGCAGATGCTTTTCTGTTTAGCTCAGTATTGCCATTATATGAAATAAATATCTGAGACAACTGAATAATAAAACTGCTTTCACAGGGAGGGACTAGAGGGGAATAAATAAAATGTCTACACTGGAATAAAACTCTATTCCTCTCCTACCTGAGACATTCTTCATTTTATAGGTTGGAGGTATAAACTCCTCAGTGGCTCCCCTGTGGGGTTTGTTTAATGTTTCAGTTAAACTAATCATTGCTGTTCCTTTATTTTCCTTTGCCTTCTCCTTAAAAAATAATTAAATGCATGATTGTTAATGTGGCATTGAAATTGAGTTGTTAATAATATGAAAGTCAGGAAAATGAAAATTATGATTCCCAGAACAAATATAACAGAGTCCCTCTGGTCATGTGTGATATTTCATGTTTCTGAAGTTTTATGCTTTAATATATAATGCACAATATTACAGGGTTATGGTTCCCACAGCAGCCATAACTTTGAATTTTCCAACTTTCATGCAATTAAAATTTCAAACTCATTGTTGCAGTTTTATAGGTTGCTGAATTACCAGCTCTCATTCTGATAGTATAGTTGAAGTTGTAAGAGACTTATTAAATAATACTTTTAAGATAATTTTTGTTAAAAATTCTGGAATTTGAATGCTTACATTTAGAAGTAGCAGAAGCAATGTTTAATGGAGAAAAAGTCTTTAAGGAGGTCTAATAGATGTATTGTTTTTCTTTTTGCACTAGTTTTGGATGATGAAGACAGCAACAACATCACAGTAGGCTCTCTTGTCACTGTTCTGGTCACACTAACAAGGCAGACCATGGCAGTAAGTATTAAGAATACTTGTCCTTTCATGGTAGCTGTGGGTGTGCACTAGTAAAAAGGCATTTCTGCTTGTTTTGTAAACATAACTGTGAGGTTAAGATTAGAAATTGAGAACTTGTGCTCTTAATCCGTCTTTATGGTCTTGTTTCTGAATAAGAAAGTTTTCCTGGAATAAAATCAAAGTTCAGTCTGACCCATTGCAGTTGTCTAGGGAACGGTAAAAGAATACGGCAAGTGATACTGCTCTGAGGTTTGTAAACAACAGGAAAAGAGGCATTCAGAAACTTGGTTCTTGAACTAAAATAAAATATTCACTCAAGTCCTCAGGACAGTGTTTGATTTTGCTTTATGTGGGCTCCTAGTGTTACAAATCTCTTGGGTGTTTTAGAAAGAAATGCAGTTCAGCAGAATGCAGAATATGCGTAACTTAATATAAAGGGGGTACACCAGTGTCACATGAACAGTGTGACATAGCCAAAACAATACTATACCCTAGCAGTTAAACTTGTGACTTGTGCCTATTTTCAAGCTTAAAATGCATTAATGGCTTTCTTTGAACAAAAAAGTTTAATACACAGAACCTAAACAAGCTTTGACACATCAAAGACTACAATGTCAATTTTTGCATCTGTACTAATGATGTAATTGTCTAAGTAAACAGAAGGTCTGAGTTACACCTCTAAGTTACACAAGCCTGAGTATTGCAGGTGAGATCAGACTATTGAAGCCAGTTCAGCAGAAAAATCTGTATATATGAGATCCATGTGCTTATGCTATGGGTGCAGTAGGTAGAAAGTAAAAGCACTCTATCACTATGCTGGAATTGCCAAAAGGAAATGGCAAAGGAAACTGAAAATTATGAGGATTTGAACTGTGCTTAGAAACTAAAATGTCTAACAGCATATAGAAGATTCATTTAAGATGCTTCCTGTGTGACCTCCACTAGGCAGTCTGGCACAGAAACACATGACAGTAAAAGAGGAGCTAGTCTTTTGTATGATGCATGTTTTTTGTGGTGGTATTTCCTGTTTGCCATCTTTATATACAAGAGCTCCTTGTGACTGTTTTGTTTGGGTGGGTTTTTTTTAATGCCGTATAGTATATTTTGAAGAAAGAAACACCATTAAAAAATCCATTTACAGAGAGGTGTCTCAGTCTACAGTATACTAACATTGTGTTGTGTCTTAACATTTCACATTTCTGGTTTGATTTGTTTTTCTGTGTCCCTGAGTAGCAGAGCAGCTGTTAAAGTTTTTAATGCTCTGACAACTGGAGCAGAATTAGCATTTTACTACTGCTTGCTTTTGTGATCTAGGATTTCTGTGCTTTATAAAACAAGTAGATTCTTTGGAACAAGGTGACATGTTGCTATTAAATTTCTTTATAATACAAGTGATGGAAAAATCTGAGACCAAATGTTTGAACTAGTGTTTAATTTTGATCTGTTAATCCCCTGTTGTGTCTGTCACTGATAAAAGAATTTGCCATGAGTAAAATATTCAGACCTGATTAAGGTGATTTAGTTTAAGTTCAAATATGAAATAATAATTTGCTCTTGGTACAGAGAGGCATTAGTAGTTTTCACATTTTTCTCTAACCAGGAAGTGTTTGAAAAGGAACAGTCTATATGTGCAGCAGAAGAGCAACCAGCAGAAGATGGGGTAAGTGAAGAGTGAATGTTCCTTTTGCTAATTAAAGAGAACTTTCTTTCAGATCTTGAATTGCTAATTGTGCACTTCTCAAGCATTTTTTCCAGAAATGCCTACTGAAGTGTCCTTTGAACTGTGCTTTGTAATTTTGGTTCTCAGCTTAAAATGCTTAAAGTACAGTTGAATGACTGAAATGTTATGAACAGAATAAATATTTTAATACTGCTTTCCTGCAGCAAGGAGATGCCAGCAAATCTAAGAGTAAAGGATGGCAACAAAAGAATAAAGGAACCAAGAAAGCTTCAAAATCAAAGAAAAAGAAGCCATTGAAAAAGAAACCGGTGCCACCTTCATTGCCACCACAGAAACAGCAGAAGCAAAAGCAAGCTAATGGGGTAGCTCATAGATTCAATGATATTTATAATTTTATTCAGTTTATCACTTGTAATCTGATGGAGGGTTTTGTATCTGTCTCTTCCATTTCAGTTTATGCTTTTGTGAAGCGTGTCTTCTAAAATAGCATTTGTTTTCTCTACATTTAACAGTTACTAGTGAAGTCATCAGGGAACCACCATGGTAATGTTTACAGTGGCCACTGAAAGTTCTGCTCAAATATTTTAAAAATGTGGCTTCATAGTCTCTTCTTACTATTTGTTCTTGTTATGCTGCCTTCTTGGAGGTGAATTGTTCTGTAACTTCTACTTTTTCTTTAAAGATGAAAACTGAAATGAGACTTTGTTCTGGTAAATTAAGTAGCTTTAGTAACTTTATGCTCCCACTGCATGGTGTTCTCTCCACCTCTTGGGCTATGTTGTAGGTACTTTTTAAAGTTGTCTGTAAATTTTCTTAAGGCTTTATGAAATGCAGTCCCGGAGTTGTAGAATGGTTTGGGTTGGAAGATCATTTGCCTTAAAGAGCCTTTAGCTCCTACCCCTCGCTGTGGGCAGGGGTGCCACTCACTAGATGAGTTTGCCCAGGGCCCCACCCAGTCTGGCCTTGGGCACTTGCAGAGACGGGACATCCAGTCTGGGAATCAAATACTGGTTTTTCTTATTCCTGTTGGGAGAGCCATATGGAGAAGGAAAATGGCTTCTGTCCTCCTCTTAGTGGATGAGGTGGAAAGGATTAATGTTCACTGTAGACATAACTCTGTGACACAAGAAGCATGTAGCTCGTGCAGCCCAGGCGTAAGGCAGGCACTGTGAATTAATTCTGTGTACTACAGTCATGCAGACAAACTAAGTTAGAGGTGTTGGGTGCTTGTTTTTCTTTCCCATTAGGAAGTCGTCGTGAAGGAAGAGGAGGAGGAGGTCTCTGATAAAGGAAGTGAATCTGAAGAAGAAGAAACAAACAGAGACTCTCAAAGTGAAAAAGAGGATGGGAGTGACAGAGACTCTGACAGAGAACAAGATGAGAAGCAAAACAAAGATGATGAAGCTGTAAGCCTTACTTTTTCTTGAAGGGTAATGTTGCCTCTGGGGTTGAGAGAAAATGCATTTTAATCCTCTAGCATCCCCTCAGGCTAGTCAACACTAGGATGAAGGAGTAATACTGGTTCTCCAGAGGTTTTCAGACCTCATTCTGGTGTAAGAGCTTTGTCATTGCAAGTTTGTTCCAGACTGAGTAGCAGAGAGTCTTTTCAGCATGGTCAGAAAATTTAGAAATGATGTCAGAAAATGGCTAAACTGCAGGAGAAAAAATATTTCTTTCAGCTTAATTTGATTACTGTCTGCTGCAGATTTGTGACTTAGTCTCTTCTTTGAAATGTGTTCTTTACAGCAGTGGCTGTTGCATGTTGCACAGTACATACTGAGCATGCAGTAGTTGAGCAAACTTGTACAGGTGCTTACTAAACGCTAGTAACTGTCAGGTTATGTGTCTGAAACTTTAATAGTGTAACAGAGAGTGAAACATCGTGGTGGCAGATGATTTCTGCACCACAAGTCTTACAGTAAAAGACTTGAGTGACAGCTGAATGACCTGTGCAGGGTGAGATTAGGCTTCTGATAGGACAGGAATCATCAAACTTGTAATCAAGACTCTTATGGCTGAGGTAGAGTGTGTTTAGAGGTAGTGTTGTAGAACTGAATTTTGAAGAATGTGTGCAAACCCCACAGATCTGCTTTTTCTCTTTATAATGTTTAGTATTGCACAAGAACTAGTCACATGTACCATTTTCATGGACCATTTTTAGTCTTTTTAATGCAAAAGATGGTTAGTGCACAGTAATTCTTTAACCTTATCTTTGACAGGAGTGGCAAGAATTACAGCAAAGTATACAGAGAAAGGAGCGAGCCCTTCTTGAAACGAAGTCAAAGATAACACATCCTGTTTACAGTCTTTTTTTTCCTGAGGTCAGTAATAAAAAACATTACAGCTGTGAAACATGAAAATGAATAGTAATATAAATTAATTGATCCATTTATATTTTTTACTGTAAATATTGGGCTTTTGAAAAACCTTATTGTGTGGGAAAAAATATTATTAATTTTATAAAGTCTTAACTTAAAAATTAAACACTTTCAGTACTTTTGTAAAACCTTTTTCTTCATTATTCTTTCTACTCAGTTCCCAGAGACTTGCAAACCTGTAAAACTTAAGGTGAAATATGTGGATGTTTTTAACTCTTCATCTGTCATGGGTTGGCCCTGGCACAGTGCCAGTGCACCCATGAAATATATTTTTCTCAAATGGCTGCTGTGAGGTGTGACCATCTAATTGCAAGTGCCTGTAGCTGGGAGAGGTCCTGACCCCTCCTATGTAATCACTGGAGAGTTTATGGATCATTTGGATCTGCAGGTAGTTTTGGATCACTTGTTGACTTCAAGTCTCAGTGCAGCAATGTGATGGCAGCACAGTGTGCAGCTATGGAAGATGGGGTTGCTTGGCAAAGCTGTCTTTTTTCACCACAGTGTAGTGCGGAAGTGGCAGAAGCCAACTGTGGAACAGTCTTTTCTGTAGAATTCAAAAGTACAAGTTCTACTCTGGATGAGTGTCAGAGGAAATTTTATATTTGAGAGTGGTGACTCAATATAGGCTGAGGTGTGTTTACAGCAGCCTTTGGTGTTGAAAGTATTGCCTGATATGTCACTTGTTACTTGCACTAACAGCCAGCCACTCATTTATCTGAGAAGCCCTTAACAGCAGTGAAACCTTGAAAAAGAGGAGATTTTTCCAAATGGAGGGTTTGTGTTCTGAGCAGATAAGTTAGGTCCTTGGGGTGACCTGATTGGAACCAGGAGGGGGAGTAGTATTTGGCCACATTTTCTTTCTTAACCAGTGCTTCAAGAAATGGCTAATCAGCTCCTTTCCTTCCTTGGAGTCTGACTAAGGAACTAATCTAGGATCTCTTCTCTGTTGTTGTGCTATCTCCAAAAAGGGAAATAAATTGTCATCCTGAAGGCCTTAGCTGACATCTAGTTTTGTAATGACTGAACTTGAAGCTGTATTTTCCTGACAGTTGGGTGCACTCCCACCTCTCAGTACAGCTTCTACCAGTACACCAGCATAGTGTAAAAAGGTGTGCTGGCATTCTGCTCTTCTGGCTGCCTTAGATATGTCAAATGTGCTGCAGAGTCTTAATACCTCCTTGCTGTGAAGGCAGCTGGCTTTGGTCATCAGTGGAAGCTCACAGACAGTAAGTGCCATGCCCAGTGCCTCAGGGATGCTGAATATTTGTATTTCTCTTTTACTGAAGTGAGGGTCCTTTCAGAGACTTTGCTTATACTTACTCTGTATAGAGCTGCATAAGCTTCAGCTGTGTGTAACTGAGTTACATATGGGTTTTGTGATTAAAAAACCTAAATACAGCTTGCTGCTGAAAAGAAATCTAGGGCTCATCTGAATGCTTGAACTTAAAAGATACACACATATCCTCTCATGGTACTGCAGTTGTAAATTTTCTAACTTCTCTTCACTGATTTCATGAAAGTTGAATGCAGCTGTACTTTGTGCTGTAGCTGCAGTGGGAGCAGGTTCAGATAGAGTTGATCTGCAACATCTGAAGAACAAAAACCACCATAGTCCGGTTTGTTTTTTTCCTCATCTGTTATTTAGAGTATTATTTGTACTGTGGTCATGGCCAGTTCAGAGATAAAAAATTAGAGATAAAATGCTGTGTTCCAGATTTTAAAGATGTTTGAGTAGTAGCTGAGCATAATAATACTTGTTCTCAGGAGGCAGCGTTAATGCTGTTTCATCCAAGTTCTGGGACAGTTGATTACTCTGCCAGAGATGTGTCTTTAATCTATGCAGGTTCCTAAAGAATTATCTTCTGCTCCTGCATCCATGGGTCCAGAAACTGCACAGATTGTAGTTTTGACATTTTTTAGGTAGAAACTGGCCTTGGTGTTCCAATTTCATGAACATACTGGTTCCCTGGCATGCCAAACCTTGCACCCATCTGTTAAAGGGCATTTTGCCCACTTGCCTGTTAGTTTGCCAGATTCTCACAGGCATAAACTTTAAATTCCACCCAATAAGCAAGAGGAAAATCACAGTCCTGCACAATTGTCCTTTCTGTAAAACAGTGATGGCATTTCAGGGTCAGGAACACTCCTGTAATTTCCAAAAAATGTAGAGTCCTTTGAACTTTACATCAACAGTTGTCATTTGCACTGGTATTTTTCCCCCACTTGGCTGTTATTGTTACTAGGTTTTGTGAAAAGCCATTTGATAATTTTGATCTTTGTCTCTTCCTATCACTCTTAATGGCAAGAAAATTTTTTTTTGAAGAGCAGTATATAGTAAGTCAGCACAATGTTTTGGTAAAATCAGAAATAATATTGATACAATTGCAGGTCCTTTTTGTTATGGTCACAGTCCTCATAGGCCCAAAATGGATTAGCCTTTTCTGTAATGGATCTTGCTTCTGTAGCTCTTGTTCATCTGTGCTATTTATACTGTTCATCTTTCTATTCCTAGAGGCCTCTTGGCTAGGAAACAAACACTTTGACTGCCTAAGAGTCTTCTTTGCTACAGCTGTCAAGAAGATTGACAATATATTTACTGTTGAAACTTACAGATAAAATAACTTATGCCTTGTAATCACATGGAGTGGTTTTTCCTAAAGAAAATCACTTGGAATAGTTGTAAGAAGGATTTAGAATTCTACACATTCTGGCATTAAATAGCGTACAAATAGGTTTTTGTCCTATTCTCTGTGCCTGTTCCAAGAACATGAGGGAATACTGATGCTTCAGTGTGATGCTTTTGCTTTTATATGCTTCAAAATGGGTATTTAGCATGTTGAGTTAATTTTACATTTCTCTGTTCTGGGACTCAGGAGTGCTAATCGGTGTTTTTAGTTGTTGGTGTGAGTGTCTTGCTGTTGTAAATGGTTGAATTTTTCAGTGAGATTGTGATAGTTAGTATGACAATTAGTCACTTGAAAAGAAAAAAGAGTTAATTTGGCTTTTGTAATTTTTCAACATGCATGATTTAAATCTCAGCTCACCAAAACCTGGCTTCTGAAGTGTTAAAAAAATCTAAAACTACTGAACTTTTAACTACTCTGGTAGAGACAAAAATTCTTCAAATTCTACGTATTAACAGCATTTGCTTCCCAAGTGTGGAATTCAGAAGTTGCCTGTATGTGATAGGGAGCAGTTATTGGGCATCCTTTACAAATATACATCAGTACCAGTCAGTCGATTGGTACTGAGTCATTTCCTTGAAGTGAAATCTCAGTGTGTTCAAATGTCATTTCACTTTTTGGAGGGGGAAACAGTGGGACAGAGCACACTTGCCTGACAAAAGACTTTTTTGCAAAGAGTTCTTTATCTGTTTTTACACTTTCCTTGCTTTAAATCTTGCTCAGCTTTTTATCCAGGTTGGATTTCTCTTGAAGGACCTAATGTTGTTTTATATTGCATGAAGTTGCTTGTGAATCCTCAGTGGACACAATTCTTGGGGGTGGTTCCATGTCCCATATGGTGGCTGAAGTTGAATACATGGAATGAAGCCTTTGGAGACCAGCAGTTACTTGTCATAACCTGTTTGCTTTCAGTGTGCAGTGTACACCATGTATTTTTCATGCACATCCAAAAGTTTAAAAAAGCCACCAGACACAAATTTTCTGTCTGTATTACAAAGATCAGTGAATCCTAATTGACTGTTAAAAAGTGTAGGGGCATCTTGTTCTATGACTTCTTTAATGCTTGTGGTTCTTTCCTGTTGTTTTTTTCCCCTTTATGAAAGGAAAAACAAGAATGGTGGTGGCTGTATATTGCAGATCGGAAGGAGCAGATGTTGATATGTATGCCATACCACGTTTGTACACTAAAAGATAAAGAAGAGGTAAAGTACTTGGGGAGTTTACTTTCTGGGATATTACAAAACTCTGTTGAAGTGTCTCTGGTATGCAAATATATGTAGATTTTAATTTTTTTAATACTTATCTCTTAAGACGGAAAACAAATTTCACTCTCTTGATAAAAAGAGAAAAGTGCCTTTTAACTATGAAAATTGATAGTGGAGAAAGAAAAAGTAATTTATGAAAACTTTGAAGTTTCTTCTGGAATATGTTTGGTTTATTTTTTTCTTGATATCAAAAGATCATGAATAACAGTATTCTGTCAACGTGAAATTGCTAAATTTATTCAGATTGTTAGAAACATTAAGTGTTCTCTTTCTGTACAGCAGAGACTGTGACAAATTAATTAGCTTTGGCTCATATAAACTTTGCTGAACCTGTAACCTTTGGCAGTGTTCTTCGTGCCACTTGTCTGAAAAATGAAGACCTAATGTGTTTGTTCTTCCAAATTAGATGTTACATTCAATTTCAAATAAGAGTAGAGTTAAGATAAAACTTTCAGCAGACTAAATATTTTAACCTGTTTGGGTTTTTGAGGCTTAGCATACGGCAGGGTGAAATTGTGTAGTTAATGTAGTTACTTGGCCTAATTCAGAAAAAAAATCATTGATTGAGTGACTCAATGATTTTTCAGCTTTCATGGCAGGTATTGTGTTTTGGTATTGTTGCTCTTTTTTGCAGGTGTTTTATTACATACAGATATTCAAAGAAGTGTCCCTAGTAAGAAACTACAACTTTCTATTTTTCTGTAGTAGTGCTCATTGTTCATTGGAGGACTCAGGTACTTGTTTCAGTGTGTCATTTGAAAGCAGTAAGAACTTTATGGTATGCAATCTCTTTTGTAGGTGGAGCTGAAGTTCCCAGCACCAGGCAAGCCTGGAAACTATCAGTACACAGTTTATTTAAGATCGGATTCATATATGGGATTGGACCAGATTAAACCATTGAAGGTGGTGTTTGACTCTGTTATATACTTGTGTTACATTGAAAGCTACTTCTTATGGTCATTAAAACCATAATTAACAGGACCAGAAGTCCTGTTGATAATAATTCAACCTGTCCTAATTTTAAAACAAGTGGGAAGGATGAACTTAGAAATGGTTTCTGCCTAATGTGCAGTGGTAATTTTATGATGGATTAAATGGGACTAAAATTTGAGATACTTTCCCATGCATGTGTGTTTTAATTCATGTTTTTCTAATGTTTATTCAGTTTCTGCAGTATGGTTGGCTGTGGCTTTTTATACCTTGAGGTTTGCCATGCCATTTCCCTGCCCTTCCTTAGTCCTAGATTCATTCAGTTAATGGGAAAAATCTGGCATGCCTTACTTCTGGAAGCAGTTCTTGGTTTTGGTTTGGGGAGTGGGATGGGATTTGTTTTGTTATTTAGTTGTTTTTTTAACTGTTCTTTTGTGGGTTGCTTGTTTGTTTTGTTGTGTGAATTTGTTTGTTTTCCCAAATTGCTGTTTATTGTCTGTAACCTTTTTTCCCCTCTCTTCTCTTTCCTTATCCAATTACAGCTGGAAGTTCACGAAGCAAAACCAGTGCCAGAAAATCACCCACAATGGGATACAGCAATAGAAGGTGATGAGGACCAGGAAGACAGTGAGGGCTTTGAAGACAGTTTTGAGGAGGAAGAGGAAGAAGAGGAAGATGACGATTAAACATACTATTGATTGACTACAATATCTGCACACAGTGCAAGCTCTTGGTCTGGCTGTGGAACTTGTACAATTAACGAAGAAACACAGTACAGAAGCTTTGAGAAGGCTGAGTTTAAATTTTCTTTACCAATTAAGAGTGCATTATGTAACTTCTCAGTGGAGGTGAAACAAATCTGTTGCCATTGATACACCTTGGAATATGCTTATGGCTCATAGCCTTCAAAGTGCAGGATGGTGCATTTGTTTCAATTGAAAATAAAAGCTTTTTTATTATAAATGTCCAAAAGTGTGGGCTATGTATTGTCTGATCAGTTTAGGATCCAATTTAAATAAAAGGTACTGTTAGCTAGGAGCAAACTTTCAATCAATTTTTCTGCATTAGGAATTTATTTTAGAAAATGTTTCGGTATATTTGACATTACAAATATCTGTTGATTGAAGCAACATTTGCTCAACTTTCAAACTTGATTGGTTCTGTGGTTTTCATTAACTATTTTGCTGTGATACTGCTCACATCATTCATAGCTTTAAGAATCTGTTTTACTTAACTTGATCATTACAAATTGGCATCATATCCATTGCCACATTCCATATATTCCAGAGGGCTGCTTTTTTTAGGACTGTTGCCTTTTTATGCCCGAGATTATAATGGAAATCATAAACTTTCTTGACTCTGCCATAGGATACTTATTAATGGCTTAAAATATTTTTAAGCCCTTTTTTCATCAGATCAACAGGAGATCTGAGTCTTTTGATAAACAGAATGTCTGTAAGTAATTTTGGGACCACATGTTATGTAAGCTAGTGGCTTTTGTGTAATGCCTTTATAAAAGGTACATGCTGAAAGCCGAAGTATATTCTTAATTCTCAATCTACCTGACACCGTCAGAAACATTTTAAGGGTAAAATACAACATGCAGAGAGGGCATGTTTTGTATCAGTTTTGAATTCCCATCAATAAACTGGATAATTTGATGGCTGTTTGCATTTGTAATAGTGTGCATCTTTGTCTGAGGTTGTTGGTTTGTTGTTTTGTTTTGTTTTGTTTTTTTGTTTCCTACCCTAGTCTTCTGCAAGGTTGTAAACAAGATAGTGATTCTGTTTCTACACCTTTTAAAGAAAAAAAAAATCAAACCTAATTAGAGAATAAATTCAGGGAGGAGAGCATCAGGGCTATTAGTATATTCTATGAGACTTGATAAAAGCCGTGGGTGGATTCCTCCTTTTCTTCCTCTGAATAAAACAAATTAAATGTTGCATTTCTATACTTCAGAAATACTTCAGAGTGTTCTGCAAGTAGGAATAGATGTATTTCTGTTCCTGTGTATTGAACTATGAAAATATAATGCTGTAAAATGTGACAAATTCTCATGCAGGAAAATTTCCATCCTATAAAAATTGCCCAAAGTCAGAATAGGCGCACACTAATTTGCGACCTTGTTTGTTAGAAAGGGTTGTCACTTTAAATAAAAATTTATATTGTTATATTCTTTGTAATTACAATAGATGCAAATAAAATTTGAAGATGTTCTAATGAGATTATGGTATTTTTCAAAGTACTTCTGAAGTGCATATTGTTAACTTGTAAACCATAAGCAGTGTCAGATGTTCAAACTCAAGAATGAAGGCTAGGTTTAAACTAAAGGACTTGTAACTCCAGTTCTAACTTGCAAAATACTGCAGAGAAATAGGAACACACAAGCTCTAGTTGTGTAGTCCATAGGCTTTTGAGCCAAATACTGCACTGGTGAGAGAAAAGACAGGAGAGAGTCTAATGACTCTTCCTCAAGCAAATAGGCAAGATGGATGCTAAGATGACTGAACAACTCCTAGTGGAAGTCTGCAGTTGTTAAAGGTAGGAGAGGGGTGAGTCAGGAGGTAGAGTTGATAATAAGAGGATTCTGGATGGGTTGGGCTGCACTCTGACCACTGATCCCTAAATTTTGCTACTAACAGTCAAGGTGTATAGATGTGAATGCATTGAAATTATTTTAAAAAGAAAGAAAAAAAGAATCATGTCTGTGGTCTGAATACTGAACTGGTTCCTTGAAGATTGAAGGTGACAGCTGGGATAACCCTTTAAGTCTACCAACTGGGGATAATTCTGTTGAGCCAATAAGGGCTAAATCTAATACTTCAAAGGTGTATCTCTTGTGTAGTCAAGGTAATTTAGTAAAAAATGTAAGGAGAAGAATTTTGGTGGTATTGGAAATCTTGATAATGTGAGAAAGGCATGCTGATGCTTTTTCTCATGGAAATATGTAGTTGTGCATGGTTTTCCACATCTCCCAAGAAAGAGACAGAAGGAGACCAAGGAGGTATTGAAGAGCTTTAAGCAATCAAAACCACCCAACTGCAGCTGCCCAGCATTATTGAGTTGTTGGTCTTCTGTTGTGTGGTGTGTCCATTAATAACTATTTTTATTAACAATATGAGTTGTCATTCAAGCACTGATCAGCTCCTTCCTGCATAGCAGTTACCAGGATGGGTAAAACTACAGGAACAAGCAGCATTTTGCATTCACTGTTGTATATGCCTCCCCTTTTGGTAGGGTTTAGGAATCAATCTAGCCAATTTTCTATGTAAGTGTTCTGAAACTCTGGGCTAGTAACTGAAGAAAAAAAAAAAAGTTCAGGAAAGAAAATCTGCTTTCTTGCTGCACTCCTTGGGCAATGGTGACTGAAGCATAACTGGGAAGCAGCTACTGTTCTTTTAGCCTGAACAGGTTTGTGTCTGCCCTATTGCTGTCATGCTGTTTTGTGTAGCCCCTTGTTCTAGGCCAGAGGAGGCAACTGTGCAGAGCCTGACTGTCCTCTCGACCAGAGATGCTGGCAGTACCTTCAGGGCTTGTGGCACTTCAAGGGCTAAAAACGGGACTTGGCTGGGACAGGCAGGAGAGTGATGCAGTGCAACTGGCCCTGCTCCATCTCAAGGGTGTGTGCAGGCTGCTGTGACTGCAGTTAGTGCAGGGGGGCACCACCATGAGTTGGATTTAGGCTGCTAAATGCTGCTTGTTGAAGTGGGTAAGTGTAGCTAAAAGAAAGAAGTCATAAAAGTGATGTTTTCTCTTGCGTGTTTTGTGTAATGTGATTTAAACTTCTGCCTCCTCCTCCCACCAAGCGTTGACAATGCTCGATTAATATTGAATCAAGTGGTTTGATGACTGGCAAGTGCCCGTGAGTGGGAGAACCATTGAGCTGTAGTGGAGGAGAAGGCGCTTTTCTCAAGGAGCGGGCGCAGTTCCCGGCCGCGCTCAGCAGGGGGAGGCAGGGGCATGGATTTCTTCAGGAAACCCTACGGTTTTTCCAAGGCATACCTACTGTATTAGAGCTGTAGGTTTAGTTTTGTGCTCCCCCTTTCTGGAGGGGAAGAGAGCTTAGGTGGAAGTTTCTTGGAGCTATTTTTTTTCTTTTCAAGAAACTACTGATTTCTATATGTTTTTCTGTGATTTGTTCTCCCCCAACCCCCTTGCTGAGCATTTAAAACCTGCTGAAGGTGACCCATTTTAATATTGGGATTAGTGCATTATTGAATTTATTTTAAAATGAGAACATGAGGAAGGCAGAGCTTCCTTTCTTAGTGGCAATTGGGGTGTTAATGAGTCCATTTTGAGCTTTAAACATAGCTTTGTGTTAGTTTTTGTTAAAGTGTGTGCAGAGGATGATCATTGTGAAGGTATCTGCAGTTCAGCTGTGTTTGAAGCCCTGCAAAGGGAGGTACAGGAGGTGGTTCCACCATGGAGATGCCCCTACCTTGAGGAGCTGAATTTTGGGGTACCTGGGGTGCCTTGTGGGCACCCACAGCACGCTGTGATCGCTCAAGTTTTCAATGATGTGTAGGGAAACATGTAAAAGTGCCCCTGGCAGCAGCATCTTTAAAATCTCTTTTCTTAGGGTTTGTTGAGGGCTTGGCAGAGCACTCAGGTGCTGGATAAAAGCAGGAGCTTGTTGGAATGCAGAGAAGAGGGAACTGGGTGGCTCGTGTTCACTTTTGAGCTTCAGCTGAGATATCAAATTTGTTCACAATACATCTATTGATATTCATGGTTGCACCTAATTTCTTTCATGGGATGATCTTTTGTTTTAAGATGCAGTTTTGAGCCAGCAGACATTATTGAGTTGGTAGAAATAATTTTGTGCCAAAATTGTTTATATTTTTCATTCAGTTCAATAACAGAACTATCACTGGTAATGAAACCTATTAATAAATCTAATTAGCACAATGGATTGTAAAGCTAACAATAATATTTTAAAGCCAAATTATATACGCTTTACCTAGAATTTGATTTCTAATGTGTGCTGAATCAGGAAGAACTGAATAATTTTTAACCTTTCACTGTGTGTAAGCCTTCCCTATACATGCTGTAATCATTAAACAGGGAAGACATTACATTTACATTGTATGGGTGGAATTTAACAGCACAAAGGAAGTTGCATGGACGACCTTGAGCAACTGTTTTTAATTCATCCACCTTTACTTTAGAGTAAGGAGTGAGTGCTTTCCTATTTATGCCAGCAACATAGATGCTTCAAGGCATGGAGGCATTCAGGGGAGAGACCCTGGAAGAGCTGGATGTATTTTAGGTACCTCCTGCAGGGTAGTCCCTGGGCTGGAAGAGCCCCAGTCCCTCTGGGGCATTCCTGGCCCCTCATGGCCCCTCATGAGGATCAGCCAGGCACTGCTTTTGGCTTTGCTGGGGTGTGTTGGTGTAGGTGCTGCAAAGCCCAGGCTGCAATGAGGCCACCTTTAACCTAAGGTAGTTGAAAATGCAATGCTGCCTTTGCTGTGAAAGTCTGTCCTGGTTTTTAGGCATGGCTCTCCTTCACTGCAGTTGTTCATGTGTATGCCACAGACACAGCATCTCTTGTAGCCCTCACACCCAGAACTCCATCAGCTTGCTTTCCCCTCTCTGATGGAAGCACACCCACACATGAGCAGGGATCAGAATGAGCCATACTCACCAATGTGCCAGGGTGATGCTTCCTGCAGCTGGGAAATGTGATAGCAGTGGCAGTGAGGCTTTGCCTTCCACATCCAAGCATCCAAACTGAGATGTCCAGGTTTATTTGTCATGTTCCCATCGAGGGGAGGCTTGCAGAGCAGGAGGTGTGACAGGCCAGTGGTGAATTCTTTACTGAGTGTTTTATTTTTTCCTTCCCCTCACACAACCCTTTCTCTGTGCCCAGATCACAGCTATGGAATTTGTGCTTCCTAATGTGTGCACATGCAGTAAATTAAACTCAAATTGAATGACCAATTTCCTCACCACTGAAGCTCATTAATTACTATGTGTAAATCACACTGGCTGAGATTAGGTTATAATGGATGTAAAATAGAGACAGACCATGACAGGGTGGTGAGATTTGGATGCCCAGATGACAATCAGTTTGGTCCCTTGAAATGAGACAGCTTTTGCTTCATTTGCAGCCAGCTGTTGGTCCACCCCTATGGCCCAGCTGTGCAGGTCCCCCTGGATCAATTCAGATTCCCAAGAGCCTGTTGCTCTCTTGGCCTCATATACAGGACAGTGGGTGTCAGCCCCCCATTGCAAGGCAATTTGAGCAACCTCATTTGCATCATTCACTCTCTCTAACATCCTGGGCCAGAAGGGGCTGCTCATACAGGTACTTCTTCCTGAAGTTAGGAGGATTTACTCTTCACAGTTAACTTCCCCACATAAGGTTTTATCTTGGTTGTATCTTTTTATGGTTCCCTCCTGATGTAGATTTGTTAGGTGTATTTGATCTCTTTTTTTTTTTTTTTTACCTCCTTCATTCAATCGGGACTGAGGAGTTCATTCAAAACATGCAAAGCTACCCTTTTATATTTTGCATTCAAATTCATATTTAATTATATGTACACTGAAAGTCAGTGGTTTTTTTGAAATACTGAGATGACGATACAGGGGCTCTTCATTCTCCTTCTGTCCCACCTCTCAGCAAGCTTGTGAGACTCGGAGGTGATCAGGCAGGGCAGCTGGGGCAAGTAGCCTGTGTCACCTGCTCGTCCCTCAGCCCATCCCCATCCTGAGAACCAGTCACAGGAGGGACCAGGCTCCTATGGATGAGTGGAGAACCTCTTCTCCCCTTTGTGGTTCTTGCCTGGCAGCCGTGAAAGTCAAGATGGTGGCCCTCACCACAGGAAGGATTGTCTCTGGGAAAGGGGGTGTTGGACGGCGGTGCTGGGTGCTGGTGCAGTGATGTTGTGCCCCTTGCAGTGACACTGGAGCTGGCTCTGCCAGGCACACAGCAACACAGGGTGCTGCACTGAGCACTGTGGGAGCAGTGAGACCAGGAGAGGGAGGGATGGCTGGCAAGGTCAGGGGGATCACCTTTGTTATGAGCTCGGAGAAGCAGAAGGCTTAAAAGAGAAATAATTGGGATGAAAGCAGCTTAGTCCGTGCAGTCCATTGCCTCCTTGCAGCATCAATGCTGACATTATCCCTGCACAGTGTGCCTCTAACCTCTTCTTCCAAATCTGAAGCCTTGAGTGGTGCCTGTGGGGTGTCACTGGATGTCAGTGCCCAGCAGCAGCAGTGGGTGAGCCCCAGCTGGCTGCACACCCCCAGACAGCCCTGCCCAGCACAGCATCTTCTATGCTTGCTGCTAAAAGCCCATTAAAACAAAAAATAGAGCAATATTCTTCAAACCTCACCGTGTCTTAAAAGGGAAGCATGGACCTCTTGGTCAAATGTGAGCCTGGGAGACTCGCAGGAGTGACAGCAATTAATCACCACACTGCTTTGAATCTTTATGTTAGTGCTCAGTGTTAAACACTACCAGGGCACTGATGTGGAAGCTGACACCAGCCTTTGTAAGCCAGGTCTCTGTAGATGCGAGGTTGCAGGCTAGGCAATAATAAAATAGTTCAGCTTGTTAGACACAGGCAAGGCTTTTTGGTATGCACATCATGTCAGCCTCAAAAATGAAGGACGTGTCAAAATAGCAGAGGGAAAATAGGAGGAAAACCCTAAAATCAAGCTTTTTATTTGAACAATATCACTATTAAAATTAGATTAGTTTTATAATCACAATATGATTTCTGAAGTTTAGCATGCAAACAATTAATCAACCAGCTCAGAATACCACTGGGAAGTATGTTTTGGTTCTGGGTGGGTTTTTTTCCCCTTTTTTATGGTTGGCAGCCATTCCACATCTGAAAAAATGAAGAAGCCTTCTCGGGCATACAGCAGAGGTCACTTGAGGAGCTCAGATCACCTTTGCTAGTTCAGCTGTCTGCCCACCTGTGACAGGATCCCACAAGTCTCTGCAGAGGTACGTGTGGATGGAGGACAGCAGAATCTGCCCTGGGATTCTGGATTTCATATGACTTTGAGGTGATTGAGGGATAAACTACCCTAAAGTACTTCCCCACCACCCAGTAAAATAAAGTCCAGATATAGATTATCCTCTGAAGGTGAGTGCTAAAATTTTGGTTTATTTCTGATCTCTGCTAGTATTATTTTTTGTTAAAGGAAGTCAGTGTATGGCTCAGAGATGGTGCCATTTTCCTTAGGGAGGCAAAAATCTGTAGGCACCACAGCTGCCTGGGCACAGCTGCATTTCAGGAGAGCCCTGGTGCCTGACTCTAACCACAGGTGTCACAGCCCTTGTACTGGGGCACCCTGTGCCTCTCCCCACCACCACTGACCTCCCGTGTGTTTATGCAGAGGGAGGGATCTCTGTATTCCCTCCTGGGGACAAGCAGATGCAGCCTGAGCAGAAAATGGCCTTTGTTGTGGTGGTTTGTGCCAAAATTTTTTATACTTTTCATTCAGTTCAATAACAGAACTATCACTGGTAATGAAACCTATTAATAAATCTAATTAGCATGATGGATTGTAAAGCTAACAATAATATTTTAGAGATGATGCTCTGCCCTGTCCCATGTGCCCATCAGTCAGGTTTTTGGCAAGGGTAGCACTGCATTTCTGTTCCTAGATCCATGCTCATCCCTGATGTACCCTCTTCCAGCCAGGCTCCCCTTCCCTCCCAAGAGCTGTGAAATTTGAGCCTTTGGTTCAAGAGGCTCGAAACTGTCCCGAGGTTTGGCTCCCGGGCAGGGTTTGCCCCTCCTCAGTTTTCCAGGCAGATGCTGCGTGGGGAAGTTTCTCGACTGAGTTTGTATGCAAACAACATGCAGCTCCTGACTGCTGATGGCTATCCAACTCCCTGGCAAATTAAAATCTATAAACTATGCTGGCATATGTAATTTTAAAAATAGCTATGCTATAGTATGGCTATGCATGTGCATTGACTAAAAATAGCACTTGCCAAGAGAAAAACAGAGATAATTACAGTGAATTTGGATTGCAACTGATTTTATTTTTTTATTGAATTAGGAAAAGGAGTATGCAAACATAGCTTATATAGAGACATATATCTTTACTGCTCTTTTTGCTGTGGAGGAAAATAAAACCTACTGGACTTGGACATTTGATAAATTTTGTTGTATGAAATTGCTACTAATGTCTTTCTCTCTGATGAGCTTTGCTTGAAGGTGGCAGCTGAGCCCATCCTGCTAATGAGATGCAGTGCTCCTCTGGCAGGAGGCAGGAGATGGCACCATCATCACACCTTGTCTTTCCTGTCTCTCTGGTGTGTGAGCAAGTGTTTATTCCTGGGAAGAACAGCTTTCCCTGTGACATGGCTGGGCAGCGGCTGCTGTGGAGGATTCTGGTGGAAGCACAGTTTCCTCGTTGCAGGAGTCTTGATGACTGCTAAATGACAGACTTCAGGGACTGAATCCCTGCCTGGGAATGGGTTTCTTGGCCTTCAATCCCCTCAGGTGTGACATGCAGTGCCCATTAACATCTTTGACATGGTTTATTTCAGAATATCCGTGCTAACTTGCTCTCAGAAGTGTCCTTTTTTTTTGTGGCAGGGGGAGATATCATCTGCTTTCCTACTGCCAGAGCAGTTTTCCAAGACTAAAGGAAGGGTGGAGGCTGGAGAGGATGTGATCCTGCCCCAACCTGAGGGGACAGAGCTCACACAAGGGCATGGCATGCACTGTGGCAGCTGCTGGGGAGGGAGAACACCCCTCTCCCCCCAGCTCCTCCTCTGAAGAGCAGCTTGCCATTCCTTCTCTTTTATTCACATCCATGCAGCGGGGGCATCCCAGCATCTCAGGCTTTGCCTCTGTGAGGCAGGGCCAGGCACTCAGGGAAGCAGAGCACAGGCATCTGTGCTGCCCCCCTGCAGAAATGAGGCTGATCCAAGAAATCCAGGGTGCTTCACACAGGAATGTCCCTGCTGGCCAGGGCTCTGGCTGCAGAGCAGGGAGCTGCTGGCAGCTGCCAGGCTGGAGGTGTTTAATTGGTTAAGTGCCTGGGGAGCCTCTGGCGTGGAAATGACTGCAGAAACAGAAGAGTAATCCAAGGAACAAAACCCCTCACCTGCAGGATTTTTTTTAATTACTGCTCAGACCCAGTTATCTCTACTGCACAAAATGAGAAAAATTATTTGAGAGGGATGCTCAAGGATGGGTCCATGAGGGACCATCCCTCTGCCCCTTCTTCTCCCCCAGAGGGGGGTTTGCTGGGTTGCCACAGCACGGGGGAGCTGTGTCCAGGTGCTGATGGCACCAAATCCCCCAGGGGGACATGTACAAGGGGGAAATCAAGGCTGGAGGGGAGAGCAGGGCTCCTAAATATTTGCAGATCAGCAAGTTCGTGTTTAACACTCAGGCAAGCATCGATGGGAGCTGCTTGCTCTGAACTGGAGGCTCACCTCTGTTTATGCATCACTGCTGACACTGGCCAGAGTAAGATGGTCCATGGGGAATCACCTGAGTTGTATAAAAAAACATTTAATGGATGAGCACGTGTGCCAAGCACCTTAAACTTGGGGATGAATTGTTGGAGATTTTTTCAGAAATGGCTTAAAAGGCAGCTGTGAGGAGCAAATTCTCACAGCCTGTTTCTGTAAACAACTAGGTTCTCAGGGTTCTCAGACAGTTTTCTCATAACAGGTAAATATTCTATCTTTGGCTGTTTTGGGAAAGTAAAAGTAAGTTTTGAGAACACAAATCTTGGTATTGTAAACAAAAGGAGGAGTTGAAGTTTTCTCTACAGCCTATCGGGAGCTCAGATTTTGCAATATGCATGAAGTGAATTAGCACTGTTATAAAAGGTGTCTAATTTGATCAATAAACTGGAGTCGATGCTGACCAACAAAGGTGGGTCGTCTCCCTTCACTTCAACAATGAATAAGGTTTCTTTGCTTTTTACCTGCAGCAGGTTGCTGTTTGGGCTACAGTTTATTTCACTTTGTTCTACCTCCCCACTCTGGGTGCGTGGGATTTTGCCCTTTTGGTTGCAATTCCTCTCAGGGTTTTTTTTGCTTGAAATAAATTCAGAAGGGAAGGAGAAGGCACGATCTTGGCAGCTCAAAGGATTGTTTCTTTTATCACTAAGGATGCTGTGTGACTTTATTGCCTTTCTGAGCTCTTTACCACAGCAATAAACGAGCCGTTAAAATATTTTAAAATCAATAAATGTAATAAAGAACCAAGCAAATTACAAAGCTGCTCCTGATGTTTAGTGATTTGGGAAATAATCATGTCCCCAAGCGAGCAGTGGGCTGGGGTGGGGAGTAGCTGGGTGACCTTGCAGGGGCTGCTGCTCCAAGGCTGGAGGAGCCTGGAGCCATCCTGGGGGAAAAGGGGCTGTGGGGTGGGCAGTGGGCACGGGCTGGGCTGGGTGGGGGTCTGAGCACGATGGCACTCCTGTTTCCTGCACATCTCGGCTGCTTTCAGGCTTCAATCTGGGGTTTCTGTGCCTCAGGCATGTGCTTAATGCTCAGCTCACCCTCCCGAGCTGGCGGCCGGAGAGCGTCTGAGTCCCTGGGGCTTTGCTCCCACTTAGTGACGAGCCTGAACAAAAGGCGCCCTCCAGGACCGGGCTGGACAGGGCCTGACTATCGGCTGCTGTGGGGCTTTTTGATTGCCCCAGCGCTGCCATCCCGCATCGCCTCCTTTGCTGGGCAAGCTGCGAGGAGCTGGGGTGGGAGCAGGGAGAGACGGCAGCCGGGGCAGGAGTCGCAGCTCCTCTCACCGCTGTTTGCAAAGGTTCATGCATCTAAATGACTTCTCAGCAGCTGTCCTCCCTGGAGACCCTCTTTCTTGAAAGATGATACTGCTCTTGTAATTAAGGTAATTGTTTAAATTCATTCCCTTAAACCGGACTCCATCATAACTTAGCCAGCGGTGTCTGCGCGAGCGTGGCAGGGTTGAAGAGGGTCGGGGCGGGTGTCGCGGGATTGATTCATCACCCGGAAAGATTTATAGGGTAAAATCTTGTTAAACTGAAATGCCTAATAAAGATACAGGGGAAAAAAAATCACATGCAGGGCATCACCTGGGCCGGCAGCTGCCCCAAAAGACCTGCCACTATCCTGTGTGCTGCGGTGACTGGCAGGGCGAATGTCACCCTGCAGCCAGGTGCAGATGTGCTCCAAGCCCCAGCCCTGCCCCATCACCTGCCCCAACAGCAGGCTGGCCTGCACACGTTTGTGTTGTTTTGGGACATTTAATTTCCTCTCTCACCTACTCTGAATGCTTTCTGATTTCATGGAAGTCTGAAGGTAATTGAATGTAATTGTTTCAAGGATCAAATTATTTAAATTATGGGGTAATGCTAGAAATAAAATGAGAATCTGTGTGAGTTCATTAATGCTGGTGGAGATTGGAGTGCGATGTGCGCCATCGTGCCCAGCACAGGGCTATGGGCTGGCTGTGCCAGGGAGCCACAGGCTGGGAAGGGGCAATGGATCAGGGCAGGATCCAGCATGGCTCTGAGTGGGTGACAACCCTCTGTGGTACTCATCCCTCCCCGGCAGAGCCCAGACCCTGGCCAGGTTTGTCTTCCATCTGAAATTATTTGTGCTAGGGCTGGTAGCTCTTTGTGCCTCTTTGAGGCTGTTTCAAGGTATCTGTGGGGAGTGGCAGGGATTGCCCTGGGGATAATGGGCTTTTCCCCATGGAGTGCCTCATGTCCAAACCCTGGATGTTGGCCTGCCTCCTGCCTGGTCATTAAAGCCCTGGTCCTTTGTCCCTCACTTGCCCCAAAAGCTTCACTCCATGTCAGGGATCTGTTCCTCCTCAGAGAAGGCTGTGAAGACAAGCAGTGTAAAGAAGGGTTGAAATATCATCAGTACAAAATAGGTGAAGTACAAATATCAGGATACTGGTGAAAAGAGTGTGGATAGGATTTACTTTAAAAATAATAGTAATTTTGGAGATTGATGGTGACCTGTGGCTCAAATAGTTGGGGGAGCAGTAACAGGAGGCAGGAGGCTTCAGCTGTGCTCCTTGCTCTGCTACTGCCTGCTTCTGTATGCAGAGACCCTTAATATTTCCCTGCAGTGCCATCCTCATCTGAAAACCTTACGCCTACAGAAGAAAGTATTTCAATGGTTTTGGGGCTGGGTGACAACCAGTGCCTCATGTAAGCGCAACCTTTTCTTTTCCCCACCACCTCTTTATCACCTTTTTCACTTTCATTTGGAAACCAGGCAAGTGATTTCACTGCCCAACCACATTTCTGCTGTTGGTTAGGCAGATTTACTTGGGCAGCAATTTAAAGCTCCCCTACCTCCTCCAGCCACCCTTCCCCTCTTCCCACAGTCAGGAGTGTCCCTCTGCACGTGGCAGGATGGTGGGAACCTGCTTTCTGTGGAAGGGCCGTCTTTGGTTGAAGGCACCAGTGTGTGGCTGTGGCTGTGCCATTTGTGTGAACATGCCACAGGAGCACAGGCAGGCAGCTCCCCTGCACCCCAGGGCACAGCTCTCCCTCAGCTCCATCCCTGGCTCATCTCTCTCCACCCCCTTGGGGAGCCTGAGATCAGGGAGTGAGCCTTGCATTTGACTCCACAGCAGATGCAAACACTTCAAACCATCCCCCCAACACTATCTCGTCCACCCTTGCTTTTTGCTGTGATTTAAGCTGCTCTCCACACCAGCTGCGTGTTTTAAACTAAAATTCAACTCTTTAAATTAAACTTCAAATTCAAGGCTGTCAAACAAGCCCTGCAAAGAGCATATTCCAATGAACTCTGCAATCCTTCACTATGCAACATTTGCTCCCAAAGCAGTGGAGAATTGGCTGGTTTGAGGTCTGGTTTGGTTTTTGGCTGCAAATTTATACACAGCATTAATAGCCGCAGTGATGAGAAAGCAAAATTCCCAATCACCTCCCCAGTATTTTGCTCTTGCATTGCATTGTATTAATATGGTATTTTTTGTGAGAGGCCATAGCTGACGCCTCCATGCTGTGAGGTTGTGCCAGTCTGCCCGTGCTAGATGACATTGGTAACGTGGTGTGACACAAACAACAGCACCGGGTGTGACAAGCCACAGCAGCAATGGATCTGCAGAGGCAATGGGAAATGACAGGGATGGCTAAGACTCATGATCAAAATTTTAAATGGCTTACAAGAAAAAGAAGGATTTCTGAAGGATTTTGTCACAATTTTTCATAATTACTAGTATTTTCCCCATTTATCCCATTAGGGAACTTAAAACAGGAATTTGTTTGGTGGTCCAGTTCCCTCCATTTTTACTCTGGTAAGGGAATTAATGAGTGCTGGCCCACTGATCCTGATTTTGTCTAAAAAACCAAAAAGATAAAAAGAAAACAGAAGAAGGAAAATGAGGGATTAAAGGTCTTTGCCAGGATGAAGGCTGGGATGAAGAGCATTTGTGTGCTTTGTTATTAGCATGTTTGTGAGCACCACGGGTTTCGTACACCACTTACAGAAGACAGAAAACAGTTGTTCCAATTCTCTGCTGATAAGATATTTTTCACACCTACAGAATCTGTCAAGCTTGTAGCAATGCAAGCAAAAAACTCCAAAAAAACCAACTTAATGCCGCCTTGATTCTCCTGGATATACCAAACTTTGGTTTTTTTTTTTTTTTCTCTAAATGCAGAGAGTTTTTCTCTAACCATGACTCTAAGAAACAAAGAATACCATGGCCATCCTCCTGACCTTTTGCTTGCAAGGGACTGTGGAAACAAGCTTGAGCATCTCACCTGGCTCACAGTAGGTGCTGGCCCTTCTCCCCACTGACAGGGAAGGGCACCAGCAAAGTTCTGGCTCTTATTGGTGCCAATAAGAGAAAGCAGAGAGCCCAGAATCTCTGCTTTCTGCTTTTTCCCTTCTTCCTTGGTAAATAAAACAGGCTAAATGTTTATCTCGTCTCTTGTGGTGTCAAGTCAGAAGTAACTCCCCTAAATGCCAGACAGCCCAACTATCACAAAAGCAGTGTGCAGGGACCACAGAACCAGCAGAAACAATGGCCGTGACTGCAAGCCTGTCTGGTGAGGCATCCATGGGACTGGAAAGAGAGAGAGGTGAGAAGCACGTTTGGCTTGCCATGAACACTGAGTAACAATATATGTAAGCGTGTGAAGTGGGCAGTGGGGAGCTGTGCAGCACTCACAAGCAACTGTGACAAACCCCTTTGCTGGGATAATTTGATCTGGCAGAGTCAATGGAGCGTGGCAGGATTATTATAACTGTTATTTTTCATGTGTACTACAGAATTTTATTGTCGCATGGTTTCTTGTTTAGGTTTTTGGTGTTTTTTTTTTTGTTTTGTTTTTGAGGGTTTTTTTTTGGTTTTTTTTTGTTTCTTTTTTGGTGGTAAGGGCTACTAAACAAGGGAGGAATTGGTACTTTCTGTGCTGAGTGACTGGCAATACAATGAAAATCCAGTCCTGCATTCTGCCCAAGCAGCACGGCATGGCAGCCATACCTAGTTATACAATTTCTGTATATTATGGATATCTTTGCCTGGCCATACCTGTAAGATTCTCCACAGAGCCGACTTTGGGAGTTTGTGTACAGGTGCATGTGTGTGGGTGTGTGAGCAACACTGTGCACACACCCTCAGTGCCTCTGGCAGAAAGATGCTGGCCACCATTCCCCCAATTTCTATGGAAATTATCAAAACCAAGCGGCTGCTCCTTCCTCCCCATCCGTGGCACATCACGTAAGCTCAGCATCGGGCCAGGCTGCTGCAGGAGCGGGACAAAGGGCTGATGCTACACTCCGGTTTCCATGGCAACAGAGGAGGGGTAGTGAGACCAGAAATGTTGCAAACACCCCTTCTTCCCACTGCAGCCCAGCGCACCGTACTGCAAAAGACAGGGCTGTTCTGAGGGGGGGCAGAGGGGGCAGGAAGAGTCCAAGTGTCTCTACCTTTCAGGTTGCAGAGTTTCCAAAAATAAAAAGAAATGGCAATTTTCCTTCTCAATCTGGTGGCAGAGGGGAAGGAAACCCGCCACGCAGGCCTCGTCTTCTGCGTGCGAAATGCGTGTGTTCTTTAAAAGGCAGTGGTTGGCTGCTTATCCGGACATGATGTGGTTGAAGCTGTCATCGTAATGGAAATTCATTGCTGTAGCTATGGTAAATTGAGTTTTCTGCCTGTGCTGAATGCATTAGTCTAATGAGATGTTTGCAGCTGGAGAGCTGAGCTGCTGGAGACTTACACTGTGCTAAAAGACAGGGAGAAGATGGCTTTTGCTGGGTCCTTGTGACTGTGCTGAAAGTCCTCTGTCCTTTGGGTCCCAATGCCCAGGCTCTCTAAAGACTCTGCTCAGTGTCTTAGCCTAAGAAATAGGTAAGGGGAAAGCATGCTTCTTCTTCTTCTTCTTCCTCTTCTTCTTGTTCGCCTGGTGTTTGTCGCTGAGCCTTGTCAGAGCAGTTCTTGTTCTGTTTGTGTGTAGGTGTGAACTTTGCAGCTCCTCAGCTGCAGACTCTGTTCCCCAAGGCACATCCAGAGCCCTGGGAGCAGTTCCTGCGGGGAGAGAGGCAGAGAGCAGCCCGTGCTCCCAGCGTGTGCAGTGTCTGTGTCTGTGGGGGTGTGTGTGAGTTAGTGGAGACTTCTGACTACAGGGCACTCTGCGTGCAGTGTGGCTTTGGGCTCTTCCAAACCTGAATCTAAGTGGTCTTTTTTTTTTTTTTTTGGCTGCCAAGGTAATGTCTCTTCCGTTTTAAAAGCAACTTATATTGCAATATATGTAGCAGACAGTAAATATGTCACGTGTTCTGGGGTTTTGGTATAGTTCATGGAACAATGAGTTTAATTATAATCTCCTCATATCTTCACACCAGCTGTTAAGTTGAATTTTAACATCTAACTGAAACCTGGAGGGAGCAATACTGTTTGCAGGCTGGGTTTTTCCTCCGAGACCAACAGGCTTCTAGCTTCTGAGAGGCACTGAGGAGCACACTTGAGCGGAGTTGCTCGTGTCTGCCTTTCCAGGTGTTTCAAAGCTAACTTTGGGGGAGGACAGAGCAGCGGCAGGCAATGCCTGCGGGCACCTGGCCAGCCCTGTGCTCCCTCCCCAGCCCTGCAGCCTCGCTCGCTGACCGAGGGTGAAGCCTGGCGTGGTTCAGTGAGTAATTCCACATTTCCATCGCTGCTGGAGGGCTGTGGGGTGGTTCAGTGGGTAATTCCACCTTTCCCTCGCTGCTGGAGGGCTGTGGGGGCTGCTTGCTTTGCCTGGGGCTCGGCTGGCAGCAGCGGTGTGGCAGAAAGAAGTTGCAGTGGGGTTTGGTGCATGCGGGGCTTGTGGCAGGAGCAAAGTTAACCCGGTGAGCTGCGGAGGGAAAGTTGCTTGAATGCTCTGCTTGGAGGGGGATCGCTCTTTAATCCTGGGTTTATTTCAAAGAGGTTTCTGAAGGAAGACGTTTTTCTCAAGGACAGACCAAGGGCTTTTCAAATTGAATAAAGGCACAATGGGAGAAGTAAAGCAGAGAAAGGGATGGTGTTTTTTGTGGGAGCAGGGTTTGAATCTGAAGAGTGTCTTTGTGCTACAGGAGTACTTACAGCACCTTCCTCCCCACCGTGCTGCCGGTCCCTGGTGCAGCTCAGCACACCAGGTTCCATCTCCTCTGGTGTAAATCAGCATAACTTCCCTGGCTCCAGCCTCATCTGACACCACCTGAGGACATGGCTTGGAGATATACTAGTTCAGGTTTTGTAATTTTATTTAGATGAGGCACCTCCCAGTTCTCTCCTGCTGCCTGCTCCTACAAAGGTGACTTTGTATTTTAATTCAGATGGCACACTGATTTTCCCGGTCAGGCAGAGCCCCTCTGCCCCATCATAAAAGTTAGTTAGCTGATATACCTGCTCTTTAGATTAGAAAGACTGCTAGAGGCATGAGTTTTTCAGTGACTGAGTGTGAAAGAGGGACTGGGAAAAAAATCTGCCAAGAGGAAAAGTACATGTGCTGAATTAAACCAGAACTCTGCAGAAGGTATAGGTATACCTTGAGAAACGCTGTTTTGGTGAGTGGAATAATTCTGATGTTTCTGTTATTTTGTCTATTGGAAATGTTTAAGTCAAATACTTCCTTGTGTCTTGTGGAAAAGGGTGGGTAGAAAGTGGCAATTTTCTTTCTTGGGCGTTCAGTGACTTGCCATGAGGTTTCTCACCTGCAGGGCTGAGACATGACTGCACAGGTGCTAGACAGTGGCTATGGGACCTAGAAAGAAGAAATTGCAATAGGATGCTTTCCCTCAGCCATTCCCTTAGTTCCATGCCTGACACAAAGATTTGGGGTTTTGTTAAACATAATTTTAAATTTTTTTAAAGAGAAACATGATATAGAACCTGATTGTGGTACCAGAGGTTCAGTAGTTCAGTAGTCTGAGATGTGACCTTACACAGATGTGTCCCCAACATCTTTCTCTCCCTCAAATTTGAGTAATATTTGAGAAAAGGGAAAAAGCAAGAGAGGTCAGGTTGTGGGCTGAATGAGGAAGTGGGGTGTGGAACATTTGTCCATTCCCATCCTGGTGACAGGAGACAGGCAAGCCCTGCCAGCTGGGCTCCTGCCCACTCCCCAGCCAGCCCTGCTGCAGGGAGACACTTGGGCAAGGGCCTCTCTGCTGGGACATGGGCATCAGTGGGGATGCACCCATCCTCCTCATCCCTGGCCATGCTGGTGCCTCTCAGCATCCTTGGACTCCCCAGCACCCAGCTCTGGTGGGAGCCAGCTCAAACCCAATGGTAAAATATGGGATAATTTAGCTCATTTAAGATGAATCATAGAAGCTGGACTTCAGTGATCCCGTGGGTCTCTTCCAACACAGGATATTCCATGAGTCTGCATCACCACTTCTCAGTGGGCTCCCTCCCTGCGGTGAACTGAACTCACATCACTAGGGCTAGCCCATGTACCTAGCACTATTTTGGAAACGCCCAGGGTACTTCCAGCAGAGGCATGCTCTCCTCCTGCAAATGGCTGGGAACGCACACACACCTGGCAAGTCAATAAAAGGAATAAAAACACATTTTGGGGTAAGGAAGACCTTCAGGAAATACTTGATGAGAGCAAAACAGCAATGATTTCTGTTGAAAATTGAAAGAAATTAAATGTTTATATTTGGTAACACTGAAGTCAGCAAAGCCCTGTTTTCTTCAGGGCGTTTTAGTTCACTTTCATAAACTATACTTGATGGCCACATGGCGTCTTCAAAAAAGGAACAATGAGAAAATATACCCCAGTACCCTAAAATCCTGCCCTACTTCTTCCTCTACAGCTTTAAAATGGTGCAAAGGAGGAGTCAGCTTTATTTATATGAAACACTCCCAGCTGAGTTCTCCAGCTGACCATTAAGAGCAGCTACAGTGTTTAACAGGTGATGGCTCTCTACAGTGAGAATGAACAATAATTGCTTTACTTATGCAAAGAAAAATATTCCAGGTTCACCTTGGAGGGAAGAATTAATTACGTGTATTAATTCTGTCATAACAAGTTGCCTCATGAGGAATTGGTTTCCTGTACAAAGGAAGCAAAATTTTCTCTTTATTTTGTTGTATATTAGAAAAGAAACTTAATTCAAAATTGTGTGTCAGGAGATTACACACTGCTCTGCTGAACACAATCATGATATACTGGTGCACTAAAGGTCCTGGTTAATTTGCTATTGACAAATAAAATTGAAAAGAATTTATAATCTAAGTTAGCACCTTTGCACCAAACTCTTCTGTTGATGAGAACGAAAAAATTAACAAAAGAAAAGGTGATATGCAGTGAACGTGAAGTCAAAATTTATTAAACTTCTAAACTCCTGATGTAATTTTTTAATAAAGTCTTATTAAAGATTATGAACCTGTAAGTCATTCATTAAGATTGACTGTTCCCTTTAGGAAATAGTGTAAATTTGGCTTGAATAAAGGATTGCCCAGAGAGAGTCTGGATGTGTAATTATATTCCACTGAAGGATGAATAATTCCTCTTGAACTGAACAGTTTGCTGTAGCCTTGCAGTTTATTCTGCCCTCACCTTTAGGGCTGATTCTCATTGTGCAGAAGAAATGATGCTATAAATGCTAGCCTTCCCCTTTCCCCCTGTGGGAGTTTGTTACTCTGCTCACTTTGGGTGTGAGACACAAAGGCTGGGGTTTCCTTTCCAACATCCCTGGCAGGGCAGCCAGGAATGTGTGTCTGGTTTCCTGCTCCTCTTCCCTGGCATGTGCACTGCTGCCGGTGCGCTCGGCGTTCGAAATGCCAGAGTGACAAAAGCTTTTGCAGGCCCAGCTGTTGCTCTCGTTGCTTCGAGTATTTTTATACATGGGGCTCCCAGGAGTATTGGCTGGCATTTTGTGTGTTTGTGACAGGTGTGGCTGAACAGGAGCATTCAGAGCTGTGCCCCGAGTCGCTCGCAGTGCTGTGGTTACCCTGCCCCTCACAGAGGGTCTGCTCCCACTGCCCCACGCATGGGTGCTGGCTGCGCCCACAGCTCTGCAGCAGGGAAGGGCAGCACTTGGCACAGGCAGGGGGAGGCCCTGTGTCCCCCCTCTGTTAACCCTGCCCTGGCACTCAGGCGCTGCCTGCCTTCCTGCCACCGTGCTGCAGCTCCGGGGTCATGGTTCGGGAGATGGGCAGCTGGCCAAGGCACCTCAGCTCCAGCCCAGACACATGCTGGTAGAGACACACTGTCCTTGGCAGCTGGAGCTGGTGCTGCACCTGAAGCAGTGCCTGGCTCTGTACTCTGCTCCCACCTCAGCCCAGAGTGCCAGGGAGTAGCAGCTGCTCCATTGCTGGACTTCTGCTGGCACCTGTGCAAGCCTTGCTTTCTCAGGGACAGCTACAGGAGGTTAATGCCACAGCATGTGCAGCAATAGGCATCCTTGTGGCATGTCCAGTGGTTTGAAAAGCCAGCTGTGTTTCTCTGTGACACTCCTCAGACACCAGCAGCACATGAGCCCACGCTGCCTTTTGCTGAGGGATGAGTCTCCAAGAACTGCCCTGCCTCTCTGTTGGGTAAATACCTTCTCATGGGGCTTGCCTCCATCTCTCCATGCTTCCACCTGTGTGAGGGAGGCACCCCAAGATGCATCGTGTTCTACCTGGCGGGAGGTGCAGATGCTTTCTTGTTTCAGCCCATCTTCCTGTCACACACCTGAGGTTTCAGTGAAAGAGCCAACTGTGAGTCACATGTAAACCACCATGTCCCCAAAATGCAGGATCAGTCCTTCCTGGCCTGAAAGCCTGTAAGCAGCATTGGCCCCCAATAATTCCTTCCTGCCTGCCTGCCAGGAAAGACCATAGACAGGCAGGTTTTTAATCCAAGACCTTGTCGTGCACCACAGGCAATGAAAATTATGGTAGTTGTCACCCTGAGAGGCTCCAGTGAGTGTTTAGGCACTCTATAAACTCACAGTCAGAGGGAATGTGTCACTCAAACACTCAGTCTTTCAAGGCAAGAGAAAGGAAAGGTGGGAATGAGGGATCACCACTGGTCTTGTTTGCTGGGTGTCCTATTGACACTTCGGGTCCCCTTGCCAAAGTCATCTCTTGGGTGCCTGCTGCTCCCCAGCCCCCCAGAGCAGCCTGAATTTGGGGCAGAATGGACAGACCTGAGCCATGAGATCTCCACTGCTCCTTGCAAGCAGCTGTGGAGGCTCCCCTGGGGAGGCAGCAAGGGGGCACAAGCTGCTTTCTGGTGGAACCTCTGTTTTACAGGATCGGTGCGTAAAACAATGTGATTTCCAAAGTACACATTGGTGCTTTGCAGCCACTGAGACCTGTGGACACTGTGGGGAGAGAGACATGACTGGAGGCAGAAATAAAGGTTTGGGAGAGGTCTTCCCACCTGGCCAGGTACTCAGATGAGATCTTGAAAGGAGAGACAGGCACTGAACAGGGCAAAAGACAGCTCTGGGATTTTAGCTAAGGAAAAATCCAAAGGGCAATATTACAAATAGGGGTTCCATATTAAAGGACCTGAGAGATCATGAGGTTTTCTTTTGTCTCTGCTATAATTTTTTGGTTTTGAGCTGAGCTGCCACTGTGCCTGGCTCTGGCTCTGCGGGGAAATGCCTGCACAAAGTGCTGTGCTTTAAGGCTTAGGCAGATACAGCAGCCCAGAGCCAGCACAGAGATTCCAGGATCACTTCAGGGGTTTGTTGGTGACTCCTATGAAAAACCCCACAGCATCAATAGGATTGCAGCCCAGCAGATGCTGTGGAGTCTAATGATAGATAAGGCCTTTAAATATATGTATCTGCATATTTCCATGAGCTTGCATGTGCACGTGAACTTTCCTATTGAACTGAATAGAGATAGAGAATTTTTTCTTGTTCTCCATCAGAAAGAATGAAGTGAATCAGTGTTACTTCATTCATTACCCCCAGGAAGAAATATCTTGAGGGCACATCCATTTGGCATGGCATCTAAAAAATCATGCAGAGGGAACTGAAGGAGGACTTCAGTAATACTGCATCTGATGCATTTTTAAGATCTGTTTCCCACAGAAGATGTCTGTTTTCTGCCTCAGAAAAGTACAGACCTGGTGAGAGCTCTTGTTTTGTAAATGCCCAGTGCAGATTCTCAAGAGAACCTCTGTGAAAGAAACGGCACAAAAAGTCTCACCTTTCTTTCCTGCACCAGGTGCCAATAAAGGAAGGGTGCTGGGAAAAAGGGAGTTGTAGTGGGTGGCCCATCTTTTAAAAGTGAAAGTGTTCCCTTCCTGCAGCTTGTGCAGCTGCCAGGGAGGTGGTGAGTGAGTGAGCAGGGATGGTGCATGGCCCTCCTCTATCCCTGAGGGATAGAGTGTCCTGTGCCACTGTCAGGCAACAGCAATGCAACAAATGGTGCTTCAGTGCAGATGTGTAGTAAAGACACTCACAGAGTAAAACAAGTAGAAGAGGAGATGTATTCAAGAAACTGTTTATGATCATTATTTATGTATATGTGGAGACTCAGTACCCTGTTGCCTTAAAAAAAATGTTTGTAGCATTTATCTCCCGATTTAATCTGGCAACCTCCATCTATTTGCCCGTAAAGGATGAATGAGATGTGCCTGGTAACTATCTCTTATGGCTCAGTAAATACTTGAATTTATTTGCATATTAAGTTGGCCGCGCTCCTATCGCGCTCGCTAAATGCAGCAACACGAACTACTACACAGAGGAGGCTCATGGGCCATTAATGTGCCAAGGATTTATGTGAGTGACTCCCTTTAACATTAATGGAAGTTATCTGCACAAATCGCCTTCCACTGGGGGAATAGACCATAATGTATGTAAATACATATTACTCACTGCTGCTTAGTTATTCAAGAGGACGCTGAGCAATCTAAACCACCGCTCTGGTGCTGATATATGAGCAGTTTTCCTTAAAGTGTGGGAAGAGAGGATGCGGCTTGTTGTGTAGGTTGTTGTGTCACCTCTGAGCTGGTGGTGGTTGCAGTCCCTCAGGCTTTAACGGGACACAAAGGAGGGAAGTTTTCAGGGTTAAATCTCGGCTGAACTGGCATTTTGCATGGGAGTGAGGGCAGCTCTGCTTGGTGGAAGGCAAGAGCGAGGAGATGATGTCTCTGTCTCTGTGGAGCTCCCAGCGTGGCTGGGAGTGCTCCCCATTTCCCAACCAAAGGCTCTGCTGTGTGCCCCAATGCTGCTACCTTTCAGGAGGGGCTGCAGTGACACTTCAGGTTTTGTCAGGCTTGGTTCTCCTGCCTTCACTCACTTACCTGGGAAGTCCCGTTCATGTAGGTCAGTGTGCAGCATGGCTGGGCTCTATCTACATGTGTGGTGTAGTTTGTTTCCCTTCCCACAAAAATGGATGTCCCCGTGTGCAAAGGGAGTTTTGCTGCTGCTTTCCCTGCCTGGAGACCCCAGGGCTGCTGGACTGGTCCTGCCTCACTGGGGAGGGTGCAGGCATGGGCAGGGTGTGCTCTGGGAAAACAACTGTTGTTGTTCCCCCTCTGCATGGCTTTTTTCCTCCTTTTCCATATGTGTGAAAGCAGTGTGCCTGGGGGGTGCCAGTCCTGCTGCGCCCCCAGCTCAGCTCAAAAACCTTTGGACACGTGTTAACATGTTGTGTTCCTCTTGGGATTGCTGTAGTGGCATCAGGTCACTGAAGTTAAGCCTGTACAAATATGCTTGCCTCTCAGAACATGTGTTTCTTGGGTGAAGCTAAAAAACCAGAAAATGTAACTCTTCGCTTATTCACAGCTGACTAGATGAGGGTAAATTTCCTCTGGAACAAAAATGAATCAAGTGATTAGGCTGATGGGACTGACCACAGTGTTGCTATTTCAGCCTGCTCCTGACCCTGGCTGACCACAGGTTTGTGTTCCTTCTACACCTGCACTTGTGAGCTTGGGTGTGTCAGGGCACCCTGCAGCAGACATAAAATGTGCTGGTGGCCTGTGCCAGTGCTCTGGGATGATTAGTTTGGGATGGAGTTGTGTGGTATGGGGAGAGACACCTGGGAGAAACCTGCAACTTCAGGGACATTTTTCTTAACTAGATTATTAGAGATCGTGAAATTACTTCAGTCTTCAATATATTAAATTTACCTGCCATGGTTGTTACCTCTGATTTCTAATTAAATGAGATTATTGAGCTGGGAGACAATATTGCACAAATCATGATTTGTTTCTTTTCTTTACCCATTATTTTTACATGCTTGGCAGTGGCAGCCTCTGCCGACAGCAGGGACCTGAGATGCTGAGATGGCAAAGAAACTCAGGGATCTGTCTTTGTCAAAGAGAAAGATCTGCTCAGGAGAGCTACCAGTAACCTTGTGCCAGGGCTCTTGTCTCTCCAGGAGCTCAGAACACACGGAGCAAGAGGGTCTGTCCAGGGAAGGGCTGATGTTTAGTGGTGAGCTTGGCAGTGCTGGGTTAGCAGTTGGACTCCATGACCTCTGAGGTATTTTCCAACACAAATGTTTCTGTGATTCTGTGCTGCAGTATTTATTTACCTGGGTAGGCAGTAAGCTGCTGTGTGATGAGGAGAAAATGAAGGGATGTTGGGATGTGTGATGTGGAGGTAGCCATGCAGGAGCAGCCTCCTCTCTAAAATGAGGAGAGCAGGACTGATTGAGACTTCTGGTGGGTGATTTATTCTAATTAATTTGGAAGCTGGTGTGTTCTCTCAAACTCATTAATATCTAGCTCTGCAGATACAGGGGTCTCGTGCAGAGGGACATACGGAGGGGATGATGAGCACACAGAGGCCCATCCTCCTGCCTGGGTGAAAGCCTCAGGGCAGGCAGGGAGCTGGGAGAAGAAAGAAGTGAGGCTCCAGCCCCTCTCAGGTGTGCTCAGGGGGCACTCAGAGCACGACTCAAAGAACACAGCTAACAGCAAACCCTGTGGGAGGCTTTGCCAAGGGAAATAGTCCCTGAGGCCAGAGAGGGAGAGAGCATTTCAGAGCAGGCAAAAATTGCCATGCATGCCCATCTGTGTGCTTTAAAACCTCCCACGAGCTGGTTTTCCCTGAAATGATGAGAGATTATAGAAACATGTGATGTACAGGTCCAGTGGCAAACAGGGCTGTGTGTGCCACTCAGTTATTTCTCCCATCAGGGCAAGCATGCAGGAACATGTACAACCACGGGGGCACTCGTGTCTGGCCCTGTACCACCTAAATGAAAGTGCAGAGGAACTGAAAAAGCTAATGATGGTCCTGCTGTGTACTCAGCCTGTGTCCCAGGCAGTGACTACAATCTTAATTACTGTTCCATGAAGAAATGTTGCTAGTCAGAGGTATTGTAATTATTTATTGTTAGTAGGTCCAGGAGACAGTGCACTATATCCCTGACTTTTCTGTTTGTTTGTTTGTTTTTTTAACTCAGAAATAAATGGCAGCAGACTAAATAAATAAAGTCAGCCTCTGAAAAGGTCACATTTGCCTACAGTCACAGTCCATATGCCAGTTTCTTATGCTAATTTTGGGACAGTGAAAAGTCTGACACTCTGGTCATGCTGCCTGTGATTGCCAGAGGGGGCTGCTCAGGTTAGTTAATGCAGGTTCCTTTAAGCATCAGAGGAGAAAAGATGGGCTGGGAAGGCCAGGAGACTCCATAAGGGAATGTAAAATTAGAGGAAAGTGGGAGGAAAATTAAACAAATAAAGTCTAAAATTCTTCCAGGTACTCAGGAGGCTTTAATCATCATGTGCTATGGATGGCACCATGCCACAGCCTCCTGATGAGGGAGAAACTTGCAAGGAAAATAGGATAAACTTTGAACAGAGAAAATGGCTTCTGACAAAGAATTTGGGGGATGATGACATTGATTGCATTGGATCCCATGTGAATTACACCACAAGAGAGTAAATCTGATTTTGGGCTTTAAGGTGCAGAGGGAGGAGTTTGCAAAAAGGGCCACTTTGCCTGTTCTACTGTGGGCATTTGAAACACACAGGATCCACATTTAGAGACTGGTTTGGATTTTCAAGAGAGACGTAAGAAGCTTTTCAATCTGCTTTTTAATTTCCTTTGCAATATCACAGAGATTTCATGAAGAGATAGATACTAGTTGTCTCACACACTGCCACCAAGAGCTTATGATCTGTTCATAAATTATGTGGTCACACACACAAACAATAAAAAAGGATGACTTACCTCCATCCACTGTGAGCATCCCCTGCAGAGGGGCAGGCAGAATGGACTATGACCTGTAGATATTTTATTTTTCTCATATTCATTTGTGCTTTCTCACTGGCAGAAGAAAGAGGTTAAAAGCTGAAATATTTTATCAAACAATTTTGAAATTACTTTGCAGTGAAGCAGCGTGCCTGGGGCATGGAGGGGCTTTATGAAGGCTTTTGATTAAGGGGATTCAGGTGATGGGGGAGCAGGACAGTCCACCCTTCTGGCCAGGGCTTGTGCAGGCACCCGAGCCCTTCTCACCAAGTGCCCACTGTGCTTGGCAGGTGATGGAGGGAGGTCTCCTGAGGAAGGCAGGTGCCACCAATCATTCTGTGTGTGGCTCCTCTGGTGATCCATGTAGTGGGACAGTCCTCAGACACTGAGCAGCTCCCAGAGCTCCTGCTGAGCACAGAAACCTCTGTGGTCCATCAGAATTTGCTGCCTTGGGTGGCTGCTGTCAGCCTCAGGCTGCGTGTGCCTCAGCCTGTGCATGAAGGCATTTCTTCCTTGGCAGCCCCTGATATCTCCATGGAACTGTGAGGAGTTGTCTTTGTGACCAGAGTTGTTGTCCCATTTAGTAAGAAGTGTAGCCAGAAATGGATGACATTGCCATTCTAGAAATCTCTTGCCAATTCGGTGCTACAGACATAGAAAATATGAAAACAGTGACACATTGAGCACCAGTAAACAATGCAATGGTGAGGAAAACTCCGTGTGCAGGGTCTGAGTATGCGATGCAAGTTCCTCTCTGGTCCCACAGAGCCCTGTTGCACAGGTTTAAGCTGCACTGCAAGAGCACTTATGCCTTCTGCTAGTGCTCTGTGTTTGCTCTCACCAGCCACTGTCAGATTACACAGGGGCCAAACTCTGGTTCCATAAAATGTCTGAAAGCTTCCTGTTAGCTGCTCTTGGATCAGGTTTGGAAGGGTGCCTTCTACTGACAGGCCCTTGCAAGCACAAACCTACTGAAAATTCATTCAGAGGCACCTTTCATCTGGGGCGTGTTTTTTAAATAGCAGCAAAAGCAGAAATTTAATCAGTACAATTTTGCAGATTCTATTGCCGAAGGTATGCAGGCTCTGACACACGAGCCAGCTGGAGAGGTTTTACACTGAATATTGAGTTTCTAGGTGATGAAAACAGGGTTGTTGCCAAACACAATGTAAAAATCATTGAGAAAACAGAAAATGGTGAGTAGTTGGAGAAGGAAATGGATCAAAACAGTTCTGAAAAGTCAAGGTTATATATTTATTTAGAAAATTAATTACAGGTATAGTCAAACTTTAGAGAGCTTGTCCTTTAACAATCAGCCCCAGTTAGCAAAGCTTTGCTCCCCAGTCACAGTGAGCTGCTCCTTGCAAACTTGCTGCATGATATTCCCATGCTTCAGTCTTAGGTCTGGAATATTTTGAAGTTTCCCAGGATGCTTTTATTATTCCAGATGTATCTAATCTGCACTTTGAGAGCCACCTGCAGCCTTCCCCAGGCACAGATCCAGTGTCCAGGCAGACAGCAAGCCTGGGAGTGGCCAGAACTCACCTTCCCAAAAGGGGCTCTTTGCCAGCAAAATAATCACAGCTGATGGCCCGAAACTTCCCCACTACCCTCTGCCAGCCTGTCAGGTGATCACTGAGGCACCAGAGCTTTTCTGCTGGAGTGGGAAGCAGTGGCACTGGGGTGACCACCTGGTTCTCAAACAGTCCAAGTTAACACAGCAGGCTGTAGTCAGTAATGCACATGCTTTTCTTATTCCTGAACTTAATTATTAAATTAATATCCTCTTATTCATGCTGTCCAATTAAAATGTTAAAATGTGATTTGAATATAAATGTATCTCTCATGCATGGAAGTGGAAGCTTTCAGCATCTTCGGAATCCATGGTCCCTGAAATCTCTAAAGACAGAAACGTAAGAGCTACTCCAGTTTATGCCAGAAAACTATGAATCTTTTATAAGTATTATTTCTCAAAATGTAATATAAAAGTACATCACATCCCTAAGGAATAAAGTTAACTTTATGTGAGAAATGTGTGAAATTTCTGCCCTCTGCCCAAAAGAAGATATTTCCCTACTGACTTTTGTAATATCAGTTCTTCAGATTTAGGGGGCTAATTTATTTCTTGGGACAGATATCTGTGGTAGGCACGGGAAACCCTCCCAGAGTCAGGGGCTGGCTGCTCCTGGTGGGGGAATGGGAGGCAGCACATGGGCTGGTGCAGGAGCACCCCAAGCACCCCAGGGCTCCCCAGCAAGCTGCTGGGATGACATCTGGAGAAGCAGGGGACTGCCTGCAAGGCATATTTCAGTGGGAAAGAGGGGAGAGTTCCACATCTTTTTTCCAAAACAGGCACATTAGCCCTGGTGATTTCATGTAGTAGGTTTAATCTGGGAAAGAAGGAAAAATGGAGATTTTATCCCATATTATGAACTCAAGAAAGGAGCTCACAATGGGGAATTATGGCAACTCTACTCAGGACAAGGGTTGTCTCTGTGTTAGAAATGTACTTACTTGCCAAGGTAACTCAGGATGCCAGTGTGTAAACCACTGAGAGTAACACAGGAGGCAATAAATGCCAACACAAAACATCCAGACCACCTCAAGCTGTACATCATGACAATTTTCTCGTTTACCATATAAAGTTTGCTTATATTTCTTATTAATCTGAATCTGGGGAAGACAGGGAATTTTTCAACTTGACTCCAGTTTCTGTTCTACGGATTCTTTCTGTTAATTACAGATGATTTCAGGGATCAGACCAGTTTAAATTAAATTGCTGGTTCAGAATCACAGCCTCAGTGCCATATAATTAATTAATTAATTAATGTCAGACTGTCAGACATCTTTACATCTCCAGCACTTGGGGTCAGAGTTGGGGAAAACTGAAAGCTGAGGATCTTGATGTTGGAAATTACAGCTGGTAGGTCAGGGAGAGAGGAATGATGTGCTGTGTTACAGTCCTCCCAGTCACTGGAAAGTTCACTCAGTCCCAGTTGCAGATGGTCAAAGGCAGGGTGGCAGAGAAGCAGGTGGAGGCTGATTGCGGCCTGGAAAGGGAGCAGCCCTCCATTACACATCCCTACATCCAGAGGGATGCTGGGGATGGATGCAGGGTCTCATGAGCCACCTAAGCAGGAGTATGATGACTGTGGAGGCAGTGAGGGGAGGACCTATCTCCTTTGGAGACTTTGCAGCCTGCCAGCACCAAGAGGAGGGTGCTCAGATCAGGCAGGGGAGGCGAGGAAATGAAGTGGAGGAAGCCTGATGGGAAGGCCTGGCAAGTAGAGCTTGGAAGTCTGCAGGAGCATCTATTTGTATCATAAATACCAAAATTATAATACTCAGCCCTTGGCCTTAGCTCTCCATCCTGTCTCTCCAAGATCCCAGAGGGAGTTTTGCACAGCTCCTGGACAGATCCCTCAGCAGCCCATTTTACCACCCCAGGATTTCAGGACAGAGGATTTTAAGAGGGTCTTTTTAGCAAAACAAAATGGCACCTGTGCATACACAGAAGTTGAGGCAGGAAGTCTCAGGACAATGAGGGGAGGGATCCAAGTTGTTTTTCTGGGACCTTGCCTTGTCTTGCAAATGGTAAACCACAGTCTGAGGCAAAGATCTGCAAGTGGACCCCCTCCCACGCCTGCAGCTCACCAAGGCTGGACACCAAGCCTGCTGTATTTCTTCTTGCTTCTTTGCAATATCAGAGGTGGGGCCACTAGCCCCACATAAGATAGAGAGGCAAGGAAGGAATTGCCTTTGCTTTGTCCCTTCTTTGTGCACATTTGCCTTTGCCACCTCTGCAGAGTGACCCTTGCCACTCTCACAGCCTCGCTCATCCATTTTTCACATCTTTCCTTTGGTGCTCTGCCTGTACTCACTCACTCTCCATAAAGTTTCATTCCCCCATCTCCCTGCTACAGGCTGCACATCTGCAACAAAAATGTCAGGCCAAATGAAGAAAGGCAAGATCAGGAGGCGAGGCTGGCCTCGGCTGCTCCTGGGGGTCCCATTCTCGCCTGGGTTTGCCGGTTCTTCTGGCTCATTAAGCAAACCTGAGTGAGAAGGGGCATGCAGCTACTGCTCTACCTGCTGTCACCAGGGTGCTATCCTTCAAAAGAACACCTCCTCAAGGACAGCACTGTCACTGCTGATGAATTTAACTTAAAAAAAATAATCAGGCTCTAAGAAGGCACTGGGAACCATTTTCCCTTTCTTTTGCTCTTAGTAACAAAAGAAGGTGCAGACACCATCAACGGTTTTCGTCTGGATTTTGAAGAATCCTGTGGTTTTTTCCTGCCAGCTCCCTGTCTCTTCATTAAGGCACCAGGTGTTGGGAGGGAGAAGAAGGCAGGATACAGCACAGACACTGCTTGCCTGCTGCCCAGTCCTTTCTCACCCCAATGCAGTGACTGAAAATACCAGGACCTGCTCTCAGCACCTGAAGAGCAAGCCTGCTGCAGGACCCCTTCTGACACTCCTGAGCCTGCAGCAGCCAGCAAAGCACCTGTGGCAGACACATTGATGAGTTTCTGCTCACTGAGACACGTTTGCAAGTGTAAAAGGGTGTTTCCTTGCTTTAACTCTGTTTGATTTGGATCCTCTGGCAAATTATTTGATTAAGCACTTTACAATTGCTATTGCAGGGTAATCTTCAGCACAGGCTGGAGGCATGCAGGTGCAAAGGCCTGAAAGCACCTGCAAAGAGAAATGTGCCAATTTCCAAGATGTGAAAGCCACCCAGCAGAGCGCCACCCATGCCCAGACTGGCTGCTGCAACTCCTTCAGCTCCCATGGGGCAGGCACAAAGTCAACCACAGCATTTATAGGAACAGCCTCAGGTGGTTTCCTGAGCAGAGGAGACAAGGATGCTTGGTTTTCTATAGATGGTGACATTGGTGACCTGTAACTGCCTGATTCTGGTGTCTGGGAGGGTGTCAGGTCTCACAAGATTTTTTCCCAGCATCAAACTTTTATATTGTGTATTCTGCTCTCATTGTCTTGTAGGAGCACAACTGGGTCTCACATCTCCATCTTTTACACATTTCCACTACACCTGCAGCCTTTGCACTCCTTGCTCTTGTGCTCCATCAGGTCTGTTTGAAACAAAGCAACAAAAGTCATATGAGGAGTGAAGGAGAGCATGAGTCTGGGAATACATGAAGTCTTACTCTGCAGGATAGTAAACTAAATAAATGAACCAACTTTTTGCATTGCATATCTCAGGTACAAAGTGATGTCACTGAGGGAAAACTGTCATCTCTCTCAGTGGGAGACATGGTGTCTCCAGGGCAAGATACACAAAGTCTATGCAGTGACAGATGCCACTGAATGTTGTTTTGGATGCTGCAACTACTTTCAGTTCTATCAAGGAGAGTTAAATTTCTTCTGTGCTGCAAGGAGATGGTGATATGGGGCTACCACTTCCAACAAGAGACTACAGCTCATTAGAAATCCATGTTTTTACACTCCAGAACATAAACACATTCACCCCTCTTGTATCTGTGTACACTTTTCACTGTAGCGCAGCTCTATGTAGGGAAAACTCACAAATATCTCTTTGAATACCTCAGGATCAATCCTCTTGGGAGTGCCTTCAAGAAGAAAATGTATTTGCATTTTCTTCAGCTTTTTTAAACTGCTTCTGAAAATGCCTGAACCATAAAATAGCTGGCAAAACCAAACCACTCAAGGAACTATGGGGGGGAAACATATTAATTTACTCAAATGAGGGGTACTGAAATATTTTGCTCACTTTTGCTGGAGAAACAACATGTGGCAGTGGTTGGGTATGGGTGATGGGAGTGTGAGGAACCTGGATCCTGCAATCAGCTGCCCTTGTCCCAGGAAAGTTGCTTTCCATGTCTGGTTGTCTTCTGGCCCCTGGAGGGGACTCTGTGGGACATGTGGGAGAATGAGACACTGAAAGGATAGTATGTCCAACTTGGAACCTGACAATGAATCTGAAACAAGCCCAGGAATCTCATCTTTCTTACCCAGGAAGCTTGAGTTTTCACTTTCAAAAAGACATTTCTTTCCTCTGCAATGTAAGGCACTATTAACCAGGAGCACAGGACAACACAGAACTGCCCACTGCAAACAGGCATGAGCAACCAAGTGCAGGATTCACAAGGGCCTTGTAGATATCTAGATTCATGAGCTTGAGTTTTTCTGGACTCATTTTATAATTAGAAGAAGCAAGTACACATAGGACATGATAAACTTCACCCTAGTGTCAGATATAAAGTAGACAAGTCAAACCTAACTTTCGGAAACAAGAAAAATTTTGGTCTAGATACTTAAAAACAGATGTCTACAAGGAAGGGACAAACTGGATCTGATCAGTGGACACTAGAGCCACTAAAGCCACCACAAACTACATTTATATCTGGACAACTTCAACCATTTATATCTGGAGACATCCCCACACCTTCAACCACACTGGCCACATCTGTCCTGACACCGTGGGAGGTCAGACATCCAGCACCCATGGAGACACCTGTGTCCAAGTGTTTGAATGTAGGCCTTTGGGTGTCATAATCTAAGTCTGGTTGTCTAAAATAGTCATCTTGTGCCACCTTAGATGGAAATATCTCAACACTTAGATGAGCTGAAGTGTGTGAGATATTTTGGCAGATGCAACACAGGGTATCACGTTAAAATGACCAGAGGCAACTATAATGAGATGAAGATAAACTGGGGTTTGAAATTAGGTGGGATGAATCCCATTTTTGGTTTCCACAGCTAGCACAGATATTTGTGTTTGGATTTTTTCTTGAATGATTGATTTGGGAAAATAGGCCTGTCTACTTATATCCTGTTGGCTAGACAGTGTCAAGAGTTCTATGTAGAAATTCTCTTCCTGGGGTCAAAACGAGCAAAAGAGTCCCTCAGAGAAGCAGCTTCTCATTTCAATCCCCAAAGCAATAGGCAAGAAAAGAGAAGTGGTTTGCAAATCACTGTAAAAGAACTTTGTGCCACAGATAAAAATTATCCTGACCTTTCTTTGAGCAATGGTGAAATGGGTGTTCACCGTGAGAGGTCATTAGGCAATCACATACAGACATGCAGAGAATATTGGCTCAATGCTTTTATTAGCAAAAATTCCTACTGTCTGCTTCACTAAACCCTTACCTTTCATGTACTCTGCGCTGCTGCTTTGATATTCACGACGAAGAGATGGGTAATGTCTCATGTCCCTGAACACTCCCCAGGAGGAGCAGGCAGGTTTAAAGCTCTGCTTCTGGATCTGACAGCGCTTTTCTTTTTGCTCACCTACTCCTCAGACCATCATCTCTGAGCGGTCACAGTCAAAGGGCTGCCCTGCTGTGCACAGAGAAAAGGGGAAAACAGTCATGTTACTGACTGAAAGGTATCCCCTCCCTCTTGTTTAACAATGGGATATTCCCCCACAAATGTGCTTTCCTGAACAGCATCTGAAGAAAAGACAGACAAGATCACAAGAAGTTTATCTCTTTTCCCCATTCCACATACCACTGTTGGGCATGCAGATCAGTGAGACACAAAGCTCTGCGGGAGTCAAGAGTTGGAGGCAGGGCTGCAAATCCTGACAGGTCAGAGTCTTTCTGCAGCTGGGAGCAATGGGTGTAGGGGAGGGAAGGGCAATCTCCTTCAGCTGCTGAGGAACCGGCACATTTTCTACTTGACTGCACCCCTGCATGTTCCTTTGGCTTACAGCAGGAATTGCTTGTTCCTTCCCTATGTGTCATCCCTGTGCCCATCCAGGGATGCATGAGACCTGGTATAAACCAAGTTAAAATGATCATCCTGTGGAATTACCGATATAAAATTTAATGTGGTATTTTTACCTTCAGTCCTCGCATTTACTGGAGTGCAGCTTAAAAGCTGCATTTATTGCAGACATTTATTTTTATTAAGAATGGATCTTTGCAGTCCATCAAAAACACTCAGCCTGGGAGGAAATGCACCGTGGCTCTCTCTGCTCTCAGCTGTAGCTTCCAGCACTGTAACCTGCATTGCTAATTGTGCAGCACACACAGCAACACATGGTGCAAAGTGTGCGTGGTGCAAAGCATGGGCTGTGAGGAGCATCCTACAGCTCAGCACTGGCCTAGGGAATGTTTTCTCCCCACCCCTGGCATCCCATGGGGCAGACTGCTGTGCACAGGGTGCTCCTCAGGATCCTCTGAAGTCACACCTGAACCTCTGCTGCAGGGGGGGGTGAGACTTCACCCTTCCTGCGGTGCTTGCCAAGGTGGGGAGAAGTGTTTCCCTGCTGCCTCCTCTCTGGGACCTGATGGGGCAATGAGGAAGGCAGGGTTAGAAATTGCTTGAGAGACAAGTCAGGAGAGGTTACCCTGTGCCTAGCCCTGCATTATGTGATGAGAAGCCGTAAATGCAGTTTCCTGCTGTTATTTTTAAACTGAGAATACAAAAGTGATAGACCCAGGTCAGACTGAAGCTGCACCATCCTTGGGCATCCAAAAGCTAGTGCATTTGGAAAAGCACAAGGACAGGGCAAACATACACTGTTTCCCTCCCAGAGCATTCTCCCCAGCTATTTGTACTACAGTGCTTTCCTGAACCTTTGTTAGTAGCCTGTAATTTGCTTCCTTGAATTTGCCCTTAAATTTCATCAAACTCTCATGACTTGCCTTGAACCCACCAAGCTTTCCAGCACTGAGCTGTGGGTCAAGCCCAGGCTGTGGCAGCAGCCAGAGCTGCCCCAGGAAAGTCATTCCAAGGTGACACCCTGACTTTGCTGGGGGCAGTCAGACAAGCCCCTGTGTCCCTCTGACCTCTTTGGCCAACCTGAAATTTGGCTGTGTGTATTTCCAGCCTGCCCAAGAGCTTCCTCCTGGCTGTCAGGGAAGGTCTTGCTGTGACCCCTCAGGGTCAGGCAGGAGCAGTTTTTGTGTGTCTGCTGCCCTTCCCTGCTGCTGGGGAGCCCCACAGGATCTGCAGCAGTGTGACAACATTTCCCTTAGCACACAAGAAAGGAGAATCAAGTCACGGTTGGGCTTGTAATAAAATGTAATTACAACAGCTTGGATGCCGAAGTTGACAACGTCTTTGCTGTATCAAATCAAGTATGTTACACTGAGATCCTGTTGTGCACAGTTCCTCTGGGTTTTGTGATGAAAAAAAACCCAGCTGTGTGTCAGCTCCTCACATGTGGTGAGGAGCCCTAAGAGGTTTGGCCAAAGCACAGTGTCACGAGTATTGAAAGGGCAGAAAGAGCACAAAAATCTGTGACTGTTAAAATCTCCTAACCACAACACATTTAATACTTCACCAGTTGCAAAAGAAAACAACATTTTTGACAAAGCAGTGCTCTGGGTCAGTACCTTTTGTTCTGGGGGTTGATAACTCAGAGTTTCTGAGGTGCCATCAGCTACTTTTACCATCAGAGGAGAATATGAAACAGACAATGCAGCGTGGTGTCCCCTGCAGGTGCACAGCCTCTGTCTCACAGCCCCATGGCCACCAGTGGTCCCTTCTGCAGGAACCATTCCCTTCCTCAAGCAGGGAGCAAACCTGGGCTGCATTTGTCTTCCTCAGCCTCCACCAAGCTCCTCTGCAAAGGTTTATCTTGCCAGGTTTTTTTTAAGGCAGACCGAAATGCAGAGCCTGCAGCACTGGGCTTTCAGTGGGTTTTGGTGCCAAATCCAGTGTAATTGTTGCATTTCCTTTCCCTGCTGAACTGCCTGCCTGCAGACAGCCTGTAATGTAAGATCCTGGGAATGTTTTGCTTTGGGAGGTGGAAGGGACACCGAGGGTGTCCCTCAAAAAGCACTACAGGGAGCAAAATGAGCACTGCTGAAGGCAGAAGGAAAGCAGTGATGTTCAGGATAAGCTGGGCCTTTCCATTTAACTTGTGCTGTGGCAAGCCTGACGATTTTAACCCTGAAAGGACACTCTCTGCAGTCACAAGTGAAAGAAAAAGAAAAAGTTGTGAGGCTTTTCTTTGGTAAAAAACAAGCCTCATGGCAGGTTTTCATGGGGCTCCCGAGCTGGCTGAGCATGCCTGGAGAGTGAGAGCAATCACAGTGGCTCTGGACAGGGTGGTGAATCAGGCACTGCACGTTTGCTCGGCTCTGATGTTTGACATTCAGTGTTTGCTTGAGAGGTTTAGGCAGGTGGGGTTGAAGTTCTAATCAGTCTAGGAGTCCCATCAGATATAGTGGATCTATCTGAACAGAGCAGATGCCCCTAGCATTATTGAAAACACACAGGTTTTAAGATATTGCAAATAAATGCATTTACTGGGGGGGTAGGGCTGGGAGCCCTCTATTTTTTATCATACTGGAGATTGTGTAAACTGGATAATATGGACAATACCTTAAAAGTGGGTTTCTTTTTGGTTAGTCACACTTACAGAGTTTTAACTAGGCATAACATACTTGCCATTGAAAAAAGAAGCCTCCAGCTGAAGATCTTGTCACCAGAGGCCCCTATCAAGTGGTACCCTTCCTACCATGTGAGTGAGCAATCCTGATTTCATTACCAGCAACATCAGCTCAGTCACACTGGGCTCTGAAATTGTGAAATTTGAAGTGCTCTGAGAAATTTGTAGGTTTTATAGTTGATAGATATTGTAAAAAAAAATTGTTGTTGATTGTGGTAATAAACAAACCTTTATTTGCCTTATGCAGAGAATGCTCTTGAACCACATCTTTAGGTTTTCTCTGAAGCTGAGAGAGCAATGAGCCTCCTCTGTGAAAAAACCCCAGAAAACAGGGAGTCTTCCATTATCACTGGCCTGAGGGAGCACAATTTTGACAACATTAGCCATTGCAAGGTTTATCATAAAGGTATGAGAATTGCTTGGACCTTTGTGCCTGGCAATGCATGCAGGCAGGACTGGGACTACTATTCTGCCCATATGCAGGAAATCAAATGCCTGGACAACACAACATTTGGAAACATATTGCTTCAGCTGTTTGGTTTTTTTTAAATTAACCTTTGTTCATAGGTGACCCTTACTAGAAGCTGTGAAGGATGCTGTATATTCCCTTGGTGTTGTGCATATAGCCGTATATTTGTTTTCTTTATTAAAATCTGGGCAGAGGAAAATGGACCAGATTCCACTCCATCATCCATGCTCAACTTCAGCAGCTGCATGGAGTTACGGTGAAGTAACTGTGCTGGTGGAGTAGATCCAAAAGCCCACTACTAACATGCTTGGTAACAGATGCTGTAAAATTGCAGAGAGGAAATGTTTGGCAATTACCCTCTAACATGGCTACCTTGTCCTGGCTACCTCATGGCCCAGCCCAGCCTCCCCACGCAGGAGGGCTGTGGATGAAGAGGAGAGAAATCCATTTTGGTATTGGTACTACTTTTGAGGTGAGGCAGGATTTGCAGAACCACAGAATTTGTGAGAAAAACCATGTTGGCAGGAACTTTATGAGCTCATTACTCCAAAACCCCTCTGACTGATGGCTGCAAGATCAAGCCTTCATCACACCTATCTGCAGGATGCAGAGTGAAGGTGGTATCCCCAAGGTTGTGGGATTCACCTCTTGGACATCTGCAATAGAAGCCTCACCACCTGAGCAACTCCCCCTGTACTCATGGTCAGGAGAGGGAAATGGGAAAAATAAGGGTTTTGTGGTCAGGTGAAGATAAGGCTGTGGTCAGGTGAGTCCCACCCAGGGTCATACATCTGTGGTGTGTTTCTTGCTGCTTTGTGAGCAATGGTAAGAGGGAAAATGACAGCACTGAGAAAACTGCCTTGGGATAAAAGAAAACCCAAAAACCAAAAAAGAAAATTAAATAAAGAGTTGGTTTGCTTTTTTTTTTTTTTTTTTGTTTGTCTCCTTAGGGCAGATGAGCCAGCCACCGTGCCTGGACCCCAGCCTGGCTGCTGGGGAGATGCAGTCCCCCAGGATGGCAGGGAAGAAGCGAGGGCGGCCCCCGCTCCAGCCAGCACCCATCAAAGTGGCTGTTCACAACCTCTTCTCAGCACCTGCCAGTGCTCTGCCAGGCATGAAGATCCCAAAGAAGAGAGGGAGAAAACCTGGGCACAAGGTATATGCATGGCTTTCACATTCCTTCTCCACCTCCTGGTGGTCTTCATGCATTTTCTTCTGGAATTTCAGCTGAAGTGCAGGAACAGAGGAAAAGTTGTGCAAGTCAGGGGCAGAGCAATGCAAAGAAAAAGAAAAAACAAAACAAAACAAAACAAGCCAAACCAAACCAAACCAAACCAAACCAAAAGAGAAGATGGTTTCTCTTCTACCTGAGCTGGTGAAAAAAAATCACAGAATCATAAAGTATTCTAAGTTGAAGGAGATTCATCAGGATCATTAAGCCCAACTCCTGGTCCTGCCCAGGACACCCCAAGAACCACACCATGTGTGTTTTCCCAAAGGTTAAAGTTATTTTAATTTGGTCTGTTTGAAAATGTTTTCCACAATGTTGTGTGGGATGGTTGCACACCTTTGGGGAAGGGTTTCTCATTTTTCACTTTCCTTTTTCTCACTTATGGTGATTAGAAATTGAACAAACTGAACAGAGAAGGAAAGCAATACAGAGAAGGAGAGTGGAAATAAAGGGAGGGAGAGGGAGAAAAGGTACTTTCCAAAGGAAAAAAAGAAAAGAGGGACATTTGAGAAAAATAATGGTATTTCACTGTATTTGTCTGCTCCCTGCCCAGCTTTCTGTGCAGCCCTGGGGCAAAGGCAGAACTAAAGAAAGCCAGGAGCCCTTAGTGCCTTAAACCCTTCTGCTGCTGCTGCTGGGCTGGGTCTCTCCCACCACACTTGCAGTGGGCTCAGCACCAGTGGGAGCAGTGCCACTGTGATGCCTCGCACCAGGCAAAAATGGGACTGTAATGCTCAGGGAAGGAGAATTTGTTCTGGGGAGTGAAATTGGGCCACAGCTTAGTAAGGGGTCTTGTGTGTTCAGCAGATTGCTCAGTTAATCTCTCTGTCTCCATCCCCAGCCAGCTCGGGGCTCTGTGCATGTTTGCCATGCGTGTTCCTTGTTTTCAATAGGCACTGGCACAGACATGCAGAGTGCTGCACAAGGAGGGCAAATTGCAGACTGCTGGAAAATCAGAGCTGCTTGGGTTTGTGGTTTCAAGACAGAAAAGCAAATAAAACAATCAGGGTATGCACAAGGCTGACCCAGCCTTCCTGGAGAAGGTCTTGTCTGGGGTGTTGCCTGGCTCTTCCATGGAGCTCTCCTGGTTCATAGCAGGCAACAACATTCCATGCATGGTGCTGCTGGCTGAGCTCTGGACACAGGGACCAACTGTTTGATTGCTGTGAGCCTTGGACTTGAGCTTAATCTAGAGCAGGCTACCCTCATCTTTACCTTTCCCTCCTTTCCCCTAACCTCTGTCTAACAGTACTCCAAAATAGAGCTCCAAGCTAAGACTGGGACAAATATTCAAGTGTTTTGTAAAATGTGGGATATGGAAATACTTTTTATTTTTTCACTTCCATATCAGGATAAAACTCCAGGTTGGAAATATCTGAATTGTTTTACTAGAGGTATTTCTTATATCAAGTTTATTATATATCATATTTATTTCAAGTAATTTAGTTATTATCAGTAAATGGGTGACTTGCAGACTCTTCAGATCAAAACCATTCAGTCTGGACAACAATACTTTGGAGATGTGATGAAATTGGGTCTTTGAGGCTTGAGATTTAGTGATTTGCCAAATACAACAATGACCTTGTATGCAGGGTTTTTCAGATCCTGTCCCTTCTGTCCCTGCTTGTCTTGGTGATCCCAACTTCTTGCTCATGCATTTGCATTTGATTTGTAATTTGACCAAAAAAAATGCTGAGGAATATGTTCCATGCTATCCCAAATGTACCCATCCACCTGGAAAAAAAGTCTTTCACCAATCACCACACATATATAAAGGGGAGAAGTGGCAGACTTAAATTCCTGAAAATGCTGCAGTAACACTGTGCTTTGGACCTACGTGGCCGAGCATTTGATTGCTGTGTCCCCCACTTCTTCCAAAGGGACACTTTAACCCTGCTGGGTATCACACATTCCTCCTCTTTGTCCCCAGGCACTTGGTGAGGAGGCAACAGCATCCCTCCTTCAGCACTGGATCTGAAATGAGGCATGGCACATAACAAGGCATCCTTTTATATCCAGTGGCTCAGGTGGATGGGGCTGACACGGATGAGCTGCAGCACCCATGGCACCTGGCCTGGTTGATTTGAGCTGTAGGATTCACACACCAAAGCAATGTTTTCCATGAGGCGCCTTTGTACGCTGTGTGCTCAGCTGAAGTGAGCCCCTCTCCATCCAAAGCACCTCCTCAGCCTGAGTCAAAAATTACATTTTTTGATGGGGAACTCTAGCTTGATTTAATTAGTTCCATAATTGTATGAGTTTCAGATACCACAAGACTTAAATTCATTTTAAAAAATGACTCCCTGCCCAAATGGCAGACGACCAAATTCTTTATAGCAGCCAGAGAGCTGAATTGTTACAGAGCAGATGGAAAAATACTTCTGAATTTTTAAGAAACTCAGAATTTACAGCCTAGATTTAAATTTATTTTGACCAAGATGTGAATAACAGGCATTTTCAATCACATGCTCTTTATAGACAGGTGACCCATTGCCTGTTTTCATTGATACTAAAGGAAATATCTATGTCTTCCTGAAATGACATTTTATCACACTTCATCACCAAGAAAAGTCTTTTCCTTGCTATCCTGTTTATTTTTTCACAGCTTTGGCTATAAAATTTCATCAGCTGTTTTTCCAAAAACCGTTTTGTACCTTATGTGGAGCTATTTGCCATAAAATGTTACATTTCTCCAAAATACAATATTCTTTCTGATTGTCTAAATCTCTGGGAAAAAGCCTATTCTGGCAGCCAGGGGAGGAGGTTAGTGGATGGATGGGTTTTATTTCTGTGGCTGTGAGTGAGAGCAGCCCTGAAGAGCTGCCTGGGAAGGCTGTAAGAGGGAAGGGTTTGTTAGCACCTTGCAGGGACATGGAGGGACATGCATGGGGCAGCACTGCAACACACACCACCACGTCCTTCCCTGAGGGCAGCAAAGCCATGGAAGCCTTTGAGCAGCTCGAGGGCAGCTCGTCCCTCTGTGCAGGCAGTGCAGCTCCCACCTGGGAAGGTGGCCCCAGCCCAGCCCAGCCAGGTGGGGAGGGCAGCGAGTGTCACACGTGTGGAGTGACAGCTCCATTACGGGGCACAGGTTACCCTGCTGCCCTAGGAGTCAATGCTAATGATGACAAATAAGCAGTCAGGATTTGGATGCATTGGGAATGAGATTGCACAGGCAACCTTAAAGTGTCCTGTTTATTCACCTATCCTGTGATACAGCCTTGGATTTCGAGGTTGTATAAGCTCCTGTCAAGGTTACCTGCCTCATTCTCTGTGAAACGCTGATGGGATGTAGGAGGCTGTGTGCAGACTCGCTTGCATCATTTGCTGTGCAGAAGGAAGTTATTGCACAACACAAGAAAAGGTGGAAAAGACCTTGGACTATGTTTGCCTTTGCCAGCTGACCTCCCCTCTCACCCTCCATGACTGGGCTTATGCTATGAGTGTCCTCACTCACAGCCAAATGCACAGAGCCACGGACCCCAAAACATGTGCTCAGAAGCTCTGTGCTTCCCTGGTGCATGTTTAATGGCAACCTTCTGTCCAGCCATCAGAAATCCACCTGGCAGGACCAGGCTGGCTCAGACGTTCACCTTAGTGCACATTTTCAGGGGCTGGAGATGGTTCTCTCTCTGGCAGCAAAAGCTCTCATTGCCAGGAGGTGCCTCTGCCCTCCTGTCTGGAAGGACAAAAACCCATGGGGATGGGGTGAATCCCAGGCTTTTCTAGCAATTTTTTTTTCAGGAAAAGGGACAACTGGAACAAGGGAACAGGAAGCCATAAAAATGAGAATCTGATTCTAAAAAGTTTAAGAAAACTGCAGGGAAATTGTATTGAGGTTCATCATGTTACTTTCCCATGTATTAAACAAGCTGGCAGAGATCTTCAGAAAGAAAAAAAAAAGTTGCCTGGCAAATGTTCTTCACCTTCTTTCATTTTTTTGGTGGGGAATGATATAAATACCAGTTAGATGAATCCTGGCTTCTCTGAAGAGGTGTGCAGATTGTAATAAAAACTCCAGGACTCAGGAGAGTCCCCAGCCACTGCACACTGAAACAATCTTGTAGCCAGCATCAATGGCACAAAAGCCCACTCTCTCTGCATCTAATTCATGGTGACTTTGATAAAGTAGACACATTTATTTCCTACCCAGAATCCCTGATCATCTTTCTGTGATCCCATTTCTGTGGTAGAAAGTCCATAAGAGTGGGGGTTGGTTGTAGATCTTGTTTTAAAACAACCACTTTTACATCTCATGCTGTACATATCAAAACTCACAACATTTGATAGTCAAAAGTTGATTCCAATGCCTTACCACAAGGATTTCCCAATGTGCTCTGACAGATTTCCTCTGTCTCTTTTTCTCCTTCTCTTTCCCTCTTCTTCACTGCTTTTTTTGACTCTCGCGCATATGTGCTTTCTACTGGCAAGCTCTCAGTCAGTCAGCTGGTGGTTGGGTTGGCTTTTCCATAGAGAAGACTCAGTACAAGAAAAGACATCTTTAAATGGAATACTTTGAGATTTACCCTTCATTATATTGAGGGACTACTCAGGATTTCAGTGGCCAGGAGGCAGCTAAGCTGTTGTTTGCTTAGTGTTCCATCTCTTGCACTAATCAGGCATTGTTTCATTTTGATTTAACAAAGGCCAGTTCTCTACTACCCCTAATAAAATGACATTTATCTGTACCCAGAGGCTGTAGAGCACATTTTCTTGCAATTAATTTTGCAGTAAATTGTTCACTAAAACAGGGGGGTTTCCACAAACAAAGAAAGGGGCTTCCACATGACAGAGTTTACACAAGCCTTGCTTCTGCTCATTTGCTCTTGAATGTAAGCCTGCCTGGACCTCCAAGATCTAGGAGAGGGAAAAGGTCTGATGATGCTGGTGAGGCAGTGCACAGTGTTGGTGGGGCAGCACACACTCACGAGGCTCAGGGGCTGAAGAGGGGACTTTTGTGCCTCTGTTTGGGACCACAGGAATGTGAGCCAGTAAGGATATTAGGGAGCCAACATGTAAGTGAAGCAGAATTTGTCAGGTATACTGTCTCAAAAATAGTATCCATATAGAGAAATGTAAGAATGAGAGCATACAAGTGTTGCTAGAGCCTGTCCAGAGAAGGACAACAAAGCCAGTGAAGGGTCTGGAGCATCAGTCTTATGAGGAGCAGCTGAGGGAGCTGGGGGTGTTTAGCCTGGAGAAAAGGAGGTTTGGGGGAGACCTTTTCAATCTCTACAGCCACCTGACAGGAGGGTGTAGCTCTCTTCTCCCAGACAACCAGCAATAGGGAAAAGGTAAATGGCCTCAAGTTGTGCTAGGGGAGGTTTAGATTGTATATTTGGAAAAAAAAAAATCTTTACTAAAAGGGTATTCAAGCAAAGGGAACAAAGGGAATGGTGGAATCACTGTACTTGGAAGTGTTCAAAAGATTTGTAGGTGTTTAGGGACATGGTATAGTAGTGGTCCTGGCAATGTTAGGAAATGATCAGACTTGGTGATCTTAGCAGTCTTTTCCAACCTAAATGTTGGATTCTTTTGTGATTCTATATCTGCACATCTCTCTATAAACATATCTATTTTATATAATAAATACAGAGTGTGTACAAATGCACATATGTACATTTACATTCTTTGCGTATGTGTGTATATATATATATATATATATATATATATGTGATCAAAGACAAGCCCAGAAGCCTAACATAGGGGCTACCCAAAGTTTCACTTTGCCAGCCCACTTTGCCATAGAAAAGTGAATAATTGACATATTGCTATAGAATGTAATAAATCATGCTGCTTCTCACCTTCTTAGATGGAATAAATGCCAAACTGGATGGAGACCTTGATTTTTGAAACTCTGTTCTCTTCCCATTCAAAAGTAAAGCTTTTGATACTGTCTCTCACAGTATCCTTCTGGACAAAATGTCAGGCACACAGCTGGATAAACACATCATGCCATGGGTGAGCAACTGGCTCACCAGTCAGGCACAAAGTGTTACAGGGAATGGGGTGACATTGGACTGGTGACCTGTCACTGATGGGTTTCCCACAGGGCTCCATCCCCAGCCCTGTGCTCTTCAACATCTCCATAAATGACTTGGCTGCAGGACTGGAAGGGACACTAAGCGAGGTCACAGATGATAAAAAACAGGGAGGAGCTGTTGCTTCCTTCCAGGGCAGGGGGCCCAACAGAGAGATCTTGACAAATCGGAGGATCGGGCAATCACCAACCATATTTCAATTTCAATGAGGGAAAGTGCTGGATTCTGTACCTGGGATGGATACATGGACAGACTGGGCAATGAGAGGCTGGGAAGCAGTGCTGTGGAAAGGGACCTGGGGCTCCTGGTCAGTGACAAGTGGAACATGAGTCAGCAGTGCCCTGGCAGCCAGGAAGGCCAGTGGTGTCCTAGGGGCACCAGGCTCAGCATCACCAGCCAGGCAAGGGAGGGGATTGTCGTGCTCTGTTCTGCACAGGGGCGGCCTCACCTCGAGTGCTGGGGGCAGTTCTGGGCACCACAATATAAAAAGATATTAAACTATTGGAGATCATGTAAAGGAGAACAACAAAGATGGTGAAGGGCCTTGAGGTGGAGACATATGAGGAACAGCTGAGGTCACTTGGTTTGTTCAGCCTGGAGGAGACTGAAGGGACACCTCATTGAAGTCTACAGTTTCCTCATGATGGGAAAAGGAGGGGCAGACACTGATTTCTTCTCTTTGGTGAGCAGCAACAGGACCTGAGGGAATGGCATGAAGTTGTGTCAGGGAAGATTCAGGTTGGATATTAGGAAAAGGTTCTTCACCCAGAGGGTGTTGGGCACAAGAACAGGCTCCCCAAGGAAGTAAGTGTCGAGCCTGACAGAGTTCAAAAGGATTTGGACAATGCCCTCCGGCACAGGGTGTGACTCTTGGGGATGGTCCTGTGAAGGGCCTTGATGATCTTTGTGGGTCCCTTCCAACTCAGCATAGTCAGTGATTCTGTGAAAACAAACAGACAGCCCTTTGTTGCTGGTCATCATTGATCCCAATCTGAAGGCTAGACAACTCTACAAAAACAGGACAACACAGGCAAGTGAGAAATGGCACTAACCAGGGGCCAGCTCAGGGTCCCTCATACTGTACAACTGCCATACAGCAGGAGGTCAAATCCACAGCTTGTCCCAGATCCATTTATTTATTATTTTTCCCTTTTTCAGACTGAAAACAAAAGGATTTAGCCTGCCCCAGGGGAGGTGGTGGTAAAAACTAACTTAGATCTTCTTAAGTCCTACATATTTTCCTCTCCTTTCCCTAGCTTTCTAGTTTTATCATTATACTGAAACAGTGACAATTATTTTAGACATTTGTAATTCCTAGTTAGGGACAGCAAAGGTCTTCATCCAAAGCAACTTCTACTCTCCATCAGAGATTGCTCAAGGTTTGGTTTGGATGCAGTTGTCTGACTTCATTTCAACCTAAAATATACTTTGTACGTTGTCCATTGAAACACAACAAAAGGAAATAAATACCTCTCAGAAGAACATTTTGGTGTAGGACATGTAAATATATAAACCAGCAAGCTTTGTGCTTGGTTCTCTGCTTTCCCCCTACTTCCCTTCTCACCAAAAGAAAAACTAGAGTGGTACCTTCAGGTCACATCCATCACTTCAGTCCTTTTTAAATATGAGGACCTGATCATCATTTAACTGGTGAGATGTTGCTAGGTACTGATAGCATAAAGACATAGTGATATTGCACCACAAATTCACATCATGCTTCTCTTTTCCAAGCTGGGCTGCAGGTTGCAAAGCTCACTGGGTGCAGCAGCGCAGCAGTTTGCATTTACTAGCTGGTAATAGCACAGTCTGGACCACAGTGTGAGCTTACTTACATGGGTGTCAGCCCAGAGTAGCCTCTTGGTGCCACTGGATTTATACAAGATTTACAGCCCTGCAACCAAGAGCAGAATTCAGCCCTAAATTATGATGCAGTTAAAGACCCCCTGTTTCTGAGTTGTGGAGCATTGTTTACACCCACATGAAATGGCTCGTAAAATGCCATTGCACTGATTTGTTGGAGTGTTAGGCTCAATTTGCTCAGGTGTAAATAACTACCCGGTGGGTGGCATAATATTTGCATCCTGTAGCTTAAGGCGTTGCTGTCTGCAGCAAATCAGTCAGGCTTCAGGCTGCAGTATCCTCCTGGGAGCAGGATGGATCTTCTGGCCTGGAGAAAGTGATGCAATAGCAGATTGCTAATGAGTGGGAGTTCATGGGGCGTGACATCCATAGAATAAAATTGGAATATCTTGTGTATACTTTCATTATATTTTGCAGCTGAAATCTCGTGTCCTGATGACTCCTTTAGCAATCTCTCCGCCGAGGAGCACGCCGGAGCCGGATATCAGCTCAATCCCCCAGGATGCAGCCACGGTACCCGACTCAGACCCCCCCCAGGCTCTCACAGGTACTCAGCCTCAAGTGCTCCTTGGCCAAGGGGTGAGCAGGAGCCACGGGCTGACAGCCAGATGTCACAGCCAGATGCTGGGCTTTCCAGAGCAGGGGGAGCTCATGAAAATGGGGTGTTTGCAGATTAGTCTAGCGACCAGTGACAAGGAGCAGAGTTATCCTGCAAGATTGTATTTTGACTGCTGTGTGTCAAGTTTAGTGGATATGTCAATCCCCTTGCTCTTGAAATGTGAACATCAAAAACCCATGAATGTTCCATTTTATACCTAACATTTTCACCCCATCTAATATGTTGCAGTGATCAGCCTAAATCCCTGTGTGAACATGAAACATCTGTTACAGCTGTGGGGTGAAGAACGGAGGAGCTGTGGTCTGACTGTAGGCAGGGCTGCCAGCACAAAAACCCCAATGCCTTATCACAGCAGCAGGCATGGTCATTTCCAAATCTAGTCAGAAAACATGGTCTTACTCCTTCTTTTTGGTTATATTACCAAAAGTAACATAGGTCAAGGCTTTTAAACAGATGTAAATAAGAAGAAAATCAACAAGACAGCTGATTTACCCTGAGATTTCAGAAGAGAAATGGATTAGATAACATTAGAATCTAAACACAACACATAAATCCCATTATTTCTTAGCTGGGATGCACAGAGGAGAAGTTTTCCATCTGCTCTGGTGGCAGAATGATACTAAACCCAGCAACAACGACAATAATATATTTTATTCTCGTTTATCCCTTCACACGCAAAGTCTGCAGAGCACTTGGCAAACAGCAGCTGAGTGGGTGGAAGTGCCCTGAGAGGCTGTGCCCAGGGCTGCTTTTGGGTCAGGACAGGCAGGCACAGTCCTGCAGCCCTGCCACATCTCCAGGGTGGCTCCAAAGGCTCTGTGGGTCATTTCAGGCAGTGCCCCACACCTCTGTCTGCCCATCCTCATGCCACTGGAACCTTTCCTCCCTACAGAGTGTGCAGGTTCCCACCAGAGCAGGGCTGGCAGGAGGTGAAGGGAAGCTCAAGCTAGCTTTTACCTCCCTCTCTGTTTCAGAAGGACTGTAGGGACCCTGGCTCTGCAGTGGGGGACTCAGCACACTGCCTGCAAGCTGCAGAGTCCCTCCCACAGCTGAGCCCGACAAAACCAGTGGATTGTCACAGAGAGACCACGTTCTGCAGATTTGTCAAGGTGTGGCACTCTGGGAAAGCTGCACTCTGAAATCCCCCTGCAATTCCTGCATGCTGCTGCCATATTTTCAGTGCACTGTCCCTTTGTTTGTTTGGCACTTGGAAGCTGTGAAGCACTGTAATGATAAGTATGATTGCTATTATCCCCCTGTTTACCCTGGATGTACTGCTTGAGCCCCTTCTGCTGGTTCCTGCAAGATGGGGGAGCAGAGTGCACTGTGACAGTTGCACTAGATTTTCATTATGGTGATGCAAACTGTAAATTATTTCCAACTTTACACAGCTGTCATCATGTCCTCCACTCTGCTTGATGGGGTTTTTTTGTCACATATCTGATTTCTGTCAGAAGATAATGTTATATTGTTTGAGAGATGACAGCTCGAGCACACTCAGCCAGCTATTATAATATGTCTCACTTTAGCCTGACTTCAGGCTGTGTCTTAGTCGCCCTTAGTTACCCAGCTCTATCCCTGCTTCCCCTGAGATGCAGTTAGCCTCAGCCAAGCTTAAAATAAGTTCACAGTAGTGAGGAGAACGCTCAGTTTTTGGCTATTGCTGGCAGGCCTGATGGCATGTAGAAAAACTGCCTTTGCACCTTATGAGAGGGGGCGCGCAGGGCTTGGCTGTGGAGAGGCTGGGGCAGACTCCCTCAGGGACCCCTCTGCAGCACAGGCACGTTGTTGCAGTCCCAAAATGTAGCACTGCACACCATGTACCATTTGCCTCAACTTAATGCAGTTTGTAGAGTGTTAGGTTGGTCATGGAGAGTTAGGAAGCTCCCAAATACCAGATTTCTGCCATGGCACTGTGCAGCATAGCCCTCCAGAAATTACAGCTGCATTTGAAGAAGGAAGGATCCAAAGGCTTTACATAAGTCATCTCAGAGCAATGCTTCTCACAGCAGCTCTCAATGAACCAGTCTAAAAACAAAGGAAAAAAATAATCTGAAAACACACCTCAGGCTGGCATTCCCTCCTTGCTGTGCAGTCACTGTTCTGCACTCCCAAAACATTTTTCTGTCACAAGTTGCATGGACAAAGTGGACTCAAAACAGGAAACCCCAGGCATATATAGGAGCTTTTTGAGATGTATGTAGCTTATCCTAGCCTGTGACACTGAGCTAGACCTAAACTCAGCTTGCTTTGCCCTGGCAATGGGTCATTAGCACAAGGAAGTCTGGCTCTGCCATCACAAGTGACAACAATTCACCACTGAAGGAAGAACTTGGGAAATGAATAGAAATGTAGAATGCTAGCATTTCCTAGGATGCTTCCAGGACTGTTTTGCAATAACTTTGTTGGGCTTTTATGCCTACAGTCTGCATTTATGTCAACAAGCAAGCAAACCTGGGGCCGTACCTGGACAGGAGAAAGGTGCAGCAGCTGCCGGAGCACTTTGGCCCCGAGAGGCCGTCGGCAGCCCTGCAGCAGGCAGTGCAAGCCTGCATCGACTGTGCCCTCCAGCAAAAGGTGGTCTTCTCCCTCCTCAGGCAGGGCTACGGGGGAGAGATGGTGTCAGGTAAGGGGTTTGTGCACAGTAGGGAAGTGCTTGAAGCTTTAACATGCTCCCTAATCCTGACTGCCCTGGATGTCCTGTTCCCATCAGTGGGATGGCAACCAGCTCTGAATATCACTCATGCCTTTGCAAAATGAGCTGCTGCAGGAATCACCTCGGTGTCAGATGAAAGAATGTTGGTAAGGGGTATTGCAGTGGTGATTCAGGTGAGGAACGTGCACTCCAGAGTGTGCCTCTTACCACTCTTTGGAACAGTGCTGAGGCCAGGGCTGAGAGCTGTTTTCATGCAGCTGTTCAAGCATGGGCAGAAATGCCAGCCCACTTCATGACACTCATTGCTACCACAAGTACACATGCATGCCTCATGTGATGAGGGTTGCAGAACTCTGGAACAGGTTGTCCAGAGAAGTTATGGATGCCCCAAACTCAGATGCCCCAAGCTCAGATATATTCAAGGTCTGGTTGGATGTGTATTGGAGCAATCTGAGCTAGCTGAAGATGTCCCTGGTCATTGCAGGAGGGTTGGACTAAATGACCTGTAAATGTCCCTTCCAGCTGAAATCTTTCTATAACTCCATGATTCTGTGTTTCACAAAAGGACAACTTTAATGGAGTTTAGCTGCCGGCAGCTCATGGGCCAAACCTGCTCTCTGCTGCAGGAATTGCAAAAGTCCCACAGCAATTCCCCATGCAGCAGGACTGCACATTCTACACAAATATATCGGAGATAATCAAAGACCAAGGGGAGCTTCCCAGCAGCTCCTCATCTTCCCGCAGTGGCACTTCTTGCTGTGTCCTGATGAACCTCCCATGTCCCACAATGGATCCCCTGGCCTGGTTCTCAGTGTGAATGTGAAGTTTTCTTCTATCACAGCGAGAGTTTTGTGTCACAACATTCTTTTGGCATATGGGGGTGCAGTGGGAGTGAAACAATGATGGGAATATGGGAAGAGCACTCTCCAATGAGCTGCTGCAGATGAGTCAGGCACAAACACAAAGCCAAGGATTGCAAGTCCAATCAGTTTCACAGGGACTGCAGATGCTCAGCTGTGCCACTGGGACCTTCTTGTGTGGGAGCCCAAGCTCTGGCCCTCTGTGCAGCATATAAATCTTGCTTCTTCCCTCTCCTCAAGTTCTCTGTAATCACAGGTGTGCCTTCCCTAAGGGACACCAAAAATACTCCGAGAATGATCCAGACTTGTTCACAGAAACACAAGACTGAATCAATTCAGTGCAAAGTTTCATTTTTGCCTAGTTCTGTGCTGCATATATGACTTTCATTAGAATCAGGAGAGTCATATTATGCACCAAGCCTGCCAAAATCCCTGGTCTCATCTCCTCTGAGCTGGCTCAACTTCAACTTCACCTGAACTAAAAGCACCTGGTCAACATTTCTCCCAATTTCATGGTTCTTCTAGTCATCAAAGAGGGGTGAATGGCCTCCTAGCCATGGCTCTGTAATTGCACTTCACTCCCAGCAGTGCAGATGAGTTTTGTCAGGGGCTTTCCAATCTTCCCATGGCTTGGCTCACAGATGCTCAACCAGCTGTGGAGCATGATCCCTCACAGCAGCTCAGGCCAACAGGAAATCTCTGAAGTTATCCCCAAAATTATAAGTCTAATGTTGCAATTTTTTCTTGTTAGTAGTGATGGGAGTTAAACTATAGGATTGGGAAAGAACCTTCCAGGTGGAAGACTTCAGGCAGCTATATCCTCCCTACAAATCTGTTGAATTGAATGTGTCTTGATACAGCTGATCCTGGTGGGTCTGTTTTGACCCCTCAACCCCTCCCATGGTTTTTATGCCCTTTTTTTGATTCCTGGGTAAGTATGCCCCCATGACAGGCTCACGCAGGAATTTTAATTGCCCTATTCTTACCCTTAAATGTATTTCTAAGAGAGCCACCCCCATCCTGCTAGGCTGAAATACACAGTTCCTTTCAGGTGAGGAAGATCACTGCACCAGTGAAAGGAGTGCAGGTGTCTTGCACAGTCCCACATAGTGGGATGGTGGTGGCTGCAGTGCCACAGGGAAAATTTCTGTTCCCCAAACATCAATGCAGTCTGCCTGCGCACTTCTGCAAGTGTGAATTCCCTCTTCTTCAGCCTGTATGACCAGAATGATATCCATCAATCCATCTCAGGTTTCTCCAGAACTTTGTATAGTGCTTTTAACACTCCTGGAAATGTTTTGTTCCACACCTTCTAGAAATATATCTGAGTTTTTCATGACTCTGTCACTTTGCTGTTTTATGGGCATCTGGTAAGCCTGCATTATAATTTCTTGTCCCACCGGGTTGTTTTGAGACTCTTCAAAGAGTTACGGATTTCTAAACATTTTATATGTTTGTTTTCCAGATTTTTTTTTCACCTATTTTTACCACCACGGAAGTCAAAATCAGTCAACCCTTTCTGTGCAATCTCCCAGGCCTCTTCTCCATTGGTGATGTCTGCCAGATTACAGCATCCACAAAATCTCTTTCGTGCCAGCACAGACTGCTGCAGGCTTCTCTCTGGGACTTGGGGTCTCCTGCCAGCAGACCCTGTTGCCATTTCTTGACTCACCCCTCCTGTGCAATCATTTCCAATTTAATGCAAGATTTCTCATTCTCTACTGAATTCTGCATTAACCACAACTGCCAACATTCCCTTGCCCATAAATGCAGTTAACTCAGTAAATAAAGATCAACGATGAAGCTGTTACCTCTCTCTTCAGTACAGTCCTGGTACCTTTCATTCCTTCACAACCATGCCTTTAATTCTTTTCTCCCCATTATCATTTATAACCTTGGGTACTGCTGAAGTCAGCCTACCCATCACTACTGGTGATCACTGCACATCACTTTCTCTGCCCTTCCTTACACCAGGGTATCATGATAGCCTTCTTCTAATCACACAACACAATTTTCAGGTGGATGCATATATTAGAAAACCTTGCACTGCTGGCCATGCTAGTCAGCATCTTTCAGCCCTCCAGGGGGAAGGTGATCTGGGTCACACAAACTCAGCTCCTTAAGCTCCTCCAGTTTGTTGTGCGCTTCAGGCAGGGTAATTTTGCAAAATATTTTAAGACATGCAAATACTTGAGTAAAATTATTTCCCTTGCTCTCATTCCCCCTTCTGCCATGCACCCACAGGTATTGAATTGCTCCTGTTTTGCTTTCCAGTTTCAGCTTCTTTTGAGGGGAAGCAACATCTCCAGAGCCTGCTGGTAGTGAACAGCATTGGGTACGTGCTGCGCTTCCTGAAGAAGCTGTGTCGCAGCCTGCTGTGTGACAATCTCTTCAGCAACCAGCCCTTCCAGCAGCTCAGTGCCAGCACAGAGAGCCCCGGGGGCTGTGAAAGCACACGGATGGAGGCAGGTAGGCTGCTTGGTCACCTTGGCTCAAGATGTAATCCAGCTGAAGGAGTGACTGTCCTTTTTTTGGTGCTGTATTGTATTTGCAGGGTGTCCTGCAGCAGGGAGGAATGATGAATCTGACTCCATGTTCTTAGAAGGCTAATTTATTATTTTGTGATGCTATATTAAATAAAAGAATACTAACTAAACTATACTAAAGAATACAGAAAGGATACTTACAGAAGGCTAAAAGATAATAATGAAAACTTGTGATTCTTTCTCCAGAGTCTGACATAGCTTGATCCTGATTGGTCAATGAGTCAAAACAATTCACATGAAACCAATGAAACAACCACCTGTTGGTAAACAATGTCCAAACACATTCCAAAGGAGCAAAACACAGGAGAAGCAAATCAGATAATTATTGTTTTCCCTTTTCTCTGAGGTTTCTCATCTTCACAGGAGCAAAATCCTGGGTGAAGGGATTTTCCAGAAAATATGACTATGACAGTGCTGTGCTGCGTATGATAGGGACCTGCAAGCCTCTGTGGGACCCTTCCAGAGGGAGGCAGTGAGCTTCCTTGTGGTATTTTCCCAGTGGCTGCAGAGGAGGTTCAGTTTGGGTGAGAACCACCGTGTTGAGGTGCCCCAGCAGAGAAATTTCCAGCACATTGTGGTAGCACAAACCTAAGGTACACATTATCAGCTGTAGCACAGACAGCCTGGACTCCAATCTACCACCTCCACCCATGAGTATAAACCTAAATGAGCTGTGACTGCTAAGTGGTTGGCTTTGTTACTTTGCAGGAATAATTCTCCTGGCTTAAAACCCTCCAGGACCAACAAGGTCCCTGTCTTAGTGTTTGACCATGTGGGGCAAAGCCTGGAGGAGCTGTGGCATGAGGCAGATCCATCCAAGGATGGTGTGGTCCTCAGGGGCAGCTGCCCTGAGCAGTGCTGAGCTCCCAGATGGATGGTAGTTCTGAGCTTCCTTCTCGTTCGTATTCTGGGACAGGGTGCTGCCCCCACGGAGCTGGGAAGTGCCTGCAGCCCCATCTAAAATCAGAGGCTGGAAAGCTGCCCTGGGGCCTTACTATGGCATTGCAAAAGCTGGTTTAGAAAGAAAGGAAGATGTAAATTATGGATATGAGCCTTCATTTCACCTGCAGTCTTCCTCCTGACTTAAATAATTTTTACTTTTTTTTTATTAACAACACTGTGGGTGTTCGGGAACACTCTTTCATGCATTCAATTTAATGGCAGATACATGCTGGCAGATAAGAGAAAGATGTTTTAGTGTCCACAATCACGATTTTTGCATCACTTGCTCACTAAGAATACCCTCAGTGTGTGCTTTGCTCACCAAATGGGAGAGGGCTGTGCACACGGTGCAGAAATCATCTTTTTATACCAAGAAATCCAACTACCACCCTTACACATGGGGGAAGAAAGGCAGGAGCCCAGACTGAAGAGCAATATTTTTCTTTATTCTCCACTAAGACATTTGCAGCAAGCTGAATGCTTCTGAGAGGTCAAGGGATTTCTGTAGCACCAAGGAGTGCAGCCCAGGAGGCCTGGCATTTGTGTTTGCATTTGCATTTTAATTTGCATGTACATTTGCATTTACTTTCTCACGACAGGGCTGTGTGTGAGAGAAGGCAATTCCTCAACCAGAGTTTTTACAGTTGCTGTTACACTCTGAGCATCTCCACCCCCACAAAATTCCAATGGAGATTTCCCTGCCACCATCCTCACCGGATCTCCCCAGACACTGAGGATGGGCAAAACATTATTTTCCCCTCAGACTAGACAAGGGATGTGGGTGTAGGCAAAGCTTCTCTCCTGGGTCTCCCATGTGGGGTGGGGTGTGCGTGTGCTGTCAATAGCCCCCCAGAAGCAGCATGGGCTGGGCAGCCTGGGCTAGTCAGGTAGGTTTAAATTAGCCATGAGGAAGAAATTCTTTACGGTGAGAGTAGTGAGGGACTGAAACTGGTTGCCTGGAAAAGCTGTGGGTGCTGCATCCCTGGAAGTGTTCAAAGCAGGTTGGATTGAGGCACTGAGGCTATGTTTAATGCTGCATTGTCTAAATCTCCTTCCATGCCCCCAGGAGCCAGCATTTCTCCGCAGCAAGGTCAGCCTGGGGGTTCCTCTGCTGCACAGAGCAGAGTCAGGGCTTCCTGCCCACAGTGCAGAGACAGGGAGGGCCAGTGATCAGTGGGAGCCCTGCTGCAGATGGGTCTGTGAGGACTCCTGTTGGGGTAAAGCTCTCATGGAAGGAACAGGGCCAGAAAAAATCACCATAGGAAGTCACACAAAGCAGCCACATTTTTCATTGTTTCTGTTCCCCATCTTGTAATCGAGATGTCTTTTCTTTTAGAATCATGTGCTTTTCAGCCCCTTTGCACCAATGAATCTAATCCAGGTATTGACTTTGGTGCAGTTACCCTTGATTTACACCATCAGAAGGGAGAGGAGAAGCCAGCATCGTGTCCAGCCATATTAATCCCCTTACCCCACACAGGAGTCACCTCTTAACCTTGCCCCAGAGCACATGCCCCTAAGCCATAACTCACCTGTGCTCACAGCAAGCTGCCAGATGCTAATGGCTGTGTACAGGCCAGGTGGGATTTGTTGACATATGCACATCTCACTTACAGCTGTGTTGTACATGCCCAGGAAGTGCACACTCATCAGGCTGTGCCTAGAGCTGGCCTCTGCAATGAGCCCTGCTGGCTGTGCATCACCCTCCCTGCAGCTGAGCCTTGCCAAGGGCCCTCACCTGTCTCATGCCCCACATGGGACATTGCCCAGGGCTCTTCCTCAGCTGTGAAGGGACTTCCTGTCTCCTGAGAGTGATTTGTGGGAGCATGGGTAACTCCCACGCCTCCTGGGAAATGCCCAGCTTCTGGTCTGCATTACGGCAAATCCTGAGATGTTACCTGTCACCACAGCACCTGGGTTCAAAGCACCTCTGGACCTGCACCCCAACATTTTACATGGGAACAGTAGAGCAATCTAAGCTAAAATGATGGCAAGACCTGGGTGACCTGTGCAGAAAACCCTGTGAAGTGGGACAGGGGCTAAATGATGGGAAGCCAACAGAGATCCTTGCTATTTCTGTGCCAAACCTTGGGGTTTGGCTATTTTATGCTTTTAGACCGCTGATGTCTCCACATAGAGCACAGCTGCATGTGGTTGCAGCAAAACTTTATGCAAGAACTTTGCTGACCACACTGTATTATACTTACCACAGGGGAAGTGGGAAAGCCTGTGAATAAGGTCCCCAGCCTTGCTGTTCTCCCCATGGCCAAGCCAAATTTGGAACCATATGGAGTTCCCTGCCACTATCCACAGGAGAACAGCTTCTCTTCTGGTGGCGCTGGCTGGAAGTAGGGATCTATACGGAGCAGAAGCACAGCAGGATGCTAGTGCCTCTGTCTGTAGGAAGGTGGGCTCTTCCTATCCATAAGCCCTCGAAAAGCTGGTATGACAAGCACAATAGCAATGCACAATAGGAGTGTGACTAAGTAGGCAAGACACTGGCCTGGGAACTGGATTTTTATAAGAGACTATGTGGGCAAGCCACTCTTCCCTGCTGTGCCTTTATTTGAGTGTGTGTCAAAGGAGGGCAATAACTTGCCAACATGTGCAAAGCCCTTCTAAAACAGCTAGGAAAAAAGGAATAATATGATAGAAAACCACATATTATTACAATCAATATTTTCTGTTGCAAACACCAAATAAACAGCAGCTCAGAAGTTTCAAGTCCTGAGAGAGTAAGAAAAATACTGTCTTTCCCCTTTCTAGTACCATGGCTTGTTTAATCTTGTCTTGTTGCATGCTATGAGGAACAGCACTCCTGGCTTCTCAGCGCACTCAGAATAAATGGCTTTTATGGCTATCAATAGCTTCAGTGCTCCTCAGCATTTAATTACCTGCAAAGGCCATTTATTGCCTCATATATTCCTCTACCATGATCATTATCCTTTAAACAATAAATAAAACATTAAGGTCACTCTTAAAGAGGGAGCAGAGACATCCAGCCACAACAAAGTATAATATAAAAAGTTTATATGGTCTTTGAGGCTTTTGGATTGATGGCAGAGCCTGCAGTACAGTTGAGAAAGGCTGGGATAGCCTGCCTTCCTTCCTTCCTTCCTTCCTTCCTTCCTTCCTTCCTTCCTTCCTTCCTTCCTTCCTTCCTTCCTTCCTTCCTGCCTTCCTGCCTTCCTGCCTTCCTGCCTTCCTTCCTGCCTTCCTTCCTGCCTTCCTTCCTGCCTTCCTGCCTTCCTGCCTTCCTCCCTCCTCTGCTTTCTCCCTCCCCACCTGACACAACTGGTCACAAGGCAAGGCATCCAACCAAGGACCCTGGTGCTGAGGTCCTGATGTACACTAAGGAGCAAATCCTGGTAGGAAGAAAAATAAGAGATGGATGGAAGAGAGAAAATTCAGCTGCGATGTATTTTGCCTGGACTGTATAGAATTGGCAGAATTGGATAAATTGAACTTTCTGACCTTTAAGTTGCGAGATTATTGTTTGCTAACTCACAAATGAAGACTCTTTTCCTTTAAGTTTATGAAACTGTATCTCTTTGTGGATGCTAAGCAATGGAGCTGTAAGCAGACATCTCTTCAGCAGCCAGCCCCAGGGAAATCCTCCTTCCCACATTCTGCTGGGCTGTTTTGCCTTCACTGACTTGAGGGGCTGCAAGGAAGTTCATCCCTTTTGAGAACCTACCCCTGGGAGGGTGTGGGCACTCTGCTCTCAGCAGTGAGTGGGGAAAAGCCCAAAGGCCTTTTTGTCCTTCAGCTCAGGATATGCTCAGTGCCGTGGCACAGACACCAACAGTGCTGGATATTGCCTGGACTGCAGCCATGGAGGTTAGGAAAGAGAGCCAAGCTATGAAATAGAATTTAAGGATGCTTTATTTCTCCATATCAAAGGGTATCATAAGGAAAGTGGATGAAATGATGGGTATAAATGCATGAAGCATGATGGATGAGATCATATCCACTACAGAAAAGAATACCCCTGGGTGTATGCATTTAATTCAAGCTTTACAAGCAGTCATGTGGAGAAAGCACGGACACTTTCAGAGCCCTAGTCAGGTAAATTATGTGATTGTTACTCTGTTTTAGCTCCAGGTTTATCTTTAACTTTGTTTTAAATGGTTAAGACCTTCTCCCTAGAGGTATATGATTCCTCTAGGAGATATCTGAAGCTAGAAATCCAGGCTTTTATTTTAAATAGTTTAAATTAAAGTTGAAACAGGAATTTTCATTCCTGAACTTTTAAAATATTGATCCAAATACCTGTGATCCAATATACCAGTATTTCAAGCAGTCAGATGAGCGGGCCACAAGCCAGAACTGGGGGTGGGAAACCTCTGCAAGTGCTGCAAGCATAAATCAATATGACTCACCTGCTTTTCAAAGATACAAGTGTGAAAAAAGGTGAACCTCAAGATCCAGCACTTATTAAGTGAAACAAGAAAGGTTTTGGAAGAAAGGGGAACTTGTGCTTGTGAATCTGGGTTCGAGGGCCCTTGCTTCTGGGACTGCCTGGTATGTGGTGCCTATGGCAAGGCCTGGGCTTGAACCTCCATGGCAGGAAGCTGGGAGTGGGGAAAGGGAATTTGGCATTCAGGCTGCTTCAACATGACAGGTTTCAAACAAGATTCAGAATTTTTTGCGCAGGACATTACTGATTTTTGTTTGCATGTTCTTCGGTTTTTCAGTTCAGTTTTTCACATTCCTCATGTTGGTCTCTTTTATAGCCTTTTATTGTCATCCCTCCCTTATCTGTCCTTATCTACCTTCTGTTTCTTTCTATCCTTTCCCAGTTCACTACAAAACAAATGGAGACCCACATACAGTGGCATTTCCATGGAAATAATCCCCTGGTTTTCTTGAAAAGTCTTGGCCACTTTTTAATCAACAGGGCTCCCAAGTTCCTTAGGATTTATTTGTTTGCAGTAATTATACAGAGTACATCAAAATGCCTTCAGGAAAGTAGTAACACGCAGCATCTGCCTGAAGAACATGAATCTGTTGGCAAAATGAGTGCAAAGCAGGGGATTAAAGCAATTAAGAGAGTACCAGCAGCAAATTGTTGGTGGTGACATGCAGTTTGGTGTTTGTGCTGGCCATGGACAGCAGTGAGAAAGGTCAGGGTGCAAGACAAGGTGTTGCACCACCAGCAGCTGGGCAAGAGAATTACATCCTCTGCTGAAAATAAACTGCAAAAGGTGGCTTGGGGAAGGGAATCAGGTACTTTAAGGTGGGTTTCTTCTTGGAAGAGAAAAGGTGAAGGTACAGAAATTACTTAAACAAAAAGGTGGCAGTGGCCTGATGGTCTTCATCAGAGAGGCTGGATTTCAGGAAAATGCAGTGAGGTTGGGGATGAGTCCTAGGGTGGGGGACACCATCCCCCTAGGATGGAGACCCAAGGTAAGCCCAGCTCCCCAGCAACATGGCACAGACAGTGATGGGGGGGAAGCTGGCTCTGTTGGAGCATGGAAAGAGGAGGGGATAAAAATGCTCAACAAAGGGGAATTGGCGAGTTCCTAGCTGCTGGGATTGAGGTCAGCCAGAGATGTCAGAAGCAGAAGCAAAGAAGACAGGAGAAGAAAGATTTTGTGAAGGGGAACTAAGACTTTAGGACTCATATATGTTGTATGGCAAAAGAAATATTGGAAAGTTCAGCAGAGCAGCAGCACTGGGCAGGGAGAAATGAAGAAAATACTTTATAAAAGCTCTTATACCTGCATATAAACATGTGCACACGCTCATGCTTTATATGTACTATTCTACCCAATTTCTGGATGAGAATATTATATTTATTAATGAGCAAACACAACTTATTTTGCAGTCACTGCATTTTGCTGTAGACATCTCACTTCTTGTATCTCAGATTATTTGTTTTTCAAACAATAAAAAAATTACCGGTGAATATTTTAAGCCAGTACTAAGCAATATGATTAAGGGACATTCATTGTGGTGGTAGCAAAACAGAAATGCACTAAGTACTTCATCTGCAGAGAATCCCAGTATATAATACCTTGAAATTTTCAAATAACACAGTCATTTTCATCTAGTCTATTCTGTATACAGCTTTTTCGTGACTTCTATCAATGCTGATTTATAGGGATACAGAGTGCATTATAAACTACCCTGACAGAAAAACCCCTCCAGATACTGCTAGAAGCTGGAAAGGGAAAAGATCGATCACAGCCTCTCCCACCTCCCTCTGCCATGGCAGAACCATTGCTGTGCTGAGACACAAAACTATACAGCCCTGATAAATCTTCTTTTCATGATGTACACTTTGGTATAACATAAAGGCAAGGGAGGAGGGAAGAGAGAGGAGGGGCAGGTCTGAAATCAGGTGGAAGAGACCAAAGGAAGACTTTTACTACAGCCTAGATCCCTGTGTCATTGAAATCCCTTTGCCTGCACTCGTGCGTGTGCCTAAACAATTTGCCTGTGCTGTAACATAGGACTGAAATCTCTCTATTGTAACAAAATGCATTTACTCAATCCTCCCAAGCACTTTGAAAATGGAAAAAATTCCTCAATGGGTTATTTATTCACACGAGCACCTTTTATTATTAAATCTAATATATTTGTCAGCAGCTAGCATTTGAATTTACTCTACCTTTTTATTCAGTTTGGACAATAAAACCATGTTGATCTGTTCCCAGCTGGTTTCATTCCCTAGTTCTACTGCATTAAGCACAATGTGGCTGTTGTCTGGGCTGCAAACACTCAAGGGAAATTGTTTAAATAATGAAAAAAAAATTGCTTATGCTGAAGACCTAATCAGGTCAACACTGGATTTTGGAAAATTCTCTAAAAAAATTTAGATTCTTGATGTTAACTGACTGGCAGCATCTCCTTGGGGGACTCAGCATTTCAGTTACTGCAAAATATTTTTTAGCAGCCAGGACACAGCTAGATGATACATGGTGCAGTAAAGCCTCAGACTAAACCCTGGAGAATTCATTTCAGGTTTTATCTCCATAGTGTGACCATAGTTTCAGTGTTCATAATATCTGCATTCACAAGTGAATGCGGCATATTTACATTTTCCTGTTCTGACTGACTACCAACCCCCCTTTTTTTCCCCTGTGGATGCAACTGCGTGTTCCTATAACCCATGCAAATGTTCTCCCATAGACTGAAAACCGCAGGCGTGACAGCCCTGGCCCGCTGCTGGCGGGTGCCCTGGGCTGCCTGCTCCCTCCCTGCCTCTCTGCAGCAGCCTCAGGGATGCTGTGGCTCCCTGGGGATGTCTCCGTGCCACTCCACCCCGGCAGGCAGCCAGCGGCTCGGCTCTGCTGCCACAAACCAGATGTCACTGCTGTAATCTTTTCCTTGTCCAGCCACGGGTTGGTGTGGAAAAGGGCTGGTCCTTGCCCAACTGTGCAGGGGCAGATGCATGCACCAGAGAGTGGTGCTGACACGGTACAGAAACATCTGGTAAGGGTGACATCATATTTTCATTGTGCTGCATGTCTGGATGGGCAACGGAGCTAAAAGGAATGGGCTGGTGCTGTAATCCCAGAGTAAATCACAGCAGCCAGAGCTGGAAAGTCTTAATCTATCACAGGAGACTCTTATCTTTAGATAGATGCATGCAGGCTCAAACTGCAGGGAAGATAAGGGCCGTGGTACATTCCTGACTGGTCTGAAATGTGTGAGGCTGTTTGGAAGGAACAGAAAAAATTCTTTTTTAAAATCTTTTAAGAGTTGATGTTTAAAACAGAGGATAGCAGTTCAGAGCCAAGGCATATCTTTCACAATCTCAAATACTGTTTATACCTTTCTGCTCTCTCCCTGTCTGGCTTACACTAGATCGAACTGATGGTTAAACTCATCTGAAGTATTTCCTCCTGCATTTCAGCATTTGCTTTTTGTGTTTCCCCACTTGTATTTTCCCTTTCACGAAGGCTGAGATGCAGGGTTTCTAAGCTGCTGCTCAAACCTGTGCCCTCCCCCCTTCCCCCAGTCCTCCCTCACCCCTCCCACCTCCCCAGTAGGGCAAATGCCATCCTTGAGCAGGGAGCAGGAGCCGGGCTCAGGAACTATAAAATACAGGCAAAGATAAAACCATACAAAGAAGGAGCCTCTCGATAGGATTTTGACACTGTGGCTGGCTCCTCTCAAAATGACTGGGAGATGAAAAAAGGCTGTCCCTGGCTATGAGAAAGGAGAGGTCTGAGGAAGCTATGATATCATGCTGCTTAAAATATGGAGTTCACATCTGGTCAGCCCATTATAGACAATATATGGTAGCACTTTAAAAGGTACAGGGAAGGGTCAGAGGGCAAAGCCCATCACTAAATGATATGAGGAATAGGAGACGACACAAAAAAGGAATAGTGGGGGCAGAGAAAAGAAAGACAGAAATAAATCTGTATTGACTGTGAGGAAAAGAAGTTAATGGGAAATTTAATTAAAGAAAATACAAATGATGGAGCATTGCAGGTGGTAAAGTAAAAGGTTATGAAATGACATTAAAGTATTGTCCTGGAAGGAAGGGCAGCTGTCCTGGGAAGCTACTGGTGTGTAAAAGGGAAGCTCCCTGGCTTGGGGATCAGTGTCCAGCAGGCTCAGAGCAGGGAGTGTGGGTTCCCAGCAGTGCCCCAGGCAGCCTTCACCCAGATGCAGCCACTTCATGGCCTCAACATATGGCCTGTTAGCTGGGAAAGGGACTCTGGTCCCACCTCACTGCCCTGACCTTGGGCTCTGCTATCCAAGCAGCAATCTGGGGATGAACCCAGCAAAAGGCATGGGAGTACCAGGAAAGGGAAATCTGGATCAATGAGAGTATGAGATGGGTGGAAGGGGAACAACCAGGGGAGAAAATGGCTATGAAAATCATATGTGTGGGAGGAGGGAAAGTAGAAAAGAGAGATAGGGAAATAACTGGCAAAGTGGGAAAAGGGTGATGTAGGTGCAGGAAAGCAGTGTTAGAACAAGGTCAAGATAGTGGTAATTTGGCAGAAGAGAGGTAGGAGGGGGTGACAGGGAAGAACAGAGGGAGAAGCATGGTGGGGGGGGTATAAGGGAATGGAGGCTGAGAGAGGTAAAGGGAGAGAAAGATGTAACACGAGCAGTGATGTGGGAGCAGCAGCAGGGGAGGAAAGTGGTGCAAGACATGTTTGGCCTGGGAGCAGAGAAGGCAGAATAGAGTGTCTCTGGAGTGCACAAAGAGATTTTGCCTGTGGGAGAGATTCTAACAAACTAAGTTTGGGCTTTTTTTAAGACGTAGAAGAAAAAGTAAGAGATTAGATCTGCTCAGGAAAAGGTCAGCTAGAGATCATCTTTCCTGGGTATATACTATTCTTCATTTCCTGCTTGACTTGAAATTGAATTTCATTTGCTTTCCTCATGTAGAATGAGAGTCAATTCTTTTGTCTTTCTGGAGTGTCTCTATTCCCAGATGCTACCAAAGGCCCAGTGTTTGTGCTCTGCAGTCACACATGCAGCATGCATCCATGTGGCACTCCACAGAGGCAAATGAGTACTGCTGGGGCAAAGAACGCAACATCTTACGGAAGTGAGAGACAAAACAAGTGTTTTCCTTCATCCTAATGGACAACTGAGGTCCAGAGATGACAGATAACCTGACTAAAGTCACTCCAGAGGTTTGCAGCAGAGGTGGGATGTTAACTGCACATTCTCAGGCTCTTTTAACTCTCAGCTCACACATCTTCAGGAATTTGGCTAGGAATCTTACAGACTGCTACTTTTAAGAAGCTCAGCTAAAGAAATGCACGTTTATTTAATTGGGAAGGTAACTGTTGCTTTTTTCTCTCTTTTGTTGCATTTTAAGGTGAGCTGGATGTAACAGCCTTGGGCTTTTCAATCCAGCTGCCTGCGGACCATTCCTGGAAAGGAAAACTGCCAAAATGGCTTAAGCATCTCAGGGTGCTGAGCAGTTGTAACAGAGACTGCTGTGCTCAGAGCAAAAGCTCAAAGCAGCTTTCTCATAAACCCTGCTTTAAAGCATTGTGTACTAGTTTCTCACTAATATGTGGGAGTGACTACCTAAAAAATAAAATATGAAAAGTGAGTCAGAATGCAGAAGAGCTAAGCTACAGATTTATGAACTGTTGCATTTCCTATCCCAATAGAAATTTATATTTTCTTCTATTGTCTCAAAAAAAGTGGATTTTTTCCCTAATTGGCCAAAGTGGGATTAGAAGCTGTGATGGCTATACACTTTACAAAGCTTTCTGGGAGCTTACAAAATGCATGATTTTTTTTATACACATCATCAGTGGAACCTCAAGTCATGCAGCTTCTCTGTGGTGCAAACTAACAGAGAGATGGAAAAATAGGAACACAAAAGCTTCCACAGGGTTTTTTGGTTTTTGGGCAATGGGCCACTTGAGATGACCCCTGCTCCCCTTGGTCCCATGAAGACATTAAACAACTTTTCAAATTCCCAGAGCACCTTCCACTGTGGGATGTTTCATACAGTAATGAATGGAGGCTCTGGCTTGTTCCATGGCAATAGGCATCATCATTCCCACTCTGGAGCCCAAAGCAGAGATGTGGAATAAATTGATCTAGATCAATAAAAGTTAGGAAGAGATCTGACAGAGATTGGCTCCTTGCTGTAGTCTTGTACACAATTCACAGGTGTTCTCCCTTCCACAGGGAGGTGATATCTGCACATGTCTTATTTACACAGGCTGTTGAGACAGTCTGACATCCATCAAAAAATCCCTGGTGTCTGCTCAAAAATTTTGGAGTAATTTACATCCATGGCAATAAAAGCTATATGCTGTTTATTTAGCAGGGCTCTTTTAATGTGCTGTTTGTTGTTTTGATAGTCTATGTCTTCTTCGTATTGTAATCATATTAAAAGAGCATTCTTTTCCTGGAATAAAGAGGTAATGATTCACAAGAGGCATAATTATTCCATGCAGTGCAGGCAGGATGCAGCAGAAAGAGCCATCTTCTTTAGGCATAAGAGGCTTTTATTGCAAGTGTTCTACACAGTAATTAAATTCCTTTGAATGAGGAGGCTTGATTGGATTTTCCTTGGTTTATTGGGAGGAGTTTGAAAAGCAAGGTATTTAGCTCAATCACTATATAATTTTGGCATCTGTTGGAGGTTAGGGGGAAAGGTTCAGAGTGTCTGATTCCCATTTCTCTTATGTATTATGTTATCTGAACTCCCTTGAATTCAGTTGGATTACACCCTATGTGTATTTGTATGGGAATCAAGCTCAGAAATTCCTGGCAGAAAGCAGCAGGACACCTGAATGCATGCTGTAAGAATCCAAATCATCCAAGGGAAAAAAGCCTTGCTAGAGGAAAGTTACTTGCAGTCGCAAAGGCAAATGCCCAAAAGCGAGGAAGTTTCACATTTGCAGTTTTCCTTCAAATTTGATGTTTGCCTTATGGTGAGTCCAGCCTTGGCCCTGAATGGGACAAAACTTTAAAAGAAGCAATAAAATAGAACAATGTAACAAAAACCTGTGCTGTGGCCTGACACACAAGCCAAGATAGTATCATGGCACAACTCCTGAGTATTTGAATTGTTGAGATAAATCATGTTCATTTACCATCAACTACTACACACAGAAGCCAAGTAATGTTGGTTTGTTTTTCTTAAGGAAAAGAGTGAAAATATAAATTAAAAGGAATACTCTGTTATATAGACCCTCAACATCTATTAGCAATGGAGTTTGTGTCTTATGGCATAAATTACAGCAAATTCTTGTTACTCAATAAGGCTGCATAACACACCAGGAGGAGAGTATTGCTCAGCCAGGGAGCTGATGTGCGACACCATGGGGGAAATTTCACCCCCTCAGGTGTCTCTGGAGGGAGAGTGCTCATGATGAGGAAAGTGGCCTTTTCAACTGCTCAGAAAAATATCATGGGGCAATGGAAGGCACTTCCCTAATCTAGGGGCTCCCTGCCTGCCAGATGTTAACAGCCAGTGGGAATCTCTAAAGTGCAGGTTACCAGCAGGGCTCTGTGAAGTTTGGGATCTCATAGAGGTTTCCAAAGGCTCTGCTTGTATTCCAGCAGTGATACTGGGGCTGGGGGACAGGAGGGCTGGTTTGTAGGGAGAATGGTAGTGGAGAAAAGGAGGAGGAAGACCTGTGGCCATGTTTTGTGAAGACAAAAAAAAGGCAAATAGGAAAGATATAGATGTGAGGAAACTGCAGGAGGAAGTCGGTGACACAGGCATGGAAGTGTCAGCGACAAACCTAAGCCTAAATCTAGAGGGGAAATGGCAAAAAATGCCTGTGTGCTGCAAAACCTGGAGCTAGACCTGCCTCATGCCTGTGTGTTAGACAAGCATAGGGGAGTGCAAGTCTCCAAAATAGGTCTTGAAGTGCAAAATTTGGTTAATTGCCAGGAATCTGAAAAGCAAGGTATTTAGCTCCTACATAGTGTGAAAATTGCAATGGAGAGGACAGGAACCATCATAGCAGTGGTTTGCTGTTGTCTGTGATGTTGGCACGTTTGAACCTGAGTCAGGTCCAAGTGACTCACACATAACACAGAACTGTCCATGAAAAACCTTGGGTGTGCTCATCAGTCATCAAGCTTGTATCCTTGTGGGATACTGGGCCTGATGGATGTCTGCAGCTGAGGATGCTTCTGATTAATTTTGGTAATTGCAGCCAGAATGCTTTGCTTTATTACCTTCACTCCTTCCTACTGGCTGCCAGGCATTTTGAACCTAACGAACTGCCTGTCCTGTTGTCTTCCCCTGTCTCCTTCCTTTCAATCCTCTGGTCTTGGTGTATTTGAGGAGCACCATGAGTCCAATTGGACCTGGGATAAGTGGCCCAGGATTTTACAGAAAATAATATTGTGAGCAGGTACAGATGACTCATATCAAGCCATGGTTTCACTCTTTTGACTCTAATGACTTTGAATGGTTGTGTTTCTCTTCATTGTTTATTAATTCCCAGCAAGGATCTCTCCTGGGGCCAGCTGTCTGTACAGAAATCTGATAATGGAGTTACACTTTGTGCCAAAAAAATGGGAATTTTGGCTAATTTTTTTTTTTTCAAGGGTTGAATTAAAAAAGTTTCTGTTTTTATGTCTGGTCTTCCTGAGCAGAGACAGTCATACCTGAGGACTGCCTGGCCGATGCTCCAAGCAGGAAGCAGTTCAGCGCGGATCCTGCCGACGCCGCCCTGGGCTCCGCGGGCTCCCTGTATACCGTGCACCAGAGTCCTGCAGACGGACACCCTGCTGGAGGCTCCTCTTCCTCCTGCACCCATCGTCCTGCCCACATGGCTGCAGGGGGCTCCTCAGCTACTGGGCTGCGGCACCAGACCTCCAGCCCAACCAGGAATGGGGCTTATCTTGAAGGAAACCACCAAAGAAGTGGTAATGTACCACCCTCCATTTAGCAATGTGTGCTGCTGTGCTCTGCAGTCTTAACTCATTCCCAAATTCCCAAGAAAATTGATAAGGTGGTTCTGTGATGGAATCCATCCAGCCCACTCCTGCTTCCATCTAGAAGGGGAAATAATTACCTGTGTAAACACAAAATCAGTCTGTTCCCCGTTAAATAAAAAGGTGGAAGTTTTCTAATGCTGTTGTTATGTAAACATATGCATTACATATAACTGTGTGGCAATCACACCTGTTATTATCAGCATTAAAGACATAAATATATAAGGCAATGCTCCCAAAAATTTATACTGCCTACAGGCAGGTTCCTGTTATTTGTGTGACACCAGCTGTGTACAGGAGGTGATGCAGAGCAAACCCAAATATTAGTGCCTACCTCAAAGCATTTACCCAGAGGTTTTGCTTCCTAGCTCTCTGCTCATCCTGCCCCTTTAATTACGTACGAAGCCAGATTTTGCTTGAAAAAGACTCCTCAACACAACATATGTTTTTAAAAATCATTCAGCTCATGGCTTAAGGCTCTTTTATTCTTCAGGAAGCAAAGTCCCAAGAAGTTTATCTGCAAATTCAAGAAATACTATGGAAACCACTGCATTTGATGATTCTTCTTCCCTTTCTTAGTATTTTTGTTCACTTACCATTTGCTGGGGCAGTTGCTCTACTCTACTACAGTTCCTGGTGGCCACATTTTTTTTTCATCTTGAAATTACCCAAGTTCATCAGATGGGTTAGCTATTTCACTGAACTTCAGTTAACTTTGTTTGCATTTTCCAAATTCTCAGGTCTTTATCAGTAGTGGCACCAACAGTGTTTTCACCCCTTACTAATTATTCAAACTTCATGTATGCATTTTTCATTCTGATGACAGATCTAACAAAGGAGTTGAATGTCTCAGCCATTTTAAAGTCATTAATTTTTTTCCCTTCCTCATTTATTAATGGAATCTACTGCCACTCTAGTACTATTTTTTTAAAATCTTGATGTATTTGCAGAAGATTACTGCTTCCCCTAGCCCCTTTGTCTACCATTATCTCAATACACTGTCTTTTTGCCCTTGCATTTCCCTTGGAAGCTTCCATTGATTCTGCATATTCTTGCTTGGAAGCCATTCCAGAGCCTCTTTCTAGTATCCTTTGCTTAATCTTTACTTAATTCTTTCACATTCCTCACCTCCCCAACATCTGTATTATTTCTTGTTCCTGAACTTTCACTATTTAATATTTTAGAACATCATTCTTCTGAAATAGGTATTACAAGTATTTCCCCCTGTGTTTATTTGTTTATCTAAGTTTGCCTTCTTAGATATTCAATACCCACCCAAAACTATCACTGACTTTGCTATTGTTTTCACACACTTGCTTCCCTGGTTTAGCCCTGTGTTAGCCTATTATAGAGACCACAGATAAGTGTTTGGTTCTCATAATTATCTCATTCTTTACTTACAGAGTCAACTTTAATCAAAGCAAAGTGGATAGTACAGAAATACTCTGCAAACAGTTTGTAAAAGTTTGTTACTAGGTGGGAACTGTTGGCCTTAGTTACAAAGCAAAGGAAATGAAAAGCCATTTTCTTTCAGATCTTGTTCAGTGCCTCTCAGAGTGGCATAATCAGGTGTTGGGAAAACAAGAGACTCACTTTGCAGGGGATTCATTTACCCCTCTCCCACCACTTCCTTAGAGCCTCCTAACAGAACTGGGACCCTTTCACCAAGCTTTATAGTTGGCAGCTGTGAGGAGCCAAGATTTAACAATGTTGATAATTATTTGCCTTAAAAATCTTGATCATTCTGGGATCAGTCATTATCTCTTTGTAGCACAAATGAAGAGCCAGGGCAGTTCAGAGCAAAGGTTTGTCTAGCCACACATCTTGTCTGCAGCAGGAAACAGCAGCGTGCCCCGAGGAAAGCGACAAATGCAGAGATGGTGGCACATCCCTCTCTGCCTTCAGTAATTTGTGGCACAAAGATTGACCACCTCAGCCAGACGTGGTAGATTCATACATAGTAACCCTCCACAGATTTTTTTCCTCTGGATCACTTTGTGACTTACTGAATACTTTGTGAATTTTCAGAATACACAGAACTTCTGTGCCTAAGAATGTGTTGTGTGGAGAAAACCCTTGGTACCAGGGGACAGAAACTATGTTCAAGGGACTGAAGCTTAAAATCAGAGCTTCTTAAGCTTGTTCTGCTCCATTGCTTTCCCTTTTTGTTTTAGACTTTGAATGTCACTGTTTCCCAGTCTTGGCCAATGTTTTGTGAAACCTCCACGTAGTGCCGAGCAGGAAGCTAAAATTCAGGAGACACCTCCATCCCTCTTTTCATGACTTCCCACAAAATCTGCAGTCTTTACAAAATAGAAGGCTGACAAAGGGCTCATGTTTTTTTCCAGAACTAGATCAACAAAAAAGTCATCGAGTGGTCATGCAATAGGCTTTACAGGTTCCTGTATTTCTCTGGCTTAAAACCACTAAAAGCACTTTGAGGAGCAAAGAGGGAGAGATTGGTTTTGAACCAGGCATCCATGACATGAGTGCCTCTGAAGCAGTCACAAGTGACTTGAAACTGCTATATATACTACCTGGGGTTAACAGAACTCATCCCAAAACAGCTTAGTAATTTTTATTACTGACAATCATTTGACACTTGCAAAGCCTAGTTCCTCTGAGGTCTCTGGGTCATTTGGCCAGCTCAACACTAAAGGCTTCCTAAAACAGAAATGCATGCAGTGACCATCATTAAAATGGTTTTGGATTCATTTATGTTGTTGGGGTTTTCCTAATTTTTAGGCATTTATTAGTCCTGATATCACCCATTATAGATTAGGGTCTACCATGGGTGATAGAGTAGAGGTAGGGGGTAGGGTTTGCCTACATGCAAACCCATACAGGGTTTGCTGCCAAGGTCCCTAACAATCCATGCATGTGTTTTTCTTCTTTCTAGGCATAATTTATATGTTGCTGAATCATAAGTAAGGAAAAATGAGTAAGTGGAGCATGTCAGTCTTTGTTCTTATCCTCTTCAGTTTGTATACTTCTGAGGCAGAGATGGGCTTATTAAAAAGAGGAAGAATTTATCTCTGAAACCTCAAACCAATCCTGTTTATTTATGGATAGTTTTGAAAAATAGCTTGCCTTATTTATCATGGTGGGCAAATATCATGGAAAAAGCCATAATCATAAAACATATCTCAGTGCATAGCAGAACATGTCTTTCAAGCGGAATGGATGAGATTAAACCTCAAAGCTCTCATTAATGCGATCGGAAGCTTGATGCCTAATTCTCCTTGATTATGCTAAAAAATTCTGAAAAAAAAAGATGTAAAAAAAATCTCATTTCAGAAAGCCAGTTGGGGCTGCAAACAGATAAACATGCACTTTCCTGTCATCATTTGCCAAATTGAGGCTTTTAAATTAGGGAAGGAATGGTCAAGGACATCATAAACCTTTCCAAGCTTGCTTACATAACAGACAAAGCCTTTATCCCAAGTATGAAGAATTGTGTATTCAACCACAATATAATAACCTTAACCTCACCCTGTAGCTTGTTATTTTTATGGAGATTTTATTATCCAGTATTAGCAGTTAATTATTTTCACCTGAGGGTCTTTGTGAAAGTGGCAGTCCTGCTTATTAGTACACATATTTCCTGAAAACACTGGGGGCATGGGAGTTGAAATTTCTCTTTTTCCAGAATAATGCTGCAAGCAGCTCATTGGGGGCAGATCCATCACTGCCCCAAGGCAGAGGAGCTGCTGATGGCATTGTGAGCCTCAGCACTGTATTCAGCAAATACAGCCTGCTTGCTAATTTTTGAGGACATTTCAGTCTGAAAGTTTCAGTGCTTCCAGCGGGCTGCGTTTTTGTTTCACCTACAAAAGGGAGGCAAAGCAAGAAAAGCCTGGATAAATATTTGATATCCATGTCTCGTGCAGGTGGACACTGGCTGCTCCTGGCGATGCAGCATCCCCGCACAGTGCTGCCCGCGGGAGCGGCTGCCACCCCGTGGGACAGGGACTTGCTGGGACACCTTGCAAGGCAGAGGGCACCAGGCAGGTGGTGCCCGACAGGTCCTGCCAGCGCTGGCCAGTGCAAGCAGGTGTGCTGAGCCTGGTCTTCTTTGCAGAGCTCTCTGCTGATCGGGGCTTGTCAACACCCTGCCCTGCCCCAAACAGCCTGTAGTTGTGTTCTCCCAGTCCCCTGCTTGTCTGATGCATCTCTTCTCCTGCTTGGTGTTCCCTAGATTTTTAGAAAAGTATCTTAAAGCCTTCCTCCTTTCCTTGTTTGTAGTGGAGGGTGGTTTGTTTTTTAAAATAATTCCCATTTCTCTGTACCTTTGAGGGTCTGCTACTTCTGCTTAGTTTCAGTAGATCTGCTACTCCTTATTATCTGCTCCAGTGCAATCAGAGAGAACCTTTTAAAATTTCATTCCCACCCCCTTCCCCTGAGGCAAAGAAATCATTTAGGCCTGCAGCAATATTAAAGTTCATCTGTCACTCCCTTTCCACTCTTATCTATCAATGACTGTATTCCCTCTGGGCTCTGTTTGTTTGCCAAGAACATATTTAGGGAGTCTGTTATTTGTCTTTCCTTCTTTTGCAGGTTTAACTCCATTTTAGCATTTTATTTCCTTGTCATGCCTCTGCAGCCATTTGGCTGTTGGCTCTGTCTCCATTCTCCTTCTCAGGAGGGTCCAGAGGTTAGAGATGAGTTGCAGAGAAAAGTGTGGGGTGAAAACTCAGACTGAGCCAGGCCACCTCTTTCTCCCAGCTTCTCTCAACTTTTGCCACTGACCTAGTAGTTCCAGCTGTTTCTGTGTGGGCAATGGTCTTGACTGGGATGCCTGGAGATGTTCCCCTGCAGAGGAACCTCTTCACTGTCCTTCCCCAATATCGTTTGAGGCAGGAGGGGAAAGTGCTTCCCTCTGATTACCTAAATTTCCATATCTCATTCCATTAATTTGACAAATTTTTGCCACCTGTCAAAAACAGGAAATTGGATTTGACCTAGATTATGATCTCTAAAAATAATTATTGGTCGCAAGCACTCCCATCTCTTTGTAATCTGAGTATTCATTATCATCTTGATTAATTCTGATGACAGGATGGCATAGGATACCCAGGAGACATGAGACTTCCTCATTTATCTAATTCTTAGGTTAAAGTGTGAATACCTTCAGATATGAAAAGAATGTATAGCACTTGCCCTGCCGCCATCAAACACTTTTGTGCTTCATATAATCTTTCACCAAAGTGATGCTATTGAAAGACACCCCATGCCTTTGTGTAGACATGAAATGATCTATTTTCATTTGTAAATTGAGAAATTAAATTCAGATGGGTAAACTACAAAATTAAAAAGCCAAATAAATTAATCAGCAAAATAAATTATAAAATATATGGAAAAACAGATTGTTTCCAGACTCATCAGCTAGAACCTGACATTTTGCTGTAAACTGGGGGTATCTCAGTTTTATTAATAACATTTAAAGGTAGCTCCTTTCACACAAGTAAATTAACACACCTTAATTCATGAAAAAGCAGTAAAGAATCCAAAACTTGATACTAGGTAGGTACATAAAGTATTTTAAGAATTAGTATTGACACATAATGGTTGTTTGTATATTATGATATTATACTATCCCTCAGGCATGGATTTGAAAGGGTTATCTTCACCTGCTAGGGTCTTGAAGAGTTCTAGTCATGCAGTCTCTTTAGAAAGGTCATTTATATATTTGTCTTTCAGAAATCACATTTATGCTATTGATTGCTAGATTGCAAAGGAGTGAATAGATTCCCCCTGTCATTTCAACCTTTTCTTCTCATCCCCCTTCCTTTTATTACAGATACTTCCAATACCTGTGAAGGCTCCCAGCAGCACTTGGGGCTCTCTGCTCCCCTTTGCCCTTTCCTGGGCGGGTTGCAGGCAGGAGTCAGTGGGCTGCAGGCTGCCCTTTCTGTTCCTGGTGTAAATCCCAGGCTAAGTCCTCTGGGCTTTCCTTACATTTATACAAATTAAAGGGAAAAAAATTCTCTCCTCAATAGTGACACATTTACCCTGACCACGTTGTGGCAGTAGCAGAGAAACTTCTGCAGTCTTTTTTTCACAGCCAAACCTTTCTCTCCTCCCCCTATTTTCTGACTAATTTGCAAAAGCCTGGTCTTTTTCCTGACCTTAGGTTTGAGGTGATGGAGCGCCCAATGCCTCCACACATCAGCTCTCATCCAAACCATCGACTGACCATGGAGGGGAGAAATACCCCTGTGCCTCCAAGACAAGTCCCAGTTCTCCCACTTGTCCCTGACGGAATTCCTCATTGTTACTGATGATCCAGGGGTTGGCCAAGACTACCCTGTTCGTTGTTTTGCACTCTCTGTCTTCATTGTTTCATGCCGAAGGCTCCAGATGGTGTCTGTACCGTTGTGTATTGCATTTATTCTGTGAGCAGAGCCCAGGGTCACCTGAGTCCATGCAAACACTGGTCCTTGCTGTCTAATTAAAAGGACCTGCGACTGTTTCTTGTCCTTTGTATCCAGAACAGTGACTTAGCAAATGAGAGTGCAATTATCATTATATTTACATCTCATCTCATTATGAAAACCATCAACCAGATTTGCACATTCATAGCACTGCTGCTTTCTGGAGTTCATTCTGAGTAACTGCAAATATACCTCGTTACATTACACTGTAGGATGAGCATGGTGGCAAGGGAAAAAGGACAAATATGCACATAAACTCATTATTGAGTGTATATGGACAGAGTCTCAGCTAATATAAATCACCAGAGCTCTATTGAAGTCAATGGAATGACAATCTACACAAGTCCCAAACTCACATTTACTCACATGCGTTAGGACTGAGTCATGCATGGAGATTCTCACGCATCTCATCTGTCTTTGTAAGCTCAGTGTTTCTCTGGAGAGCTCATCCCTTCTCTCCTCAGCAGTTGGGATTGCCTCCTGGCTACTTGGGGCATTTCCAGGCTCTAGTTTAGGTGTCTGTGATCTCCCCCTACACACAGTCTTCTGTGTGATTTCTGGTATTCTGCAGAGTGTACTTGCTTTCCATTTGCACTTCTCTCATTAAAAACTGGGCTTTGACAGAAAGAGATGAGCAGATGTGAGCAAGTAACATTTAATGCATCTGTGTGCTGCTGCCTGCTAATGCAAAGTTTGCTTGGTGTGGATATAAACAAATGGAAACAGTTTTCCTATAGCCTAGCATAATATAGTTCTTGTTGTAAGAAGCAGGATAAGAGGGGGTACAAATTATATTCAGGTGGAGATTGAGATTTATAATTCTGCAGAGACTAAGAATAAAAACATAAATGCACTTTCATGCCAATGTGCCTTTATTCACTTGATTTAAAGCTACAGCAAGCTGAAGTCGCCTTAAATCATGGAGGGGTTATACCATTAAAAAGTCACATGTGCAATGTTCATCCTCACATGTTTTAGTAACTTCCCAAATTGGCATTCACTGGGGACCATCAGCTCTGTGAGAGTCTAAGATTAGGATGATACGGACTGAAACCTTCGGCTAAGCTCTAAAAGAAGTATGAATATCTGAATGCAAATTAAAAACCCTGTTTGCTAAATCCTGATTTTATCCTCTAGCCTTCACATTCAATGGCAAACTCCTTTGTTTAGTGCTGAAGAACTTTTCTCTCCAGGTGTGAGTGTAGTGTCTTCTTGGGCCAAGATCCCTGCTGCTGCAGATCAGACAGCAGGGGCAGCTTGGTTTAAGAGCCTGGCAGCTGGCACATTTTTCCTTCTCCAGCAGGGATCTAAGGGTTTCATGTTTTTTAACACAATTCACCAGCTGGGATCATGTCCTCCAATAAGCAATCAGATTGGAAACTCCTGCAAGGCCCCTTTTTCCCCTATGCCACCATCTCAGGCCAGTACTTGCACTCAGAGAGCCAATGTCCAGGGCTGCAGTGAGGCTGCCAAAGCCCTGCACACTCACAATCCCAAATTGAGGAAACCTCTGCATGCCATTGTAATGCACTGTTGTGGGCTTTTTGTACCGTAGCCTCAAGTCCTTCACCTGACCGACAAGATGCAGCTCGGCCATCAAGCAAGAATCCTTTGACCTGGACGGTGGAGGATGTGGTGTGGTTTGTGAAGGATGCAGACCCTCAAGCTTTAGGCCCTCACGTGGAGCTCTTCAGAAAACACGTATGTAGAAGGCTACCCTTACCACCTCTAGGTAATTTAAGTCACAAGGGAGAGCCAGCACATGTCACACACAGCCCCTCAGCTGCCTTGGGCTTCCTCAACCAGGTTGAATGCAGGGCCTGGCCAGGAGTTCAGCACCTCTGGAGGGTTTGGGCTGAAGAAATTTCACTTATTCCTTGAGATGGTGTTAAACACTGGGATGGGCTAGATCATTGTAGGTCCCTTCCAACTGAAACAGTTCTATTCTATTCTATTCTATTCTATTCTATTCTATTCTATTCTATTCCATTCCATTCCATTCCATTCCATTCCATTCCACTCCACTCCACTCCACTCCATTCCACTCTATTCCATTCCATATTTTGTGCTATATTATGCTACTCTATTCATTTATACTTCAATGGGGAACAGTGTCTTTAGAAAATGCTCACTGTTTATTCCCAGCTACTCCAGCATAAATTGTTTCTATGCCAAGTCTTAGAGAAAGCACTGAGGATCTGGTGCTCATTTTTCATTGTCAGATTGGCACAAAAAAGCCTCGTTTCAATGACAATTTTTTTCCCAGGATATATATGATTCTTCTCTGAAGAGCATTTTTATGTGTCTCTAGATATTTAGCAGGAGAAACCCAAAACAGCCAATATTTTAATCTTTTCCCCCTCAGTATTATGTAACTACATAACCAAATTTAACATACCTGCTGACTCTCTAGAGGATATGATAGTTGCTTTTGTGAGGATAACCTCCAGTGATGGAAATTTTATTATCCTTAATTTGTAAAGGGGAGACTTGTCTGATCTGGAGTTTCTTGTTCTGCTGCTGTATATGGACTTGACACCGATATATCTATTAGCATTTTTTGCCTTCCCCATCTCTCCTTAATCAATTCAGTCTGGCTATGAAAAATGGATTTTACCCTAGAAGTGACTTGTTTGTGTTTGGCTGGGGGTCATAAGTTTTCATGTAAGTGCCTGGACCTAGGTCTGAATGAGAATTGCTCCCCAGCCTTTAGTGCTGACCAGCACCCCCAGTGCTGCAGAGACAGCAAGAGGGCTTGATCCTTCCTTGACCCTGTGCCAGCAGAGACAAGTGAGGCTGTGGAGCTGCAGATGAGAGCTGAGGGGTGAGAGCTGAGGGAGGTAAATGCACTTCCAGCTACACTCTGCCTCCAGGGCTTCCAGATACAGGAGAGGAGGTGGCTGAGGGGCAGCTGGAAATGAAGGTGACCAGAGGTCCTGGTGTCTGCTCACCCTAGGAAGGTATTGGGGCCATCTGCCATTCTGTAGGCAGGTCTGTGGGATGAGAACAGCAGCATGCACAGCGGTGTAGGGCCAAATGTACAGGTTAGGTGCTGGCCTGCTTTTCCTGCCTTCTGCCTTATAAGCTGATAATGAAAGCATGGCCTATGTTGGTCATGTGGGCAACCAGGCAGATAAACAAGCCACCTTCAGATTTGAAGGAACTTGCTATAAAATGAGTTTCTGACAATATCAGAAGGGGCTGTGCATCAAGAGAAAATCTTCATGCAAGAGAGTGAGAATTTAGATGGTCTGAGGCATACAGGTACATCCCAAAGGGAAAACCCCCAACTTTTAAAGTTTTTATTGTAAATATGGAGAGTGCAAAAGCACTAATTTTGTCGAGTTCCCATTTGTAGCAAAGTGAGCTTTTATGTAGCAGCAGGGCCTGGGAACGCTCCAGGCAGTCATGGGCCAGCTGCACTGGAGAATGCCATGATACTGCAGCTGCTCTGCGACCAAAGAGATCAAGCTAAATTGCCACTAAAGACTGTCCCTGTCATCCTTTGTTGCACACCCAGCACCCATGGGCTCTACTTATCATTGGTTTCCTTGTAAAATATGCCATAGGTGTGAGAACCTGGGTATGATTGCCACACAACTCAATTCAATTACACCTTTGAGTTATATATATCCCTGCAATTTTTCAGCCTTCAAACCTCATCTGGATTAGCACAAAGACCCCAGGGGTGAGAGACAAGTGATTAGTCCATTAACCTCAGCCATATCTTCCTGTATGTTCAATCTTTCCATGGAGCAGGTGCATAATTTACTTAGAAGCACTCACTGTCATTGACAGTATTGCCCGAGATAGTTGCTTTGGCAGTCAGCTCATCTGAGCTGGGAGAGAGAGGCTGCTGGGACCAGCAGGAAGAAAACAGCTGGAGGATGTATCCTGAACATGGGCAGTGTGCTTCCCTACTGCTCTACCAGGCTATTTGGGTGTCAACCTCAGTCCTCAGAGCCAGCTCTTCCAGCCTGCAGCCCACATCCTTCACTGCCCCAAAAGGTGCTGCAGGATGTCCTGGCTCTGTCTGCACTTCCCACCAGGAGCAGAAGCTTTGCTTCTTGCCAAGACACCTGAGGAGCTCTGTCACAGGTAGCTCCTGAGAGTGTCCACTAAAGACTGAGAAATTTCCTGCACCTCCCATCAGCTGTTCCCTGCTCTGTGAGCAGGGCTGTGTGCCAAGGACAGCCAAGCTCATCACTGATGGAGCTCTTGGGCTCATGGAAGGGAGCCCCAGCCCTGGCCAGGGACCTTGCAGCGGCACCGTGTGAGATCCCATGGAGACTCCATCAGCAGGAAAGACTCGGCAGAAAGATAGGGGGAGGGAAATGGAGGAGGGGAAAGGCGGCCCTGATTGCACTGGATGTTTCCAGTTCCAGACCTGGTTCAAAATCTGCTGGTGCTAATGTACATGTGGGAACCACGTTATCAAACTCTTCTTTCTTAAAATTATTTTTAAAAGGGCTGACACAGTAATACTGTAAAGAAGTCAAGCCAAGAACCTGCACAGGGAAATGGCTAATATGGGCTATTTAATTGGATATGAATGCTCCCTCTGGCATACTATTGTCATGGAGTTTAATCTTGACCCCTACACAGTAATAATAATGGAAATAATAAAATGCTGAACTCAACATTTAGAAGCAGCTGCCTCCACACCTGACCCTTGACAGTGTTTTTACCCTATGGCACCACAGTTAAAGGAGTTCTTATTTTATTTCTTATGCAAATAGTAATTATATGTAACACTTATTCTCACTTTACATTAGCTTCCTTAAAATAATGGCAAGAAGAGCGGGGAGGTGGAGAGAATTTCTATTATGGATAGAGTGGGGGTTGCAAAATGAGGAGCATTAATTGATTGAGTTAATCAGAAAGTGACCTTAACTGCTCATCAGATAAATCACCTAGTGAATGGAATAATAATGATCAGGGCAAATTAGGATCCATAGCATTGCTTAATAAGTAGGCAATGGATCACAGTGGAAAGATCTGGCCATCAAAACCTTAGAACACAATGTAGACAGCGTTGGTGTGTGTGTATCTGTGTATGTCTATGCACACACACAGCACTTGTGATGTTTTAGCTCTGACATTCCAAGTGTGTAAATGTGCTGGAAGCTGTGGGAATAGGCAGTATTTTTTGGCAGATCCACAGATAGAGTCAGGAAAAACCAGACAGGCTTTGGGTCCAAGGAAGAACAGAAGAGCTGAAACCATGGGTCTACAGCCCATAGTAAAGGAGAGTCTGTTTTACGTTGGGTTCAGGCTTCTTTTGCAGTAGTACTTCATGATTTCAAAAGGTTTTCAAGCCAACAGTTCTGAGATAAACAGCTGAGCTTGGTGGCAATTTCCTCCATTTACATGAGGGTTAAATTAAAATCTAGCAAATTTAATAATAAATGCAATTAAATAAGCAAGTTATTACTGTCTTGAATCTGAGAAAAAAACACATATATATATATGCGCACATGCACGTATACCATATACTTGCAACACTGGGTATAAGTGTACTGGGCATATGTGAAACCCACAAATAGCTGGGGACAAAACTGAAACTGAGATCCAGAGGTGTTCTCTTAGCAGTTTAATATGATTACATCCTTCGCTGTCTCCATCATTCATACCTTTCTCTCAAGGCTGACTGGCTTTTCTCAGAATTGCACTTAGAGCAGCACTGACTTTAAAAAATTCTACTTTTAATTGCAAAATAAATTGAAAACCTAAACTAATCTTATAGTTTCTTGAAGAATAAAAAGTAACATTTAATTAAACCTTCCTTCATGGCTTTCTCCTATCACATCTCAGATTTCAATTTTTTTAATGAAATTTCAAAATGCATGACATTTCAGGTAGCTCTGCCCTAAATGACACACTGTTTTTAATTCACCTTGTTTAATGTGTAAGGACACAGCACTTAAATGGGGGTTAACACATTTTGATTCTCTTCCTCTCTTTGAAACCAGGAAATTGATGGCAACGCTTTGTTACTGCTGAAAAGCGACATGATCATGAAATACCTGGGGCTGAAATTGGGACCAGCACTGAAACTCTGTTACCACATTGATAAGCTCAAGCAAGCTAAGTTCTAATAATTTCTTGAACAACAGAATCTGAGCTAAATCTAGATGGAAGACTAAAGGTAACGTTGCCTTACAGAAATGCATTCATTTGCAGATTGCTTTTCCTTCTTTTTTATCAAAGACTTTGTCTTTTTTAACATTTGTGCATTGTCACCTTTTTTTAATCCAATGGGATCTTTTTGGGCTGCTTTGTGTTAATAATTTGCCAAAAAGTATATAATTACAATAATTATTTTGTATCATTAATATTATTATGATTATAGTAAGTCCTATTTTTGTAACCAGAAGTGGGAAATCAAAACCAAACACAGCTGCAGCATATGCATAGGACTGCTGGAAGACAAACCAAGAGTCCCTCGCTTGCCGCCTCTGAGGAGTAATCGCTGACCTGCCTTGCCTGGGCACCAGCTCCACTCTCCATGCTCTACCCTAAAAAGGGCTGGAAAAGTGCAGCCTTTGGTCACCTTTTGTCCGATGGAAACTGCCCCGTGTCTTGCACTATCCGCAAAACTTGAACTATTCACTTAAAAAGGAACAAGAACAAAGAAAAGGGGGGGAGAAAAAAGAAGAAGAAGAAATCATTTTAGAAAGAGGGAGGGGAAGGCTTTTTCCCCAGCCGAAGAACTTTATCCCGCTAGAGGGAGCAGCCCTAGCAGGCTTGAGCTCTGATGCTGCGGTGCTCTGAGTCTGATGGGCTTCGACCGTCTTGACTCCTATCGAGCCCGTCCGTAAACACCGCCCAGGAATCGCGGGCTCCCAGCGGGATGCTCCTGCCGCCGTTTGCAGGTAATCCATTCAAGAGGAGCCCCAACGCAGGGAGCGTTTGTGGCAGGATGTGTCCCGTCTCGCAGAGGGTGGGGGGTAGGATGGATGGATGGATGGATGGATGGATGGATGGATGGATGGATGGATGGATGGATGGATGGATGGGTGGATGGATGGATGGGTGGATGGATGGGTGGATGGATGGATGGGTGGATGGATGGGTGGGTGGATGGATGGATGGATGGATGGATGGATGGATGGATGGATGGATGGATGGATGGCTCCCACGGTGTCTGGCACTCACATCTGTCAGCTCCGCTCCCCGAGCTGCCTGTCTGCCACACACACACTCTGCGCCACTCCTGGAGAAATCTGAATTCCTGCACTTGTTTTTGTTTGCATCTTTAAAAAACAAGGAAGCCGGTTGTGATTCTTCCTGCTGTGCGCTTTGCACAGGCCCAGGACAAATGCTGTAGGGTTGGTTCCTGACTGGGCTGTGGCTTTCAGTACACAGACAGATGTGTTGGACTTTCTGTCCCAAGTGAGTTAAAAATTCACTTCTGCCTCTTACACAAATCTAAAAGGTGCTTATTCACACTCCATGTAACTGAAGGGGACAAAACAGGTCTCAGGCTGAGAAATGTGTATGAATCTGTGGAATGAGTACGTCCTTGCTTTCATCCACAAAGGATGACTATGAAGGGACACATCCATACAAACCCTTAGTGCATGACAGGAGAGGTAGCAAGTGTTTGTAAGTCATGCAGGTGATTTTAGAGCTTGTTAGCTCAACTTTACTGAGAAACAGGGTCCTGATGGTATGCAAGATTGTTTGACCCTGTTTATGTAGAAAAGAATGTTACCAAAAATACCTCATGAAATAAAATTCAACTTGATGCATGTTGCTAGAGTAGAACTCCTACAAAAAGATACCCATTCAAAGACCTGCTCCTGGACATCCTTAAAAATAGGAGAAACCAAATCCTACAAGACTTTCACTAAACTCCTGGGGACTGGTCTCCTAATTCAAAAACTTGTCATAAATTTGCAGGATTGAATCTCTACAGGACTGACCAGCTTTCAGCAAATCCTCTCTGCATGCTGAAATACCCTAAATAGAAAGAGCTGAGGAACTGTGTTAAATGAAAAGTCATGTATGTCATTGAGTGACGTAATATAGGGAACCCTAAACGTGCCAATGCTTGTAATACAGCCCCCATCTACATCATTTTGTGTCTGTGGTATAAAGAATGGAAATCTCTTTGGTCAGCTGTCTGAGGCAGAGGTGACATTCCATCAACAGCAAACCTGTACAGATAATTTTTCACTCTTACATTCCCAAAACATGTAAAAATCTTGCTGTATTAGTAACATCTCCTTCAGAGAGTCCTCAAACAAACTTTTTTTCCCCTCATAATTACAAACTTAGATAACCTCTCTCCATTTCTCAAAATGGGATTTTAATTCTTTCACTTAAAACCCCACCTTGCTGTAATGTATCAGTAATCAGAGCTGGTTAGACTTTATCAGATGGCTTCAATGCTGGAAAATCCCACTTTGTCAAAATCAAAACTCTTCATAAAAGCATGTCACTTTCTAACATTAAATTCTATTTAACTGAAACTACAGCTTTCAGTAGTGTCAAAACATCATTTTGACATTTTGGAAGTAGAACATTTTTGTTCCAAGAATATTTTTGCATTTGATTGTGTTTTTCTGGAGGATCTGTAGCTTCACATTTTGTTCTGAGAGTGAGGGGGGAAAACCACAACCCACAGCTAGATTTTCCTCAGCAAGAAGCCTTCTGATTCTGTTCTGTGTCTCACCCCTGTTCTGAGTCTCACCCCTTCCCTCCACTCCCTGCCCCGACTCTGGATGTTACAGCTCAGGGGGCTGATCATACCAACACAGTGTGAAGAGACTCCGTGGTGGAAATGATGTTCATGCACGTGATTTAACATGCTGAGATGGTTTTCATGTAGGCACCTGACACACACAGTCAGTGGTGCCATCTCATTTGCTATCACACTTGTAGATACATCAAGGACCGTCCAGGCCATGATATTTAATGTTCTGTTTTTCACGGGGGAGGCAGTTAGTGGAGTCCTTTTACATGCAAGTAATGCTTATGACAAAATTTCCTCATTGCATGGTGTTGTTTTGTTTTATTTCACTTGAGAGGCAATTAGGAGACAAACATTATTGCAATCGCTGTAATATAGAAATTGTACCTAATTTTTGTCTTTCAAATCTTGTCAGAGAAGGTAATTAAGCAGCTCTGCTGTGCTGGGGGGGTCAGGCTGTCTCCTCAGAACAGGCACTAAAGAACCAGAGTATGCATGTCAGCTTCTTCTCCACTGGCTGCTGCTTTAAGCTTTGCCTGTAGAACTTACTTTGCTTGCTATTCCTTTCACAGCTCTCCCTTCAGACTGTAGCCAGCCAGTTGTATTTTTTAACTGTTCCCAACAGGTGGGTGGATGTGTGATACCTTTAAAAGCAACACATGTGCCTCTTTTCTTCTTCTAAGCACTTGTATTTGGATCAAAAGGCACTTTGGTTGCTCCAGGCAGTTTCAATTCTTTGTGAGCTTTCACTTTATTTTTATCCTTAAAAAAGCAAGCAGTTGAAGTCCAAGGACTTGGGGACCATTCCTCCCCTGCTTGAGCAGTGGTCACAGGGTATTGGGAGCACAGAGCCAGTGCTCTCTGGCAGATCATCTTCTTGAATCTCTCATGGCTGTCCAGCTCAGCCCCAGCTGCCAGAACTGGCCAGCCTCACTGCTTCCCATCCACCTGCCTCTTCTCCCGCACCAGCAAATGCCTCCCTCCCAGCCAGACCTAATTGCATTTCAAGAAATGCCTCTGGGAATGCCTCCACCTCTCTGAGCCCACTGCCTTGCTTGGCAGGCAGAGGAGAGCAGCAGCCTTTGCAGCGTCAGCAGCTTTGCTCAGCGTGATTCATGCAGGCAGGCACCCTTGGGACGGGCATGTAAAGCATCACTCTGGGCTGTTATTGGCCTTAAACTGATGGCTGGATTTCTATAGCTTGTCAGCAGTCTTCATGAGTTACACTTCATGCCTTTGTAAAGAACGGATGGCTGTGAGAGATTAAATGGAACATTATTAGCAAAACCAGCAATAATTAGCCAAACAACAAGAAAATGGCTGATAAAGTTTTTGTGTGGAAAGAATGCCGCTGTTGGATCAGCAGCAGGAGCACACACCCTCCTCCTCTGAAGCCTGGTCCTGGCTGCAGCGCCCCTGGGTGGCCATTCCTCTCACTCTGGCACAGCCACCCCATGGCTCATTCCTGCCCATGGATGCAGCACCCCCCATCACTGGCTGCATTGTTTGGGGGCTGAGCAATATCAGGGAGGAGTCTGTCAGCTCTCACTGCCCCAAAACATACTCAAAACTCTCAGTTAATTAGTTAGTGCCTTCTTTATTTGCCTGCCTACTCTTTTCATTTGAATAGCTTCTGTCTGAAAGAAAGACACCACAAGGGAGATCCCCAGGTCCTTCAAGCAGCCTGTGAATGACCCTTCAGCTCACCCCACAGAGGGGCATCTCCATGGTCAGACATCTGCCTGGATACAACTGATCCTCCCTCTGCACCAGAAAGGGAGGCAAGAATTAAATGCCCCCTTCTTCTTAATTAAAATTAAATGCTTTTCAGGTCCTTCCCCTCTCCGACCTACAGCCTCCTTCCACAGAGCCAGTTTCTCACTTCTTCCCAAAGCAGCAAGGAGGGAGACAGGGGAGGTGCCAGAAAGGACTGAAAGGACTGCCGGCTGCTGGCTGATCCAGCAAGACAGCAGGCATGGAAGGACCAAAATCAGCTGCTCCCCTGGTTTGAAACTGGCTTGGCTGGATAGAGGGGTCATGCCCAGGGATTTGGTCTGGGGGATTTTCCTGTCAGATACATGCAGGTTACACCCCAATGTTTCAGTCTGCACCTTCAGTCATTGCACATTCAGTCTGTTGCAGTGTGGATTTTGTCTCCAAATCCACCTTCTTGAGCTTGTGTTAGGGAACTGCTCTGCTGGCACAGGCTGCTTCCACACGAGCAGGCTTGGGGTTGCTAGGGAAGAAAGTCATAACAAGCACATTGAAGGTAAAAATTCAGGGATACAGCAGGTCAGCAAGATCCTCCTTCCCTTTCCAGGCACTTCTGTGGGCAGAACTTTACTCAGCAGCTCCACTATGGGGCAGAATGTGTTGATTTTTGGCTGAGGTAAAGTTAAAACATGACACCCACGCACCTTGCCACAGGCAACTGGGTCATATGGAGCCATAGGGATTTTCCTACTTTCACCAAGAATATGGTCCTAAATTCACATACCTTTACCAGAGAAGGCAAGCATGTAGCTGCACACACTGCCTCTGATGCCTTGGAGAAGTTGCATGCTGTTCTCCAATCCATGCTTCCTTCATGGACAATTGGAATTCGATTCCCTTGGAAATCTAAAATTTTCCTTGAGAAAGAATCACTTTTATTCACTGCCATGAGTTAAATATCATGGAAACATGACTGCTAACAATTTGCTTCACATAATTTGTACTAATGCTAATAAGCAACAGCTGCAACACTTCCTGTTGTAAATTCTTTTGTGGTTGCAGCGGAATTATCACATCTGTACTTCACAAATCCGATAGACTCCAGCACAGCTTGCTCATTCTGGCCCCAGCTCCAGCAAATCCCTGTGCCTCAGAAGTGCAGCTACAGAAAGATGTATTTACAGTCTCTGTCTCCCTTCGTTCCCAAAGCCTCTGCTCCCCACCAGGTACCTGGAGCAAGAGGGGTTGGGGCTGGGGGGGATGTGGCAGCCTGGGGGTCAGCCAGTGCGTGCATGGTGTGGTTGGAGCAGATTGCTTTCAGCAAAGATGTCATTGACCAGCCAGGTTTACTGCAGTTCAAGCAGACAGGTTTTGGTCAGAGGCTAAGTACAGGAGAAAAGTGATTTATTAAAGAAAAAGAAAGAAATATGAGTGTGCAATACCCTGCCACCATAAGACTTAAGCTGAAATCCAAGAATCCTTCAACTGTAATCTAAAGAAAAATGTTTCTCTCACTCAAGACTCTAAATAAAGCATGTTAGGCCAAACCCAGGTCCCACTGAGGTCTGCAAAAGTTTTTCTATTGAATTCATAAGACTGGGGCTTGGCTCACAAAGCAGGTCAAGCTTCAGCCATATCCCATAGTAACCAGAGCCTAACAAGCTATTCCATGCTCTCTTACAAAGAGCAGAGACCGCTGCTGGCCAGCCCCCTCTCCCCTGCTCCCAGGAGAGCTGCTAGCTCGCTGGAACAGAGTTCTTCCAGCTGCACCTCTACCTGACCCCAACACCTTCTCCTGTTAGCTTTGCATTTTAGCTATGAGTTTCATGGAAGGTGGTTTGGGTTTTCCACTTTGGAGCAAACCAAAGACCATGCCCCGAGGATTTCAGCTGTGCCACTAGGCAGAAACTTGCACTGACTCGAACATGACTGTACTGGGAGATTTCCACATGTTCCTGAGGCGAAGGCTGAGGTGGAATTTAAAAATAAAACTTTTCAAAATGAGTCTCAGTGACCCATAACTTTTGGCTCCTTCAGCATCCACCACACTTCATCATACTTCAAATGGTCAAGTCTCTTGGTAGCGCCATAATTGGACAGGAATAGCTCAAAGAGCTTCAGAAGAGACTCCATCTCTGACTACAGAGTCTTGCTCCTCTTGCTCCATGGGCAGCTGCCAAAAAGCAGTGTTTGGGGAGAATGTGTGTCTGTGGGTTGCTCAGAGAGGCTTGCCTGGCTGCATAGAGAGGCTGTGAAGTGAGTGAAATAATGGAAGGACAGAGCATCTAGGAAGGAGGGGCTTTTAAAAATGGGAAAGCCCCCGGCTTCCCTGGGGTTCCCAGGGAGTTTGTGCCCTGTCTCCAGGCAGCCCTGTCTGTACTGAACTTGCCCTGCATAGCACAGCATGTCTTTATTACCCAGTGTCTTCCCTTGGTGTTGTATAAAAGTGGGATCATGCTGCCCTTTGAGAGTGCAACCAACTCCATTTTGTCAGACATCTCTAAAAGAATGAAGAGTAGCACAAATCTGAAGTCCAAGTGGTACAGGAATGAGGACATTTCAGGGTGGGGCAGTTTCACAGGTTTCAGTGTCTTCCAGCTGAAATGTAGAAGGAGAGAAAAATAACTTCTGAATTGAAGTGAATGCAAGCTAGTGAAAGACTAGTGATTAATATCATCCCTCACTTTCATGGTTTCCTGTTTTATGGCCCTGAACATTTGCTGTAGTGGCAGTGCAGTGAATTGATCAGCATGTCCAGGTTCCACTCAGACCAAATGACTGTCTCTAAAAACTGTCTTCTTCATGGTTCTTCTAATATGCCATAGCATCCAGAAAGTTTCTGATCAGCTTGGTAAGCGTCAGTATTTAAAGAAAAACATATCTTTTTTCCTTTTTTTTTATTTTTTAATCTTGTGGCACAAAACTTCAGAAATCAGCTATAGCCACAGCTGTGTAGCAGGTCAACATGCCCAGCTTTTCATTTTATGCCTCTCAGAAACCTAGCAGTAAAAAATCTTTTGCTTACTCTATCTATGTACATACAAGTAGCCAACCTATATTCCAGTCTTCCACTGACCCTGTAAAGAAGTGTTAACTATAGTAGAGTTATTGACACTCTAAATTTAGTAGGGTTGTTACACATTTTTATCAGTTTAAACAAAATCTGTATCTCATTTGATAGACCTGTCCTCTGACAATACTGAAATTTAAATGCAAGCTGTTTTGGCTGCTGTTATCAAAACTTGCCCTCAGTATTTGTGTCACAATGGCATGTAAGGATTGTGTCCAGTGCTGTGCAGGGATACTGTGAGGTGCTCAGCCTGTCTTGGAGACTTGACAGCTTCGTAGGGCAAAAGAAACAACCTAAGGAGAAGGGTTTCCTGGAGACAGATTTGTTTCCAATTGTAGATAAATGCTGAATAAATAGAAGTAAATGGCATGAATTTCCCACAATGATGTGAGTGGAAAATGGCATAACACTGAAAAAAATGAAGCAAAGCTTCCATGAAGGTGAACAGCATTGCCTCCTTCCCAACACTCTTAAGCCTGGCCTTTGGTGAAGCCAGGGATCCGAACCCAAGCCTCCTGGTTGAATCTAGTGCCTTACCCACCAGACCCTCTTCTCTCACTTTACTCTAGCTTTTCTCCCAGTGCTGTCCATATCTGTGTCCTCACACAGCCCTTAATTACATCCTTATGAATCTGAAAAATAACACCCATATGGGCCTTTAAAGGTCACTTAGTCCTTTGCCCTGCACTTATTCTTCTCCACCTCAGTCTTCCTCTCTTATCTAGTCTTTTCCCCTGGAGCTTCCCACCCCTTTCTGTTCCTGTCTTCTCATTGTAGTTAGTTTCATTTTTATCTCCCCAGTTCCATTCCTGCAGCATTTCTTCCTTTCCTTCCTTTCCCTCTCTCAGTAACCATGCATATGTCTCCTCCACCCTTGCCACAATTCCTTCCCTACCTTTTGGCTCTTCCCTGTTCTTCCATTTCCCCTCTCTCTAATTTTCTGCAACCCTTTCTTTCCTTTCAATCAAGGGTCCTTTACAGGATAATCTTGTACCAGTTTCTGTGACAGAAACTACCATGCACTGACATCTTTGAATTAGGTTGTCTGTACACTTTTTGACACACTCTTTATCTCATAGAAAAACTCTTCTGCTGCTTTCATTCAGCAGCATGAAAGGCACTTCTTGAGAATGGTCTTTAACTAGTTGGCTGATGACTATTTGCAATAAATATCTCATTAAAGGCTCAGCACTTTTATGAAGGATAAGTGCAGCTTCTCCCCCTAGCTTCCATCTTTTCCTGTGCCGCCTATTGATATTCAAGCTGCTAAAATTCTCCTTGTTCTGAAGAGTCCCTGTTACACTGCTCACTGGGATGAATCCTTGGCTCCCACCCTGTTGCTGATGGCCACATGGAGCAGGCTTGGACCTGTGAATGGCACACCATTAGGCAGGTGTGAGCACTGATGTGTACAGAGCCACCAGCATCGCTTCTCCAGGATTGGAGAAGGTCCAGCCTGCTTTCAGCCAGCATCACAAAGTTGGTTGAAAACAAGAGGTGCCCATTGCCAATGATAAGGGCAACGGAAGGTAGGAAAGAACCATCCAGTTGGAGGAAGAAGAGAAGTGATGTTGGCCAGCTGGAAGGTGGTGGTGGGATAGACAAAATCAGCAGTGAGGGAAGGCCATGCTTATATTGAGGATGGGAAAGAAATCTGTGTGGCAACTGGCATTTCAATATTTACAGCATCATCCTTCATACTGAAATATGTGCAACAGTGCAGGGCAGAGCATGCATGGGTGCACACAAGTGTGGGTTTACAGTAATGGCTGTAGCTTCTGCGGGGCTACTGCATACTTCTACCAGTAGGAATGAGATCAGATCTTGGCTCTGGGTCTCTGCTTCCAAACAGTGTGAAGGATGAGAGCAGAACAGTTTATATCCAGCTGGAAAGTGGCAACCTTAAATCAGGCCACAAAACAGAGCAACTCCTGCTCACAGTTTTTAATTTTTATTCTTTAAATGCTGCTCTGAGTTCTCTTCCAACTCCTCAGCATTAGCTTCCAGGGCTAGTGAAGCACGTACAGGGCTTTTTTTGATGTATGTAAGGCTATCAGTTTTTGTATTGCTAATTGGGCTCAAAGTGTCTTAGCTTTGATTTTTAATGTTCTGTAATTTGCTAGATAAGCCTCCATTTCTGCAGCAGTTGTATATGTAGGGCATCGTTCATCACATCTTGCAGATATTTTATAACATTGGAATTGTTTATATATCTACTAACCTTGAAAGGTGAATGACAGCTCTTTCCTGGTACTGTTCAACCTTAGGAGTAGATATTTTGCAACAGGCATCACATATCAAGTGATGATATAGTTATTTTAATTTTTTCAAGCATATGTAATATATGCTAGAGAGAGTCAAACCTGACTAGACAAGCAATTTGGCTACAATCAAGACTTCAAACTTGCATTCTGACACTCCCAAATTTATTACAGCCTATACTACTTAGGGTTGATAGGCACATCTTCACATCTCATATCATTAAAAAAACACATTTGTGACTGCTCTCATGCAAATCCCAAAGGAGATAACAGGAGCTTGTCCAGCACACGGCACAGGTTTCTTGTCAGTGACTGTTCTCATAACAGAGAAATCAGTGTGCATACAGTAGCTCACCAGGGTTCCTTCACCTGCCAGACTATATATTCAAAATAGAATGTAAATAACTAGATTTCCTATTTATTAAAAAATATGCTGTCATGATAAGATTATGGGCTTGAACGATGCTGACAACTCAATCAAACTATTCTATGATTCTGTTCTACGATTCTGTGACTCGATGTGAGGTGTGTAAGGCTGAGGATTTTCAAAAGTCCTTGGCTCAGATTGTCCCCCTCCTTTCACTGTCCTGTGTGGTTTTACTTGGCACTACCATGCTGCTGTCACCAGGCTCCTACTCTATTCTGGTGGCAAAAGGCAGCAAGGTTTATTTATTTATTTCTTTGTTTATTTACACTGGCAGTACAGCATTGTCAACAGCAGCCCCGTGGGCCATGACAGGAGCGATGCTGCCTGAGTGCCCCCTTGGAAAGAAAAGACCACATCAACTCCTCTCAGAGTTCTCCCACCCCTGTCCCCAGCCCATAGCACCACACAGCTTTACAGGGTGTTTGAGCGTGTAAATCTTCCTCGCTGTTTCTTTCCTGATGTTGGTATAAATCCAGATCATCAGTGCAAGGCTACCCATGGCACACTCACTGACAAGAGAGCAGTCAGGGTTTCTGTATTCATCTTTTACACATCTTTGCCTTGGTGCTGTTTTGTTTTGCTTTCTTTCAACGAGGAACAAGGAAGCATCTTAGCCTGTGAGCAGCTTCAAGGCCCCCATGCAGCAATGCAGTTCTGTGCCAGTCCATGCCAAGCCTGAACATTTGTATCATTGCCATAAGTCTTGAGCTTTGTCTCAAGCTGAATATTCAACATGCTGAATATAGGTAATTTCTGATTCTGGAAAGCCTAATGTCCACTCTGCCATCCGCTCATTTTACTTATCACCATATTTCAATGTTATTTTTCTCTTATTGTCAGGAGATAATAAACAATTTGGGTTGCTTAGATGCCTACATAGATTTAGATGCCTACAGCTGTTCTTAATACAAGCCTTCTCCATTTTTGACCAAAAAATCTTACTAAAGGTAACATACAGGATAAATTGTTAATTATGCCAGGATTACCATATGATTCTAACAGTCGTCAGGGATAAAACATCTGCCCCTTAGTTCCACTTATTGGAAAAACAATGCAAACCCTTTCATACTTTGCTGTTTCTCAGCTATCAAATCCTCCCTCAGTAACTAATCTCTAACAGTGAACATTGCATTATACTGGATAGTTTTGTATTCACTTTGCCAATATGCAGACCTGGGAGAGCTGAGGTAAAATGAATGTGGAACTTACAAGTGGGGATAACATGCCTGGAGTCCCAAACTAATACACTGTTTGTCATAATCCAAGAGTTTGGATTATGACAAACAGTGTATTAGTATTTCTCTCATCCTGCCTCAAAGGGTTTTTTGGAAGTGATTTGTCTTCAGCTGTGGAGGTGTGTGCCTTTCCACGTGTATGTACTTACTGGTCTGATGTATGTACACAGATATGCACCTGCCCACCATGAGTACACCTCATACATATTCATGCATCTGAGCCAAATAAAAACTTATTTTAGCATGTTCTGTATGGGTGGGACCAATATAGTCATTCTTTGTATGTACAGTGTTTCAGTACATGTGCAGCCATTTACCAAATATAGTGTCAAACTGTGGTTCTTTTTCTATTTCTTCAGACATTGTTCTTTATTAACTGCAATTTATACCCTCTAGTGGATTCTCTGTCACTATTTAGAGGCATGTTTCAATGTAGAGCTGTATATTGCCTGTTCCGTGTGCTTTATGATACTGTTTGCATCTTAAATAAGCTGAGTATTTCTGGTCTAAATGTTCTTAATTTTGTACCCTTAATTTTGTACAGAATTTTGCTTGGGTTTCACAAGTTGATGGAGTATGTTTAAGAATGTAGTATGGAAGGGGACCAGCTGTGATAAGGTAAAAAGGTCCTAAAATTTCAGATTTATGTTTCATAGAAAAAGCCAGTACTTTCTTTTACTATTGCAAAATTATTTCTGTATTTTTTAATAAAGAATTGGATTTACTTGGTTCTATGTATGTTTTCTCTAATAAACCTTATTTTTTAAATAAGGATCTTGGCTCAGTCTTTATGTATCTGCAACGTTCATTGTGTTCAACACAGAAAGCACTTTTACCTACTGTGCTCCCTGAGGCTGAGCTCTCCTAATGCCAGAATTACCTCCTCTTCTGCCCAGTGCAGAGCTAATCTCATATATTTATTCACCCTTCTCTGCTATGCAAACAAGAGATGGACACTGAGGTGCCAGCCTCTCAATAAATCCCCACTGTGATACATCAGCACCAATGCTCATTTGCAGGGCAAGCAGTTCCTTGGGTTCTCCACTGAATTAAGGCTGGGGTGTCAATTTGAGGCACACTCCTAATCCCTCAGGCTGCCTCTGCATGGGCATGCCTTGCTCTCATTTGTGTTGATGTAAATCTGAGGTGGCTCAGCTGAAGTCATTACAGTTATTCTGGATTTACACTGGGGAGAAAACAAGAGCAAGAGTTGTCCCAGGACCATAATATTTCAAGGTTGATCTGCCCCCTTTATACTCTAGCAGCTAGTGGAATACTCTAGCAATGTCTCAATAAAAAGCCTGAAAAACAGCCAAAAAACTCAGCTCAAATATCATTAAAAATCTTCTCCTAGAAAATAAGAAATGCTTTCCCTGTTACACAGAGTCAGCTCTAACTATCCAAGAAATACATTGCATTGGATGATTCCCCTCTTTTCTGTCCTTTAATTACATTTTCCTCCATGATGCTATCAAATCTACAGCCTGATGAAGTTTCCCTTGAAGTCAATTTGAAGCCATCCATGTCAGTGAAAGTGAGTACAGACCCTGGATAATAGTCTTTGGGTCCTATCTTCTTATTGCTCTCCCTAATCAGACAGAAATCAGATGCAAACACTAATGTTGCAGGAAAAGTAGATGAATCAGGACACCCCTTGATTTCATTGATTCTGGACTCTCTTTATGAATCCTGAATTTTAGGTAGACTTAAAAAAATGTTTTAAAGCTGTTTCTTCTTATGCTATCCCTTTGCAGGTTAAGACCAAAACCGAAGGCTTTTGAGTCACACAGCAACCCAGCTGCTGCTCAACCCCAGCTGTGGCTTGTGGCTGTGCTGCCATTCCAGGGGCAGTAGAAAGGGCAGGAAAGTACATATGCCAGTTCTGAGAGGCCAAAGGCCTTGGCAGAGTTGGCAGGAGGCCCTGGGCCAACTCCTGCTGATGGCCAGAGGTTCCTCTGCCTGGTATGGATGCTCATATTCTGAGTGAGTCACAGAATTAGGTCCCAGTTCATACAACAAGCATGACTTAAGCCGTGTATTTCCCTTGTGCCCTTAAACAATCAAGTGCAGCATTTTGGCTCTTCTGACAAGGAGAAATTTGCCTTTTTTCACCAGACAGTTCTTTTATCTCCAGGCTTTAAAGCCAGAAGAAAGTTTTCCTTCTGACTGAATATATTTAGAAGCTGTCTGAAGTCATTTAGAGCCTGGTTTCTGAGGTGAAGCAATTCAACTTCATCGCTGGTTTATGTGTCTGCAAAGGGCTCTGTGGCCTCAGTTTGAAGCTCAGACACAGCCTGTAATAAATAACGGGGGGAGGGAGAAAGGTCCTTCCTTTGATTATAAGAAGTGTATAGAGTAGACTGGACTTCAGGAAGCCAGCATTGATCTTGAAGATCACTGAATAACACAGGCCATGAGGCACTTTCATTTACTATTCTGTCTAAAGATCCCAGCTGGGCCTCACATCCCAGCTCCACGAGGAATCACACAAGGAAATAAGACATCAGCATTCCTGCCTTGCACAGCAAACAGACCATGATTTAGACTTTGGGCAATGGATGAATATATACATATATACACGTGTGTGTTTGTGTCTAGATACTTATAGAGATGTGTTTATAAAAATATACACATGCACTATTTGGAGAGAGCAAAACACCATTGACAAAACTGGTAATGCAAAGAAAACAAAATATCTGGATGCTTTCTGTAACTATTATGTAAATTTTTATTTTGTTTTAATTCCCCTGGCTACCTGGTGTGATGTCCTTCCCCTAAAGAACTCTTCCTATACAAGTCCATTGGAGTCACTTGCTCATGCAGCTGTCTGCCTCTTGCACATCTGTCAGGAGCCTCTGGTCCAAGAGCTGGGATATGGAAAGTGATGATGTTTTACACAGCCCTCTGCACAGACTGTTTATCTGGTACTACCAGGCAAAAGGGGAGTGTAATATGCCTGGTTATTTCCAGGTTTTTCAGATCTCTAGAAGGAAAGCCTACCCAACTTTGCAATGGCAATCTACACTACCACATCTAGGAAGGATTTTCATATGCCGCTATTGTGAAGAAAACTTCTGGTTAAAAATTATGTCCAGACAAGATGAATTATTAAGATGGAAAAAGCTGTTGGGAGATGGGAGTTGCTTCCCATGCCCTTGCCTCACTCTGCCCAACAGGAGAAGGGTCAGAGATCTCCAGTTCAGCAAAGATTTACCCTGGAGGCAATGTTGTGCACTTTTGCAGCGCTGTAAATAATTCCAAGATCTGTCTGTATGAGAGCTCTGGGAGGCAAAACCAAGCCCTGTTCATGCCCCAGCAATGGGACTCATTCTGATGGGCTCATCTATCTGCCAGTGCCTTCTGGATTGCACTCGTGCCACCAACAGCCGAGCAGGACTTCCCTGCCCAGCTGTGTGTAGGCCACTTTGACATCTGGCACAGAAGCAAAGAGCAAGAGCTCTGCATGTCCTTTGAAAACTTGCTCAGTGCCCTGCTAGGACCTAGAGAGCATGAAGGAGATGTATCCTGAGCAGGGTTGCAGAGCTGGGTCTGAGGGATGGGCTGATAGGAGAATGGACTAAAGCCTGAACATAAATGAGAGACTGAGAACTGGTGGTACTGCTTGAGACTGCTAGGAAATAGGAAAGACAGGAATTGTAAGCAAAGTGGGAATATGCTGAAACAAACATGCAAACAAAAAACCAGTAGGACAAATTGGTGAAGGAACTCTCTTCTCTCGATTGTGATGGTTTGTAAGAAGACAATGCTGCTTTCTGGGGTTTTCTGAGCCTGGGAATCGCTGCAGGGACCTGGAGCACCCATGGAGAACTGCAAGCAGCAGCGACTGAATCTGCATAAGCTCTCCCCAGCCCACAAACACACGCTCCCTGTGACACCATGCCAGCCCCTGGAGAGCACAGGGCACTCTGGTGCACCTTCACCCTGCACCCAGTAACACTGGCACCCCTTTTCTGGTCCCGCTGAGATCCCTTGCTTTTCCTCCCCAGTGCTGATTTTTCCATTTCTCTCTTGCATTCATTTTTATCCCTCTGGCTTTTTAAACTGATGGGAGCTCTTTGTTCAAAAATAAGCCCTCTTTTGAAATAGTGTTACTTCTCTCCTTGAACTTTTCCCTGTGAATGACTTGACATTAAGCTGATAGTTGCTCTTAACCAATTGTTAACCTATTAGTGGAGACCATAAAAATTACTGAAAGGCCAAGGCTAAAGCTGTTTAAATGAGAAATATTTCTACAGAACTCCCCCGAGATGAAATAAAAAAAGCTCCTGCCGACAGAGCGGCTGCCAGTTTGAGACTAACGGGTTTGAAGATGATGTTTTGCTAACAGCAGTTAATCAGTAAATTCCCATTACTAATAAGGACATCACTCTTGGCTGAAGCTGCAAATTACATGTTATGTTTCTCAGCGCTGAAGATAAAGTGTTCTTTAAATTCTGCGTCTGCAAATGTAATGTTTAGCACAAAACACCATCAGGAAAAACAAGAGGAAAATTGAAAAAATGTCACACACATTCTGCATCAATTTGCTCCATTGTCACTAAAATTGCATATCTTTTTCGTCTTGGTATTTATTGCCACCTTGAAATTTATATTTAGGAGGGGAATGGAAACCATGGATGCTTAGTTTTGATTTCAGGCATGCTGCGGTAGCATGAGAGGCATCCTAAAGTCAGTCATAGCCTGATGTAAGTGAAATCAGAACTGGCTCCTGTCACAAGACAAAATTAAAAAGAAAACAACCTGAAAAGTTTCATTATAATGCTGCATCTTGATTGCCATCCAGATCTTTTGCTCGCTTACAGCACTGCAAGTCTGGCTTCTTTCCACTGATGCAATCATCAGTCCAGATTTCAACTCTCTTACTAAGAGAGTGGAATCTTTGCCATCAGTGTCTAAAGAAGAGTACAAAAATGTGTTTTATTATGGTTAGAGAGCTGGAGGCACTCCTTAATTACCAGTCCCTTTTGTATTGCTTTCCCTATCCCAGACACAGCCAAATTCAGAGCCCATCCAGTTGCTTGGAAGTGGAAGATGAAGCGTGCCAATAGCTAACTCAACAGCAGGGCTTTTTTCCAGTGTGAAGTGTTCTTTATCTACATTTCTAGAGACAGTCATGCAAAAGTCAGCTGCTTTAGGCAAAACTCCTGCCTCCAGTGCCAAATGAGGTTTGCAGGGACATGGCAGCCTCACTTTTGCTGTCCACTAATTTAATAAGAAAGTGTCTACATGACTGACACCCCTCCATGACTTTCAGCAGCAACTTCAGGCTTACTGGGCTGCTGGTAAGAGTGGGATTTTGCCCTGCACTCCTAATTCTGCATAGGACTGGTGCACATATACAGGCAGACACATACCAACCTCAGAGCAGTGAGCATGTTCCCACTCAGAGCTGGTGGATGTTGGCTGGCCTGCAGAGCACATTGTTCAGCCTCTGTGCCTGGGTGGGTGCAGGCAGGAGGCTCTCACTGTTGGTGCTGATGGAGGTGTTCCCCTATTCCCCTCTCTTTCCTCATTTTTGAAACCAAACCCCTTTTTTTTTTCCAATGCTGCTGGGCAGCCAGTTTCTGGAGCATGCAAAAAAGCCATGATCCCCTGGGGAAGGAGAGGTGATGGAATGGTGTATGGGCAGCAGACAGGAAATATTGTGCTTTGGTTCCAGGGAAATTTTTCTGCCACAGGGAAAAAGCTGAAAGACAACCGTTGTTTTGAAGGAGAATCATATGTGGCCCAGGAAAAGACAAAATATGTTGTGCTCTCCGTGATATCCTCACTGGAGCAAGCAGTGCCTGACAGAAGTCAGGAAGTGCTCAGGACCAGAGGGTCAGGGCCTGATACCAAAGTGCCTTTTGAATCCCCGGTGCTGTGTTCTCTTGGCACTGAAAAGCTTGCCTGTGAATTTCTCAGTCAAGATGATGCTGGCTGGTGATGTCTGGTGTTTTCCTCTTCACTTTCATCTCTGTTAACACATCTTCTGCTTTCTCTTAGAGATATGTACAGCTTCCTTTTGGGTGGAATTCTGTATTTTTTGGCTTTGCTCTACTTTCTGCATTTTCTGCACATATTTTCCCGCTTTTGCTTGCACCTCTGTATCCTTCCTTCACTTAGCAGCTAACCTTTTATTAATCATTGCTTCCCTGTCCCTTGCTCTCCTCACTTAGAACAGTTTGGTTCTTCTCTTACAACTTTGTATTTTCCACCAGAAAATCTGCTTCCTGGTGGATCCTTCCTTCAAGATCACTGTCTAGGAAACAAAATGTCACCTAGGAGTTTTCTGCCTTGAACTGGAAAATGCTGACAGCCATGAAATTCAAGTTCCAGGAAAAAGGCCTAGAAAGCTGGGAATTAATTTTCTGTTTCAGCTGTACAATACGAAGTCTGTAAGTGGCCTCCACTGCAATTCTCAGTTTTTCTCTTCCTATTGCCAAGGATGCTCAATATTAAGTTAACTCTGTCAAGTCACCTCGGTTTTACCTCAGTGCACCAACCTGCACACAGCACTTAACAATTTTTCTCTGAATGAATATTTTTAGTATTTCTCAGGTGCTGGCATCCACCTGAAGCTTTAACTGCTTTTAACAAGTTTAAAGTTAGGCACACTGAACTTCACTGGGGCTGTAAATTTATGATGGCATATTCCAAACCTCAACAAGCCATCTAGCCACCAAGCTGCCAAATAAAAGACCTGCCACCATGTCACCAGGTTGTCTCTTGGAAGGACTGGGCTCTTCTGAGTTTCTGAAAAAAACTATTTTTGCCTCTGGTTCCAGGGGGTTTAAGGCTATGAATCTTAATTGAAATAAAGTACCTCCTCCAGCAAATAGAGCCCATCCACTCTGGGATGAGGACATAAAGCTGAAGGTGAGTCCTAGTCTGTAATGCTTCTTCTCAGCAAGCTTCAGGAAGATCTCAGCCTTCACACACAAGTGAAGGGGCATCTTGTGCAGGGACAGGAGCATGAAAGTCAGATCATAGAGTTCTGAGTATTGCTCTGAAATGAATGATTTACAAATCTCCTCCTGTATATTTAACAGAGTCAGCTAGGCCAGCTGAGTTGCAAGAAAACCTTCATCTGAAAGCAACCAACTTAGAGTTGACTGCAGGGATGGGGAAGGCAGGAAGGGGGTGGTTTTTCCAGGTCTTAATTTTCCATTTCCACACATGAAGCTGTCTCCTGTGTTTTATTTATCCAGTTTGAAGTATTTCAACTTGGTCTTGATTTTATTGACTTGGATATTTTTGTTGGCTCTACCTTTCCCCATCAGCAGGGACTGAGAAGGGTCCTTCACAGCCAAACCCTGTCCTATTACTGCCTGGGAACAAGAAGCACCAACAGTAGCCATGAGCAGCAGCGGTCTTCCCCCTTCTCCAGAGAAAAACTACTGAAAAGAGTATGCAAATCTCCAAGGCAATCTGTGATATTAGAAGGAAAAAAACTCTTCCATTAGAACAAATGGTGCTCTCTGAGTTTCCTTTGATGGTTAATGAAGTGACTGGTTGCTTCTTTTGCAGAGAACTGTGAAGTAGGGGTTCTCAAATGTGAACTGGTTCATTTTAAGCCAAATGTATAGTTCCACACACCAGCTGCAAGGACCTAGAACTGCAACCCTTGTTTAGCTCAGAACCAATTTCAAATGAGCAATCTGAGTAAGAGACTCCCCAGTTTAAGAAGTCAACTGAATTAGAAAGCATGATTAATTGCTACAGTTTACTCAGCTTCAGATTTCTCTGCTTTGCTTGCTTACCAGAGAAATCCCAGCACCTACATTTGCTGCAAATAAAAACACTGTTTGTGTTAATTGATTTTTATATTGTAAATTTATTACCTACAGTTTCATGCTACATGGCCATGTGGTTTAACAGTCTGCAGCCCATTCCTGGCTCAGAACAGATGCTTGAATTAAAGCTTCACATGGAGAATTCTGCAAGTTAAACACTCGTCACAACACAGAGTTCAGCACAACAGAGGTTTCCCAAATTCACCAGACCTATCCTCAGGCAATGAGCACTGAGGGAAGAGCCTTGCTGGTCACAGGAGCCATCCAGGATCCGACTCAGAGGTTTGAGAGGAGCTTCAGGTCACAGAGCCTGTGTCAAGCCTGGAGCTGAGCACAGAGCAAAGAGGGAGCTGGAGGCTGAGCAGCACATGGCAGGCAGCACTGCTTGAAGATGCCTTGAGCTAAAAGGAAAGGATGCAGAAAAAAAGGAAAGTAAAAATTAGTTATATCTTCTAACATTAAAAAAAAAATATTTGGTGATTCATTCAAAATTCAAAGTGTCGGTAATTTCTGAGGGCATAATAGCACTGTTTGCTTTTATTAAATTTTGTTCTCTTAAATTACCACCTCTGCCTGGATGTTGCTGTTTCAAAAAGAGCAGAACCATTTTTTCCCTCTCTTTTTATTTTTTTCCAACTTTCCACAAAAACCTTCACCTCCAGCTAGAGAGGAGGCCTGGAAAATTTCAGCCTTCTAGGTGAAACTTTTGGATAGTCACAAGAAAGTGAAAACAGGGAGATATAACATAATGGAAGAAACGTTGGCAGCCTCAGTTATAGCTGTCACCAGCGTTCCAGCCTTAATGAAAACTTTCCTGAAGTGAGGCTGGGGTAGAGGAATTAACCCAAAGAGGGCCTTCCCTGACCTTGCTGTGGTTTGCAGGCAGGCTGAGCCCCTGGGACAGAGAGAGCTGCTCAAGCTGCCATGTTCCACATTGGAAGGGGCTTGCATCTGTAAATCAGAATGTTATTTCTGCCCAGGATTTATTTCCCTTCACCTTGGGGTGAGAGGCCACAATGACTCACCCAGGACAAGAGCTTTCTGCGTTCCTGGTTTGCAATAATCCTGTCTGGTAATTCCTGAGCACCAGCAGTGCAGTTCTGGCCAGCTTCCCTGGACCTGCCATCCTACCACCCGCCAAGTTTCCATGGAAAGGACACTCAGCCTGGCCTGACAGGAGACAGAGATGTTGTGTGCTGAACTGTGGACTCCCAGCAGGCTCAGACAAACAGTTCCTGGCTCCTGGCTCGCCTTCCCTCATGGGGCACCCCTGACCCTGCAAGGCCAAGAGTGTGAGCCTCAGTGCAGCCCCAAACAAGCAGGAAAGGGTGCACCGAGATCACTCCCACCACAGCCTGTCCACAGCAGTCCCAGACAAGGAAACAGAGCTCCACCATGTCCATCCAGTCCAGTTCAGGCAGTAGGCACCCTTGGCCCCCAGAAGCTCTGCATTTGCTCTAGGTGACCAGCTGGTGTTTCAGAGAAAGGTTGGTGGTGTGCTCTGCATTGCTGGCTGGCTTGCAACATGCAGAAGTAAAAGTGCTCTAGGTTACAGAGTCAGAGAATATCCTGAGTTGGGAGGTTTGATGACCCCCAAGGATCATCAAAGTCCAATCAATATTGTACCCCACTGGCAATCCACATGAACTGTGAAACTCTTGAAACTCCACAGCACTGTCCCAGTGGCTTCGAGGGAGAAAAAAAACCAACCAGCACTTAACTCATCATCACCTGTGACTCTGTTACCTGAGAATCTCTTTCAGATAAAACCAAAATAATGATTTAGTACTTGTCACATAAAATAATTAATTTTTGGCCCAGACTTTTACAGCGCTGCTCAATTTCAAGAATTCAAATAAAAGAGCTTTCCTCATTACTTTGCAAGGTCCTGCACCTGGGCTGGGAAAACTCCCAGTGTCAATACAGGCTGGGGGAGGAGAGGACTGAGAGGAGCCCTGTGGTGAAAGTCTTGGGTGTTCTGTAGGCTGGGAAGCTGCACCTGAGCCAACAGCCTGCACTCACAGCCCTGAAACCCAACTGTGCTCTGAAACCCAAATGTGCCCTGAGCTGCATCAAAAGAACTGCAACCAGGAGGCTGGGGAGGGGATTCTGCCCTTTACTCTGTTCTTGTGAGACCCACACCCAGAGTGCTGCACCCAGGTCTCCAAAGGAAGGACAGAGAATTGTTGGAGCAAGTCCAGAGGAGGACTACAAAATTATTAGAGTGCTGGAGAACTCTAATGTGAAGACTGAGAGGGCTGAGATAGTTGGGGTTGCTCAGCCAGAGAAGAAAAGGCTCCAGGGAGACCTCAGAGCACATTCCAGTACCTAAAGGGCTTGTGAGAAAGGTACAGAAACAAACTTTGTTATCAGGTTTAGCAGGTCCTGTAGCAATAAGACAAGGAGTAATGGTTTTTAACTAAAAGGGGATAGATTTACATGAGATATAAGGGAAAATGTTTCACAATGAGACTGGTGAAATACTGGAACAGGTTGCCCAGGGAGTTGGTGAGTGCTCCAGCCCTGCAAACACACAAGGTTGGGTGGTGACAGGTGAGTATTGGTTTATATTGATATACACAGATTTTTTTGGTGTCTATCAATCAGGAATGTGTCAGACTTGTGGTGACAGCTGCCAGTTTTGCTCTGTAAATGCAATTGATCATTGATTTGGAAGAATATAGTAAAAACAAAGATTGTGTATTGTTCCTCTTGTCCCCTTAAAAGAGGGAAGCTTCTGGCCCCACAGCTTGAGGATTGCCAGAAACAATTGATTTTCCATCCAACATAACTGAGGTGTGGGAAAGAAAGGGTAAAGGATCCTCTACCATGGGTGGAGAAAGTTTCTCTTGTGTTAGAAGCTGCTTGACACAAGGCTGCTGCCTCCCCTGCTTCACTGCTCATTTCTGCCTCCCTCCCTACTCCTCCTCCAAATCCCTTCCTCCCCCAGGATGAACCAAACAGCAACAGTGATTTTTGCAGAGCTAATCCAAGTCAGGGCTAAAAGCTTCCAGGAGAGGTTTGGAACAAACAGCTGGGGCTGTTGTTGGCAGAGGTTAGAGGAAAATGTAAAATTTTAATAAAAAGCAGTTATCATTTGTAAAAGGCAGACTGGCTACTGTTTAACAGCCCTACCTGTGACCAGGATGATACTAATATTAAAACCAGGGATATCAGTGATACCAAGTGCTTGGAAAACGTTACATTTAAGCACAAAGGCTCTTAGAGGATCAGTTCACATCTTGCTGACATACAGCTATCAGGCCACTCAGAGTCTCTAAGATATATGAAGCAATTGAAAGGACACATACTGTAATTACAGGGATATACAGATATACATGTTTCAACCTTAGCTTCAGAGCAATAAATCCTCCTGAGGTAGATAAATCTTTGGTTGGTAAGAGAGGACTCTTGCTGCTGGTTCCTGCAAAGTAAACGTGCTCTCACATTAATAAGCTTTTAAAGTGAATGGTTTCATTGATTTTGGTGGGGTTCCTTGCAGAAGTGAGGATTGTAATGTTTCTTCCAAAGAAACCTGACCAGGACACATTTTTTGCAATGTATTTCAGGCACATTTGCAGTAAAATGTAGTAACTTTTCCAGACCAAGGGGTCAGTGTGTTTCTTTTCCATTATTAAGCCAGTGATCTACAACAGACAGCATTTTTCTGCAGAGTGGTCCTTGATACATTTCCTGCCAGCAAGTAAGATGTGATGGTTTCTCTACCACACAAGGGAATAACCTTGCCAACATTATCCTTTCTTGGACCCAGCATTTACTGCACCAGTGGGGGAAAGAATAAGAGCACAAGGCTCACAAAATGCCAGCAACTGAGCCTGTGTATCTTCAGGGTTTACTGTTGTATTTTCAAAGGATTGACTTGTCTGGTTTTTAAGTGTGCAAGTGGTTGCCTTAGCCATGGCAGAGTTGCCTGGGAGCTCCAAGTCCTTTTCAGAGTGTAGCATCTCCCTGACTGGCCCTCAATGCAAGCATCAGAAGAAGATGCAAAAAACCACAGATATACCCAGGTGTTTTGCCAGTCCCTGACAGCTGACAGCTGGCTTGTGCTCTGGAAAAGCTAACTGTGTTTATCTTTTTGTAAATTTGTTATCCTTTTAAAAGTTCCTCTGCCTCTGAAGTACTGTGGCGATGGTATCCTCAAATTAATATGCAATGCTAAGAAATGCTCATACTGATTTCTGTATTTCTTTCCACGCTGTGAAAGGTAAGCAGCACTATTTAACCTACCCCTCTTGCCACTGTTCTGTGATTTCTCTCCTTGCAAGGAGAGATGCATCCATCTGCCTGTCCTTTGCATGTAAACCTTCTCACACTTCCAACTGGTTTTGCTACCCATCCTCAGTTCCCATTTGTTTGCCCCACAGTTATGTCCAGGTAAGCAGGTCCAACTCAACCACAGCATGGATTATTACACAGTATTCCTGTGCCAGTCTGTGTGTACGGGCTGGTATTCATCTTATTCCGCGCCAACAAGGTCTTTGGATTGTTTTTTTTTCCTATTTTCTAGGCAGTCTGTGACCCTGAGGGGCTCAGTCACCGGCAGGGAGTGTTTTGACAACACAAATAATTAACCCTTAACTAGCTGAAACCTCCAAGTCTAGCTGAACCCTTAAGCAAGGCTTAAGTTAAGCTCAGTGAGGTTTGGGAAACTCGGTGGCTTGCAGAATTGTCTCCTTTCTTTCCTCTGAAGTACTTTCCCAATTAAGTAGTAGTTCAGAAGAGGCTGTGGAATTTGGATCGTTATAGGTGACAGTCCTTGGGCGCTCTGAGGAAAGGGCCGGAGGGAATTATCCCCTCTTTCACTTGAGCAATGAGGTGACTGCCCTGGAAATCACTTCTTTTAGTGCCTTATTAGTATTCTGACACGCTGCTCATCCTATTAAAAATTACCTTGTCACCAGTGCCTTTACTAGCTGTCATAAGCATGGATGGGGCATTAACAGACAATTCATTAGCTGTGCTCTGTTTCAGCACTCTGAAGCTATCCACAGCTGCTGAGGAAGGGTTTCTTCCACAGGGGATGGAGCCTGCCCTAGAAACAGCCGTGAAGATGCACACACCGGTAAGCAGGTGTCCTGGGGGTCACAGCACTATTTCCCCCAGCGTTGCCTGCTGAACAAGATCAGGTCTGCTTCCCCTCTGAGTCAGAAAAAGTGGGGAAAGCCATAAAAATAAAGGGACTGTCAAGGGCATGGGCAGGACAGGGGCAGCAAAATATTTCAAAGAAACAGCGTCACTACTCTTCACCCTAAATCTTTCTTGTACTTTTTCAAAAAGGATTCCAGGATTAAAAAAAAGGTGCAGAAAAGTATTCCATTTGGCCTGGAAAACCCATTTCATGAAATAATTTTTCTTTTTTTTTTAAAGATAGTAGTTATTGGTATTTTGTCAATTAATTTTAATGATGGGGTTAACAGTACAGCTAAAGATACAGAAAGTTTACTGAACTTTTTACAGATAAAATCCCAAAGGAGTATGTGGGAACTACTGTTTAAAGATCTACACCCCTTTTGTAATTTTATTTGAACTGTGGAAATAACTATTTTTTCTCTGATCACATTTACAATAATAACTCTTTGGACATTAGGAAATAATAATTTTTGGTTTCTTTTTATCTTTCAAGTTGTTTTCTACATCCAATTTAGGTTAATTCTGATCCTGAAGTGAAATCTTTTCTGTTAGTTTCTCTCTTTAAGGTTGTGGTGCCTTGCACACCTCATCTGACTTAGGGCATCCTACAAGAAGGCTTATTTATATATATCCTCTTTGGTTTTGTTTTTGTTTTTCTGTGGAATATAATCTGCAGGAAGTCTGCATATGCCTTCTTATTTGAGAAGAAGAAACCTCTTCAGTGAGGCACTCTCTGTGCTTGAATACTTTAGAGAGCAGAGTATAAAAGCAGTTACGTGGAAGAACAATCCAGGGCTCTGCTCTGCCAAAAACACCATCTCAGCCCTCTAGCTGCAGCAGACCATGCATGGGGGAAGCAGCCTCTACCCTCTCCTCCAGGGCCATAACTCTAAAGGAGAGCCATGGAGAGATCATCCTGACATCATGTGCGATTAACAGAGCTAATCCAAGAAATCATCACATCTGACGGATCCTTTGGATCAGATAGAGTCACAGAATGGGATCATTTCCTTTTAAATGTGCTCTGTTTTCCTTCCAGGGTTTGCATTTCCAGGTGCAGACCAAGCATTTTCTGAGGCATCATTTGACCGCTCACAGCCCTGCAAAGGTTGGCTGTAAGTTAATACACAGTAGAAGCCAGTGTCAATCTGCAATGAACTCTAGAGTTCATAATGAAGAACAGGTGAGAAATCAGTTTCCTGCTCTTTACCTGGGGGACAAGGAACACTGTTTTGGGACCTGGCTCCTCAGTAGACATCATAAATAACTACGCACAAAGCAGAAAAAAAAAGAAGAAAGCTTCTCTGTTTCCATGAGTTAAGCACATACTTTAAGAATAAGTTAATCACTGTTGTTTCCTGTCTCCTACCAATAAAAGGAGACTTATTTAAAGTATGATGTATACTGGTCTCCAACAGAGCCACTCAATTTTTACAAAGAACTGTTGGATCTTGTTGGCAAAATCCACCAGCTCACTGACTTCAGGTTTATTGGAGCTGCCAGATCCTGTGTGATGGCTTCCCAGCAGGGAATCAAGGCCTGGAGAAGAGAAGCCTGCAGGACTGCCTACAGGAATGAGAGGTATCCCATGGCAGGGACCTTGGCAATGTCATTCCTTTGGAGACCGTGTGTGCCATTAGAGCAGCCCTGCAAGAGATGCACCTGCCCGCAGCGGGTGTAAAACCCAACAGCCCCACAAATCTCGGTGTGATGAGGTTCTAGGGCCAGTGGACTTGTGTGCCAGCTCAAAACATGGCAGTCCTGGTCCCAGTATCTACAGCGGCACTTCTGCCGCCGAGACACTCACACTCGGACAACATTCGGGTCTCTAATTCCTTCTGAAGTGCTTCGCTTCCGTGAAACTCTCAGAGAACTCAATGCCTTTGACGCGACTAGGTTCTTCCGCATCTTCGATGGATCTTCCCTGAGCACGGAGGTTTTCATATCCGCAGGACCCCGCAGAGCCCCGGGCATCACCCACGGCCGGCATCTGACGGCTTACGAGCCGTGCTGAGAGCACGGGCTGCAGAGGCGTCGCTTGCCATCCATCACCCCACGGAGGGGGCGCCGGGCTCGGAGCCGTCCCCGGGTTCCGGCCGCGCACCCCGCGGAGCCGCCGTCGGGCGCAGCAGCGGCGGGCCCTGCCCGGAGCGCGGCTGACACCTGGCGGCTGCTGCCGGCCCACACGTCGGCCCCGGGCGGCGGCAGCGCCTGGCGGCGGCCTCGGACCCCTCCGGAGCGGGGCCGGGGCGCGGGCGGGACGGGCGCGGGGCGATCCCGGTCCGCTCCCGATCCCGGGCAGACCCCGCCGGGAGCCGCCGTGCCCCGAGCGGCCGGCAGGGGGCGGCGCAGGGCGGGGATGGCCGCGCTCGCCGGGAGCCCGCGGGTTTCCTGCGCTGGCTCGCTCATTCATTGATCCATCCTCAGGGAGCATCCCTGCCGCCCCCGCCCCTCGGCACCCACACCCGCTCAGTCAGAACCGGGACGTGGGGAAAGGCCCGTTGCGGCAGCAGGACGCGGCCTCGGGGTCTCTTTCTGCCTGGCCGTGGTCTCAGCACTGCTGCTGTTCCCCCGCCTTCTCTTTGAATCACACCTTCCCGATGCTCCGGCGGCAATCCGCGCCGCAAGACGCCTCGGAGATTTCGGAAGCCGATATTAACCACAAAGATCATTTGTGTCTCTCTTGTGAGAAAGCGCAAGAACGTGGCTTGGCTTCTTCATCAGAGAAATAGCACGTGCTTTGCACAAAAGAGGCTGGTTGAACATGGGCTGTGCCCTCCTCCATCTCTTTGGGGTCCTGCTGAGAGCTGCTGGTCTTTCTTTTCCTCAGTAATTACCAGCAGCGTCTGTAGCTAAAAAAGAAAAAAAAAGACATACATTTTTTTCCCGGAGGTGTCATGGTTTTATGTCCCCACTTTTCATTTGGAGTACAGGAGCAGGCAGACTGCGGTAATGAGTCTGGCTGACCACCCCAGCCCAGCTGGGGCGAGTGGCAGAGCCTGGCAGAGCTGGCTGGCACATCCTGGGGAACATCATGAACCCAGGTGATTGCCAGACTCCGAGGTGAAGTTACAGAGGGGCCTCATCTGACTTCACTCATGTGGCGTTTCACTAGGGGACTCTGTGCCGATCAGAATGATGGAGCATAGGCCAGCGTGTTGGCTCTGCAGGCTAATTAGTCTCTCAGACCTTCTGCTCCTCTGGAAGTCCCAGCCCGGCTGGGCAGGAGGGGGCTTTGTGCTGCTCGTGCGGAGTGGCCAGGCTCCACATCTGTGGTGCTGGTATTTCACTGGTCTGCGGGGCTCTCGCTTGGCCTATAAAGCACAAACATCTGCTGGGGTTATGGTCGGCTTGCTGGCTGATTTCAGCAGGGGTGGTGACCTGCTGTACTAGTCAATCAGTTCTGGAAGAGCAAGCTGGATGCAATGCAGAGGAGTTTGAGAGAGCAGGAAAAGCACTCAGCCAGTCAAAAACAAAAACTAGGTTTAAAAAAGAGCTGTGAAAATGGTAAAATGTTGCAGCTTAATAGCCTGGGCAAAGCACACACTTGTGCCCAGGTGACCTTGGTCTTTTCCACATATTCTCTCCCTTACCACCTAGATAGTATTTTTTAATGCATGTTGACAATAGAGCATGCCAGTTTATCAACCCAGTAAGATAAGCAAAATCTAGAGTCACTTCAGAGGAATGAAATTACGAGAAGAAAATGTGCCTCACACCCACACTGATAAAGTACTCCTAATTTCATTTAGTTAGGGAATAGTTTATTTGAAAGTGATATAACAGCGATAAATTCACTGTAGTAGCTCAGGTTGCAATGACATCTTCAGCCATTAATGTGGATGTCATGAGTGTCTCAGAGAAATGTCATCATAGCTTGGCAGCCTGAGGAATGACGTGTAAGAGACCAACTCTGCTCTCCATCCCAGCAGTGCTGCCTGGAAGAACTTCACTGACCCTTCCCTCCACTTTCCTTGGATTGACACAGATGGACACTAAGAGAGGAATGGACTGTCAAAGCTCTCAGTGTTCAGTGTCATTTCTTTAAAAAAGAAGTCCCTGCTGCTGGTCTGATTCACCTCTCTCCTGTTCCAGGATAGATCCAGACTGATTCTGGGAAATTTGCACTGGCAGACAACAGAGATGTCCTTTCTTAAGTGAAACATATAAAGTTCTTCCCATGTAAATTCAGTTTAGATGCTGGACTTTGGGTGAAGGACTGTTGAAGCTACTTATCCCACCACTTATTCTATAGTCTCACTGAGAATTTATTTCCAGGTCAAGCAGGGCAGTACATGCTGAAAAGGCAAGGATGGAGCACAACTCTGTGTAAATAATACATTAGGTCTGCACTGGACCAATATCTACTGGCAAAACAGACTCTATTTTCAGGAACCTTGTCCAGTTGGGACTTCCAGCAAATGAAAGTATTTTATAGCGCAACCTTGTAAACTACTTAGGGATTTTGAAAATAAACATAAAGGCGAGGATACTGTTCCTGCTCCTCAGTGTCTGATAATTTCCCAGGAGCATAGATGGCTGAAAAAAGATCTCTTTTCTCGTGGTTACATACCCTGCTATTTCGGGGATGTCACTCACTGGACTGCATTATCAAAAACATCTAATGAATCTCCCCTTGGGTTTGCATTCCCGAAGAAAGCCACAGCAGCCCAGATTGCAACTCATGGCAGCCCAACTGCTTCTGGAAGCCATGCTGGGCGACCTCCTTAAGTCTCCCCAAAATGCATAGGAGTTCTTGGTCCCCTTGGGAGCCCTTAGAAATCCCAGTTAGAGTATCCACCAGCCCATATCCCTGTCAAAACAGAGGGGCTGGACAGGAGCAGTGTGAGGAGACTTCTGTAAAAAGCAGTCTACAAACCTGTGAGCTTAATGGACAGTGAAATACATGGTACTTTTTTTTAATCAACTCCTATAAGTATTAGAGAAGGGAATAAAAATTTCCACTAGATTCTATATGGTGGGAAGATTATCTCTTTCTTTTGAATTCTCCTGGATTTTCCTGTGAGAGCAAATGTGTCTGACTGATAGTGTGTGACTATCAGACACAAGGAAAATTATCTAATTTATAGCCTGTACTGAGAAAGCTACCAGCAGCAGAATAAAATAGTTCTCCATATGGCACCATAAAGGTTCCAAAAACCATAGTTAAAGAAAACAACAATGCTAGTAGAGAAATTCTCCTTCCATGTATCAAGTAAGGGGTTACAGCAACAAGGCTGGTAAAGGCTCACAAGAAGGAACGATGTCTTTGATTGTCTTAGATGAATTTATAGCTTTTATGTACAGGATTACAAGTATTAGATGCATCTTTGTGCTAACAGGGCTCATGTTTTGAAGTACAAGAAAACTCTACAGTTACATTCTGTGGAGGCTTCCACAGTTTGCCAAATGGAAAAACATTTGGAGGTTTGGAAAAATCTTGCACATAAATTACTAAAGGCACGAAGCGCCTGAAAGATGGATGAAATCAGAAGCCAAGGAAAAGCAGCGTGTGTGCCAAGGAACAAAAAAAACATGTAATGATTTCTTTTAATGACTCTCCTGCAAAATGGAGAGCAAGCTTCCAGGGCATGTCATATTCTCATAAAAGCAGCTTGCCTTGGTGATGAGAAATACCCTGTAAGTGGTCAAACCAAGACCAAATTTTTCATCCTTTCTGCACGTAGCTCTCCATTGATTATGTTAAGTGCTACCCACTGGTTAAAAACACAGCAAGCTCATTGTCTCTGCCTGTGGCAAAGGGCAGCTACACACTTGCTAATTTCCTGATTTATGACACCCTATAGAAGGAATTGAAAATGGGCACAAGGCAGGGGACACACACGCACTATTAGGACGGAGGGAGATCAGGAAGTTTGTGATAAAGAAAAGGCAGGCTCTCGTCTGACATGTAATCTCTCTTTTGGCTTGAAGTAAACCTGCTCCTTCAAGGCTATGCCATCAACAGGGCCTGGCTCAAGTTTCACCACTAAATCTGAGTCAACAATCTCTAATCTGGACACTGGGCTCAGGATTCAGGCTCAGGTTGCAGTTGGAAGCAGACAACAGGGACACAGGAGGTGGGGGTCAGGGGGAATGGGGAGAGGAGGAAAAAGACAATCTTTGTTTCTCACTTGACTGTCCGCATAAGGCTCAATTGAGGTAATTTTTTTTTTTGTCATCTCCGAGATAAAACTTTGCACCTCTCTGGCCTTGAAGTTGCCTTCCTGACACTTATATTAAGTACAGAAGATATATGTCCAAGAATGGGGGACATAAGTTTGCAGAGCAGCTCAGATTTGGAGTTCTTTTCATCTTTCTGACATGTGATACCGTGACATAAGCTGCCTGCAGTGGGGTTGCTATGCAGATATACAGTTTCTGAAAAGTTACACCAGGAAAACTAAAACCTACCGATGGATTTAGCATTTCACAAAGAAGCGGGATAAAATGTGTGGCAGTTAGACTCAAAAGCTAGAAAAGGTGAATTAAACTTTCATGAAAACAATCTCCCTAAAAAACCAAAAAGGATCAATAAGTATAGAAGGATCTTGTCACATTTCTAGCCTTTGGGCTGCTGGCTTAATCCTGCTACTGTATATAATAAAGGACACCCTGTGTGTTTAATGGCAGGGACAGAAAGAAGTGGGATATACTTGGGTACCGTTCCTCCTAATTTCACCCTCTTCCCCCCCCTTTGTTGCTTCTTTGCCATAATTTTATTTTGAAAAATAAAGACTAGAATAAAAAATATGTTGTCTGAGGCTTCCAGCCAAAAATGTGCCAGCACTTTCCCTTCCCACCGCCCCCCCAGTCCTCCTCAAACTCCTTAGGCCAAGAGCCTTAACAAAAGCTGTTTTCTGTTTGGAAGATCTCCGGGTCCTGCGCTCTCTTTCCTAACCCCTAACACAGGAAATGATTTTATAATTCACGTTATTAAGCAATTCGACTCATGCTCCCCCCTCTTCCCACCTCATTCCCTGGATGTCGACCGACAATAAGCCTGTGGGCTGGCACTCATCCTCTCTGACCCGTCTGTGTCAGCTCCTCTACCTGACTCTGCCCATAAATCATCCTGCTGGCTCTCTAGTGAGGGTGTGCAGGCAACAGGGAGCTTTCCCCAGCATCCAGCTGTGCTCAGCACTCGGGCCCCTGCTCAGCCATGAGTTTTGGGAGATACCTGGGAGTTCTACAGTGAGCTGCTCCCGAGTCCTGTGTGCGAGTGTGTGTCCAAACATTGCATTTCACATAAGGCCTGTCATGCCAAAGACCATGACAGCCACTGGGATGCATGAACTAAATGTCCTTTGGCAAGAAGGAGAAACCCCATCTCTGTCCCGAGGTGCTCAGGAGAGGGCAGGTACTGAGGGCCAGCATCACCCAGCGCAGGTGGGGCAGACGTGTCAGGGCAGCCCTGCCACTCTGCCCTACTCCAGAGCTGCCTGGGTGATGCTGCCAGTGCTGCTGCCCCAGGGAGCCCTTTGGCTGCCTGCCCTCCCTGTCCTGCTGTGCTGAGGGCCCAGGAAGCGTGGAGGACAGCGAGGCTGCAGCTCAAACTGCAGTCACACTGAAGTCAGCTCCTGGAGCTGGCTTGGGGGAGGCTTCCTTTGCTTCAGAAGTGGGCTCTGTAATGGCCCACTGTAAATGCAGCAACTCTAAAGCCCTTTTGGGAGGAGGAGCAGATGCCCTTTTTCCAGGAGAGAGCCTCAAGCACTAGCTGGAGGACTGTGCTTCCTCTTCCTGGCACTGTGGATATCATCTTTGTGTCTCTTCCCTGCAAAATGAAGAGAACCTCTCCTGCCTTTCTTGGCATAACCTGTGCCCCAGTAGACCAGCCAGGACAGATTGTATCACATCGATTCTGGGACATGGGAAGGGATAACAGCCTCTCTCAACAATTTGTTTTGCATGTGCCTGTGTGGGTTTGATTCCTTCAGCTGAGGAAAGGGTGTGAAGCTGAGTCTCCTGGTCCCTCAGCAAACCCCCAGAGTACACTTTTCTGGAAAAGAAGGCAGCATTCCTTCTTCTGCAAGCCTTTTACTAAATAGGTCCAGCAAGCTCCTTCAAAAGCAGGCCTGCTGAGAGCTGAGAATCACAACATATCTCTGTCCCCAACTATCTTATCAGCAGGTAATACCCTAACAAACTTTCCTTCCCACCTGGGGCAGGATTCCACCTGCAGCAAGCGTGGGCTGCTCAGACGTCACAGAGCTCCAAGAGGGAGCAGGTCACAGAGCTCCAAGAGGGAGCAGGTGATGCTGCCCCATCTCTGGTGAGAGTCATGTGCCTGGACTATTGATGGAGGGACACACAACTTTTAGATGTTTGCATCATTTGCAAGGAAAGCTCCTGGGCATTTGGCTGCCACTCTGTGTCTTGAGTATGCTTGGAAAGCTTATTTCAGTAGGGCAGTGGGTGAAGTGGCTGGGACACACCTGCTCCAGCAGATAGGTGATGCTTTAGAGACCAGGGAACAGCTTGGAGAAAAGAGAGTGTCAGTGGCCTAAGTTACTATTTTCTTCTTCTTCCTTGTGGCTGGGCCAGTTCTTCACATTGTCACAGAACTTCAGGTCCCAGCAGGTCTTGACTGGCCAACATGCCAGGCTGAGGGGTGCCCCTGTATCAGATGCCCTGTGCCCCTCTGGGGGGCTGCAGTGCCCTGTAGTCAGTATCCATTGCACCTCTGAGGAGCCATGCTCCCACCATTCCTGGAAGCAAACAGCCAGAAGCTGCTGTTCTGCTGTGCTTTTCCACAGCTGTCTGTGTTTTGCTGGTGCTTCCCATGTTTCGTGCAAAATGTCCCAGTATTGCTCAAGGTAGCAATGAATTTCTTTGCTCAATACCACATAAATGACAACTAAAATGTGTGTAAGCCTATGAAAAGCTGTTTTCCCCATTTAAAAACATTTCAGCTGTTATGTTCAGTGTGAAGCAGGTTCAACTCAATTCTGGGTTCTCTCTCCCTCTGCTGCACACGTGTGGATACTGAGTACCACCTTTCCTAACTCACAGATCCCAAATATCATGTCAACTTCCAGTGAGGATGGAAGGCAAAACAACTTAAGAGACTGCTTCTTTTCCAAGTTACACCTCTGTAAATCCAGAGCAATTCCAGGGGAATCAACCTGAACCAACATCAGCAAATTTGCTCTTAGTTTGCACACAGAATGTTTGTCATAGTTGTTATTATTAAATGATGTCTTTATATTCCAAGTCTATTTTTAAAACAAAGGGAATGAAGTTTGGGCATCCAGTTCTATATATGGACACTCCAAATGGCATTGAAATGCCTCATGCATGTGTTTGGCTGAGTGTTGATTTGAGTGTCCAAATATGGACCTCAGAATGGGATATCTCACTTGGATAAGCATCCTTGCAGATTTGGCTCACAGCACTTATTTGAACAAAGCAAATTTATTTCTATAATTTAGCACGGAAAAAGCACAAATTGTTTTCATTTTGAGGGACATCCTTATTCACAGAATCAGGCCACTCAAAAAACTGTCATGTGTAGTAGTTCTGAAAAAAATAAAGTTCTCAAAACCATCTAAGACAACAGGGGAGGAAATTAATGCAGAGTGCTTGCAGTACACAGACCCCCTTTTATCACAAGGGCAAAATTCTCGCTGACAGCAAGAATTCAGTGCTAGCAGAAGGGCCCGTGCAGCTTGATCACAGCAAACTCCCCTCTGCCCCGGCAGTGTGAAGGGATGCACGCACGGCCAGCTGCTCCGAGACCCGAGGCAAAGCTGCCTCGCCCTGCTGATGGAGACAGTCTCTGCATCCCAAACCCATGTGTAAGGGCTGGAGCCATGGCTGCTGCATGCAGGAACCTTCCCCTGTATCTCCTGGTGCACAGGATTTTCTTTGTCTGGCTCCTTGATGGCAAGTTCCCCAGGAAAGAGCTTGGCTTGGCTATGAGGTCTTGGTGCTCAATAAATAATGTCAGCAGCAGGAGAGCACTGATCTGCAAGTGTTTGCTGGGCTCCTGTTAATTGCAAAGGACCTCTACATCCTTTGTGTAATTCCATTCATTTTGTTGGCATCGTACAAGGGATGGATTTGGCCTCAGAAATAAAGCAGGTTTCTCTTGAATAATGTATTGTACCATTTGGTCTGCATTTTCCTCAAGGTTTATGTTTTCTTGGATATTTCTCCCCATATATGCAGCTGGAGATATTTTTTCAATACCAAACAATGAACTGATTCAGCTGTTCAAAGCAGTTGTTCAGATTCTGAATTTTGGGGTAAGATGTTAAGAAAATATAAGGTGAGCAAATTCTCAGGAAAGCTAAGGCAAGTTCGTGATCACTGGAAACATGTGAAGCCAGCTCTAGCCTAGATCACTTTCTCTACCTCTGCTGTCCTGATGATTTTTGACAAGCTGATTCCATTTCTGGAAAAGAAAACCAGTTCACCAGAGTGAAAGATTTCTCTAAAGAGTCTGTTATTTTTCAGAAGAGTGAAAATGTGTGCTAACAATTCTGGACCACTGACAAAAGCAAAATCAATACACACGGCCTTCATTTTACAGCCAAGTTCAGATGAATAAATAGAGATGCAGCAAGCTGTTTACTAGGGAGACAAGCTTCACTCTACATGCCCTTCCAAGCAGGCAGGCTTAGGCTGTTGTTGTTTGCCTTACATGGCTGGTTAATGAAATCAGTCAAAGAGTTCCAGAGCTCACCGGACATTTCCAAGCCCTCCATCAGCAGTGCTGGCTGTGCTGGCCAAGAGCTGGGAAGCAAATGCTGTTGTGTGAGACAGCTGCGGCAGAGGTCTGGGGGCACTTGGGAGGAGCTTGGTCCTTTGAAGAACCTCTGATTTCAGGGGGAGTTCATGCACAGAAAAGCCCCATCCTCACAAAAGGCAGGCAGAATACTCCCTGTACATTGCCCCAGAGGCAGCGTGAGAAAAGGGTGCTTGCACAGATCCTCCCGAAATCAATGAAGCTGCAGCCACTGCATCTATCCAGGGATCTTCTCCAAGATCAGGACCTCACTCTGAACTGTGATAAGTGCAGGGGTTTTTCTCCCCATGCCTTAAACTGCAGAAAGTGAGAAGTGTCAAGGGAGGCATGAAGATGGAAGGGACATAGATACAGCTTTCAAGAACAACTTACACGTATTTTTCTGTGGCTTCAAACTCAGGGGTCTTCTTGTCTGTGACCAGGCAGGTATAGGAATGAATAACTGCATGCACAAAGAGGGGAAAAAAAAAGAAAAATAAAACAACAGCACATTTAAGTGCATTTTTTTCTTGGAGATTTATTTTGTTTTAATAAATCTGACACCAGTCAGGGAGAGAGAAAAGCATTGCAAGACCGAAAGGAAAGCAGAGCACGCTGAGGGTGCTTCAGATTCTTGCTCTCTTGAAGATGTTTCATCAAAATGTCTTTGAGCTCTCTCCCTAGACTCAGGAGTTTTTGGATTCCCCCTCCCCACCCACCCCTTTCTTTTTTGTTGGTTTTTTTTTTCGTTTGTTTGTTTGTTTTTTTAAAAAGCGAGCTTACTCGCCCGGTGTGATTTCCAAGCTTTCACAGCTCTAATAAATAAGGAGCACCTGTAAAACAGTAGCTTGACTTAAGTGAATCTGTACAAAGGAAAATATAGAAATACAGTATATACATAGTGCTCATAGTGCACCATCACTACAAGGCTCTGGTTCAACTGACTCTGCTGCCCTGCTCCCAACACTGCTGACACAGAGACTCTGCTCCCTCCTCTCTTCCCCGCAGCAGCCTTATAGAAAAGGTGTACTCTGAACACTCAAGAGTGAACAATTGCTTTATTCGAGTTAGTAAACAGTTACACTGAATCACAAGGTGATCTGAAATTTTTTTTACGTTTTTTTTTCTTTCTTTTTGATTTTTTGTGGGGTTTTTACATGTTTTTGTATTTTTTTTCTTTTCTTTTTTTTTCTTTTTTATTTGTCAGAATGGGATACTCCACAACTCTCTTACCAATTCAGTGCCAGTATAACATGCTCTAGTGTACTTTTGGACTCTTGGCTACAACTGTACAAGTGCACACAAGTAAATTCTACCCTGTTATCCTCCACCCACTGATTGAGGATCAAATTGCACATTTCTCTTAACCATGACAGGAGAAAGCAAACAGTGAAACAGAATCATGGGGGATCTTTCTCACTTTACCCTTGTTTTCATTGGTTTGTCCATACCATTCTAATTATCATGAAAGGGCTATGCATATGGAGAGATTGTCTCACTGCCTTCCTGGATCACTGAAAACCATCAGGGTTGAAATTTCATCCAAGTCTTTCGTGACGCCCAGCAAATATTCCCCTCAGATTATTTTACACCTTGAGGGAATTTTGGTCTTTAGTTCAACACTCTTGCTCTGTTCCCAAATGGGGCGCTATTTAGGGGAATTTAAAGAGAAAGCTGAGAAGAATAAACATTTACTGAGTTCTCTTGGCATTCAGTCTCTGAAAAACCACAGTATAAACTATTCATGCTGCTTCTTACATCTGTCAAATCAAAAATTAAAAGCCATAAAAGTGTAACACTGAAAATATGGCATTAGAAAGGATAAAGGTGGCCTTTGTAAAAATAACAAGGAAAGTATATTAGCCAATAAAATATTCTAACTCTTCATTTAAAAGTGCATCATGGGTAGGACAGAGATGACTCTGAAGCGTTGCTACTCCAGTATTACCCCTTTCCCCCATCAAAACTTGAATAGGTCCAAAACCATACAATGCAAATCACAATTCTTAGTGTAGCAGCAAAACCACAGCAGTTTTTCAAAGGAAAAAAAAAATTTTAAAAAAATCCGTATCATTGTCCAGTCTCACGTATCTGAACTTCGAAGTCAGTGAGGGAAAAGTACCTATGTTGGTCCATGTGGTTTTTGAAACCCGGGTGAAAAATCCCCCCAGCAAGAAACAAAGAGGAAAAAGTGTTCCGAGAGGAGAAGAGGGGTTGTCGCAGGAATGCTGAGCACACTGTGTGGATCTATGATGTGCTGTCTTCTGGGTCAAAGGCACCCGTGGGACCGAGACTTCCTTGGGGGCTTCATGACAGGAAGCTCTTTCTTTGTTGGACTTTCAGCCGGAGGGATGGTGAGCGGACCAGCTGGCGTCATTCGGTGCAGTGACGTGGTTTGCTCTGCTCCCTTTCTCCATGCAAGGTACCCTGTCAGTGAGCGCTCCTGCAAAGCAGACAAGCAGAGGGGGTCAGGGAGAGCAGCAGGAGGCTCACTGCAGGCAGGCTGGGCACTGCCTGAGCTCAGGTCCCACACGGCCTCATGCTGGGCAGGCAGCCAGGCCAAGGCACAAGCCCACTGCTCCGGCCTCGCCAGCCCCTCGTGCCTCAAGGGCCATTGGGACACACAGCCTCCAAGGCTCCTGGAAAGGAAGATGGAGGAATTCCTGTGATACAAAGCTGGAAGCTGATATAATGATAGTTAACTATCAACAACACCCTGGCAGGTATAAGCTCCTGAGTCTTAGTGTTTCTAGGGGATACTGGGAGATGTACCAGTGATTCCCTCGTCAGCTGGGCACATAAGCTACCTAGCAGTGATTGTCCCCTCTGTCTCCCTACACAGGGAGCTTTAGACTTTATCTCCTTGGACAGGATCTGCTGTCCCCTACAGATTTGGACTGAAACTCTGCAGTACTTATCAGCCTTAGTTTTGGTGCTGGGGCACACTTCCCTTCTCAGTCTGCTCCACCATCTCCCTTCACACTGGCCCCCCCTGCAATCCCTCTCAACAACGTGCCTGTATCCCCTTGCCAAAGGTCCACCCTCCTTACAGCAGAGACTGGAAGGCACATGGAATATGTTGACCAGCATAAACTTCCACGGCATGGAGACCAGGATATCTAGGTTAAGGAGTAACGTTTGTGCTTTCAGGCAATGTGCCCAGTGAGATGAGCTTCTTTGTGTGTATAGAGAGCTGTGAACAAGAACTAGACTGAGAATTGGGATCTATCCACCTACTAAGGTGAGGCACATGACTGCTTTCTGTCACATTTTTTGGCTTGAAGTCTTGGTGTAAAAAGGGAAGTAGAGAAAATTAAACCTGTAATGTCTGAAGCCTCACACTGCTCCCTCTTTCCATACATCAACGGAAATGAATTTCCATTCCTCACTAACCAGTCTCATAGTACATGGACAGCACAGACCAATAAGGGATTTGGGAGGGAAGGCATAAAGAAGTTCAGTGGCTCTTGATGCTTTCTGCCTGGAGGAGAGCTGTGTAAGTTCTGTCTATTTTCCCATGGTGCAGATGGACTTAGTGTAACAGGGTGTGCAGAAGGGCAGGAAGGACCTTCCCTGTTGACTGGCTCATATGGCAGTAATCTTGTTTGATGAATGCATATTTGTAGCAATCAAGTTACAAAACAAAAATCCGTATCAGGCGTCACAGGCAAAGTTCTGTAAAGAAATGAGAACACACCAGTCATCACTGCTTGGGAGCAAAATGCTACACACCTCGTGCCAGCACTAGCATGCATGACCAGCACAATAAAGTCAGCTATTTATATCTCCCCCCAAAAAAACCCAAATCACTTTTTAGGAGAGCGACACATGCTCTTCACCCTAGCTGAACCTGCCTTCAACACACATCAAATATTGCTGATCAGATAGAAAAATTGCATCAATCACAAAAGAATTTTCATTAGGGTAAAGCCATGGAGCTGAACTTATATGAACTGTGCTGAGGTAAGCACACTGGGTTTTGCTTGCTTTCCAAAGTCAAGTAGGGCTGGGCTGATCCTGAGCTGGAAGACCACCTAGAAGTTAGAGGCAGGCTGTAGTTCAAACCCAGGAAGCAACATGGAACAGATGAGGGAAAGAGAACAAGGAAAAAGGCTCATTTCTGCCCTATTGTTAACGTAAAAGGAAGGAGAATAACTCAACTGGATGATGACCCAGCTCAAGCAGGTGGCTTGGAGGTTCATCTGTGTGGGCTCAGATAGTGAGGCAGTGCTCTCGTGCAACAGGTGAGAGCTGCAATGGTGCCCTGCATGGCTGTTAGTCAAAACCTGAGCAACTGGCAGCTGTGACACAGGCTGCACTCACCCACACAGAGCTTCCTCTTTGGCTGATGCCTGACATGTAAGCATTTAAGTCCTTGCCTAGAGCAGCACAGAATTAGAGCATGGCAGGTCAATCTGGCAGCTCAGGCAAAGCCTCCCCACTCTTTGTTCCCTCTCTGCAGTTACCCAGCTATTTCCAGGTGCTGTTGCAAAGCTACAGCCCTTTATCCTGTGGTGGGAATTTTGGTCCTGCCTGGTGGAGCCAAATGCTGGATGTGTTCCTCACTTCCCCGTCCCTCCATGCTGAGGAGCTGGGTGGCTCAGCTGTTGGGGAGATGTCCTTCTTCTGCTCCCCACACCCCAGCACTGATCCCTGAGTATCTGCTCCCAGCACTGCCCAGGAGCCAAACTGGCAGCATGCTCCTGATGGCCACCAGAAAGAGTTGCTTTTCCACAGTGGCCTCCCCAGTCATGTCCTGCTCCCTCAGAGGGGCCATGTCATTGACATGGCTTTGGACTCATACACACATCCAGATGCACACACAGCTTTTTCCATGGTTGCTTCCCTGTCATTCTATGCCCCATTGAACATTTCTGTCTCCAGATTCACATCTTATTGTTCAGAAAAAATTAGAGACTGGGTGGGGAGGCTGAAACAACCGTTGATGTGGATTGGCATGGCAGAGTTTCCATAATTTAGCACAGCATTTAATTCCCCCAGACAATGAATGCTGATGTGCTAAAAGAGGCCTGGTTCATCTGGGACATGCATGGCCCTAGAGTAAAGGCACTGCAATTATTTTCTCAGGGAAACTGCTCTGAAGATAAACCACAAGAGTGCAGCTAAAGTCAGCATGGGAGCAAGCTCAGCCCTGGAAACACTCGGGAATCATCTGTTACTTGTAATAGTTCTGTAATTTTTAATTTTTTTTTTTTTAAATTCTTAAAGCAGTTCAAGCTTCTTCATTAAAACCTTCCCCTTTGAATACTCTATGATTTATCTTTCCATGAGCTAATGGAAGGGATGCCACATTGCAAAAGTCAGGGAGGGCTTTTAGCTCAAATGGGAGAACAAGCTGAGTCCTTAAGCATCAATGCTGGATTTCAAAGAGAGTGATTTCCTTCTGCTCTGACCTTGTAAGCTAAAACAATCCTGCTCAGCTTTGGGTCACCTGTGGAACTCAGCTCTCCCTTCTACCAAAACATGAGCTGCAATCTAAGCAAACATTGTGACTTTAGGGAATACACTGTGGAAGAGCCCTGGAGTTTGCCTTCTATGCCTAGGCAGAGGAAGTGGTAAAGACACCCCCAAGTCTATGAATTGTTGCACCATTTTCTCCAGGCTACTACTGACAGAGGGGTCTCTGGTTTATATTTTGGGACATTCTGAGGTATGTACATGGATCATGCAAAGAGGAAAATGCCATCATGGTTTTGGACTTCTAATCTCTACACTGGAAGTGACTCCTATGGCAGACCACAGAGCCTGCCAGGGCCAGTCCTGACTGTAGTTGGGTATATCTCCACAACAGCAAGGCAGCCCCGTCTCCCCCAGTCAGTGCAGCACCAGTGTGTTTGAGAGCCTTGTGAGTAGTGTGCTTTGCCCCACTGGTGTGCAGATGTGGCAGAAGATACAATTTTCTTCTGAAAAAAAACCCAGCCAAATTGTCCCATTTTAAGCTGGGATAAAGTTGAAATTTTGCAAGGTATTTTATAAAAAAATAACAAGAAAGCAACCAACCACCCCCCCAAAAAAATCCAAACCAAAAAACCAAACTGTACCAAACAAAAAAATCCCCCAAAACTGAAAAACTGAAATAGAAGGTAAACCAAATCCAGACAGCTTCTACTCTCCTTTCCTGAAAACAGGCAACCACTGTGATTCAATAACCCTTCTTTAAACCTCTGATTTTGTCTGAATCAGAACAGTAACTTCAGCTTGCATTTCAGCAGTCTCCTGTGAGCCTAAACCACTATTCCAAGGTGCTTCCCAATTTTGTTATTCAACCTGATCTCTCCAGTAAAACCCGTTAAATAGCCAGAGAAAGGCAATTCAACTGGTGGTGGTGGGAAGGAGGATGGTGAGGATGGGTGTCTTGCTGAGCACAGCCTGTGTCTCCCTGAGAGAGTCCTTCTCACCTGGGCTACACCTGGGCCTGGCTTTTTAACCTGAAATGTTATTGTGGGCCACAAAATTATAACAATTGCAATAACAAAACTTTCTGAAACAGCAATGAACTTTCTTAGTGAAAAGTTTCAGCATCCTATATCACGAAGCAATCAACATTTTCCCGTTTTCCCCACGAACAACTCCACTGTCCATAACCATCCAGGACAGCATGCGTGGCACTGTCGTCACAGGGTTTCTCCCTGGTTTTCACAGCCCTTGTTGTGGTTGTTTTCAAGTCTTTGCAACAGCAGATGCAGACTCATCCAAAAGCAAAGGGGCATGCTCAGGTGGCAAAAATGTCACATGGATTATCTTGTGGGAGAAAGAAGAGGAAAAGCTTGTCCAGAGCACATAAGGAGCAAGTGGGTGAGACCTGGCACAGACCTCAGTGCAATGCCAGATACCTTAGGGCATCTCCCTTATCCTCAGCACTGAACTGGGTGCTGAAAAACCTGGATTGGGCCCAGGTTTAGATTGTCTCTATTTCTCACCCCAAGAAGACAGGAACAATGTTTTTACCACCAACCATTTCAGCAATAATTGGCAAACTGCTTCAAATAAAACTGAATTGGCATTTTAGCTGATCTTTCAAATTTAGGGTCACAATTCAAATGTATCCTCTCTAGTCGTGTAAAGACTCTCTCAGTTGGAGAATTCCTGTGGGAAGGGGCTTTTTTTCCTCCTCTTTTTGGATAAGGAACTTAGAAGTGGCAGCACAAGTAGTTCATGAAACCTTATAAATATTTGGAGCATAAGCAGACGACACAAAGTTTTGCATTTAAGCACGTGGGCTCCAAATAAATAGCTGAAAATTGCCTTAACCATAGGTTTCAATATCAATCACCTGATGATGGGATGCAGATCTTTCCAGAGAGGTCAGAATTCCATAGTTATGCCACTCAACACTACCCAATCCTGAAACCCTCTATTTCTTAATTTATTTTTTTCTTAATATCTGCCTTCATAGAAGATGATTACATTACACTGCACGAAAGTCCAAAAGTGGGACTGGAAGATGGAGCACAGCAGGGAGTAGGGGTGTCCTCTCAGCAAATGCAGTTCAGCCTCTTTGCCTTTAGATAATTTGTTGTTGAAGGTTGGCTCGAATTTAAGGCAGCAATGTTTCAGAAACACTTGGAAAAGCAAGCCAGCTGCAGGGCGGATATCATTACAAATTGAGACACATGTTGTACAGGAATACCATTCTTTTCAAATACCAGAGTTGTGTCTGGGGAAGCAAAGCCACGCAAAGGAGTCGGAGGCAGGACCTCGAGCTGTAGCATGCCGGGGGCCTTCGGTTTGCATTAGAGACACCAAGCACTGAGTGCACACAGCACTGAGCAGGATCAAGCCCAGATATTTAATCAGCTGTAATTTTCATGGAAGAAGCAAACATTAAATAGTTGAGGGCTCTGCAGAATGTTAGAGGTTACTCCAATTCATGGCTCTCACGAGATGATCACACATGTTTCCAAAGACAACTTTCAGTCCTGCAGCTCATTATCAAAATAATGTAAATAAGGTCATTATTAGGAGGTCTCAGCTGTGAGGCTTTGACTGGTGGAGGCACCCAGAAACATGCTTACCTTTATGGGACCAACAGGAGAGACTCAGCAGGTAATCTGGAAGCAAAAATTGCTTCAGAAAGTCTTGCTTGCCACTGTCTGATTTCTGCCTGACTTCTTGCTCAAAGAGCGTTGTTTCTATGTTTCTTCAATCTTCCACTGTGTTTTTTCAAACAATAATTTAATTTTATTTAAAATCTATACCTCACTGCTTGAGTATGTCCAACTTTTTTACAACCACAGTCCTCAGAAGTGTTTTGCTCTTTTCTCTCTCACTTTCAGGTATTGCTGTTAAATAGTTTATAATCTTCTCACAGTTGTTCAGAGCTCACTGCTCTGCACTGAGGTTGGCCATGGTGTTTCAGGGTCAAGCTTCACAAAGGCTGTGAGGTGCTTAGCTCCTCATCAGATTTCAGTGGCAATCAGACACATACCATCCAGCATCTTGGCCCCTGCATGTCAAGGCAATCGATGTCTAGATGATGTTTTTACAAGTATTTTTACAAGAGTCTGTTTTACTATGGTCTTTGTTGTTAGGGACTCTGTATTTAATTATGAGTGGTGCTTTCCTCCCCACCCCCATAAAATTTCCCTGTACCACTGACTTTGGTAGCTCAACAGCACAAGGACAGGCTGATGAAGAGCTCGAGTCTCCCCATAGGGCTGTTTCACACTTAACACTTTTCAGTGCAGCCAAACCCACTTTGAACCAATTTAAATAAGAGGAGCATTTTAGACCTTATAAGTACGAACGTGCCTGAACAATCTTTAAAGCCTGGCAAAGAATTATGAGCAACTCATTGTTTCAGTATGAATGTGGGTTGCACCAACTTAGGGAATGCATGGTGCTTATTTCAGTTCAAATTAGTTTAAATTCATAAGACAATTACAACTAATAATGGCAAGTAAGCACCAAAATTATCTCTGAAATGGGTGGTCTGAGGTCCTGGGATCCGTCAGGTAGGCTACAGTCTGTAGGTGTCATAGGTTCTTCAGATTTCTGTGGGTCTGTCAGTTGAGCTATGCCTTTTTTGGCTGTCAAGTTCTGGTCGTGCGTGTTGTTTGCCCTAGATGATTATTACCTTTACAAATCAGACCAGGTGTAGTTATTTTCTAAACTGAGTTCAAGAATCAGATTTCATATTTGAAACATGTGCCCTAGGAGGTTTTATAGAAAAGCAGGAGGAGCCCATCAGAAATCAGCACTTGCTCCTTTGATTCAAAGAGTGTGCAGTGATCTATGGCAGCGTACCACGAGCCTGCTATTTACTGCCACTGAGACGGAAGTTAGCACTCCCACACCCCGGCAGCAAGATGTGGGAGCTGAAAGCTACCCTGGAAGTATGTCATTTTATACTTCACTATTTTGAGAACCTTTTTTTTCTTTCCTTTTTTTTTTTTTTTTTTCCCTGGGAAATCCTTTTTCTGATTTAATATACCTGAGAAGGTATACAGGCAATTTTGAAACATAAGATCACACTGCCAGAGTCAGGCAGCTCTCAAGGGCAAAGCTTCAGTTCCAAGCAAATGTGTTTAAGGCTTTGTGGTGTTAAAAGTCTCTCCTCTCCCCCTTTGGATAAATGGAAAATTTCTGTAGGCTCATAAGAAGCCAGGTGAAGGAAAACTTCTGAAGCAGAAGAGTAGGTGTTAAATGTATGAGTCCAATTACTCTGTTGATTTAAATTAGTTTGGCACCAGTGGAACTATATCCAGTTAAAATTAGCTAAGGCTCTGGCCTGTAGTACCATGTCAACAAAGATAACTAGCATAGAAACGTGTTCAAATACAGAAAAACTATTTTCAACTACATGTTTAAGGTCAAATTTTGTCAGAGCAATCTGGGGAGAGGTAAGAAAGATGTTGGTAGATAGATACCACAGTGACAGAGGAGATCTAAAATCTCTAAGGCTAAAGAAAAGGAGGTCAATAGCTATGCTCCTTCCCTCAGGAATCCAGACCAGAGTAGGAAATCTTGTGCTGGACCATTATGGGCAGAGGAGCTCAAAGTGGGATACATACTACTTCTGCTCTGAACTGAGTGTTCTGCATGCTGTATATTTTTACGAGTACAGTGCACGGACTAGACAGCTGAAGGTTTGGGCCTTTCACTTTCAGCAGATGCTGACCCCGAGACATACAGGTTGGCTCTGTAGATGGCCATACACCTACTATTTCCATTACTTCTGGAAGAAATTCTGCTGTCACATGCAGAAAACTCTTTCCTTTTCTGACCCCTCTGTCCTCAACACAGGATTACCCAACACACACACATATGCACACACAGAAGCTAGTTGTGAGTTTAGCATGTGCCACTTCGTTTTCTCATTTAGTTTAACATAACTATCATGTTAAATCCAAGCAGACCTCAGTGTTTTCATTTCTTTGCTTTAGGAAACATTGACATCAAAGCTAGCAGGTAAAAACTGATCCCACTAGGGCATAAAGCATGTAGGCAGGCAACACTAACACTGCTAATTTTAGAAACTCACATTGCTCAAACTTGAGAATATAACACTCAACAGAATACTCTTCCTAGCTTCATTCCTTTATCATAGCAGGACTTTGGCACTGAGACATCTTTTGATAGTTTTTCAAATTGCATCAAGTTAGAACAGCTTGACAGTCCACATCCTGATGGAGAAACTAAACTTTCACATCAAGGATTATGTTGCTGATTAGCACTTTCAATAATCAAGTAATTGGTACATTAAATAATCCAGAAATTGGCAACTTGCCCAAAAAGGTCACGCTTGCACTGATTCCTTTTTAGAGAGTCCATGTTGCTGTTACATGAATTCAATCTGTCTGTCCAGAACTCTAGCGTAAAAATATTTGGCTAATTTCCTTCTTGTCACACAATTTGATGGGAAATAAAATCCAGGAAAAGTTACACATTAGAGCAATATGTTCAGATTTTCCAATTCAAGTAGGTGAGAAGCAAGAGGGAAAAAGACAACTGGCTGGACTTTTTTTCTCCCAGGTTAGTGTAGCCAGCGCTATCAATACAAACCTCCAAGGGCCCAAATCAACGCACTTGTTAGTGCAGCTTCTATCCTCTTTCTAATTTATTAGAATTTCTATGAGGTTGGAGTCTCTCTTAAGACATCCTCCCCACAACTAGACTGCAGAAGAAGGGTTTTATCTCCCTGCTTCCTGAGGCCTGGGCAGGAGGAACTAACCCATGGACATGGCAGAGCTCAGGGCTGTGGGTGCAAGAGGCTACACTGATGTTCTCGTCTGCACAGACACAGACAGGCTCAGTCCTCACAGGCAGGGAGGGCAGAAATCTAAGGCAGAGCCCTTTTGCTCCCCCAGACTGGCTATGACCAGCAATGCTGAAATAGCAAAAGAAGGGCTCTTCATGAAACCACAGAGTCCTCACCTCAAATCAATCATCAGAGCTGCACAAATCACTCGTGCGTGCCTTGAGGCGCTCAAAAACCCACCCATATTTCACTGAGGTACCCACTGGAATGAGATGGTTACCATGGTGTTTACTTCTGCAGGGTATTTGGAGTATCCTCTTTCCCTTGGAGCACTTAGGGACCCTGGTCTCCCATATCTTCTGCACAGAGGCTACTTCTTTTATTTTCCTGGAGGAATGAGGGGATGGACACAGACTAATAACCATCACCATGCCGTGCTATGCTACTGCACAAGCCCCAGGGGTATGGCAGACACCTGGGCTGGGCTTCTTAACTTCCAGTGTCTGTGTGGAAATCTAGGTCTGTGCCAGTCACCCTAAATTTACCTCATTGCAGGCAGAAATAGGCACTCCTAGGGCACAATTCATCTGAGATGTCTCAGTTGTTGACTCTGGGATGAGCTCAGCTGTCTCTTTAAAGTGCCTGCTTCTCTAGGTTAAAGGGAGTTTAGACAATTAGCTCAGCTGCATCTTTGTTACAGATGTCTGTATTGGGTCAGATTAATCTTGCCTGGCAACCTGAAAACTTTCCTGTAAGACAACCCTTACACTGAGGCAAAGAAATATGAAAAACTCAGGATGAAAGGGAAAATCGCTATTCCCGAAGATAATCACAGCGGCAGTTATTGACATTTAGAGAATACAAAGGGCTGAGGACAGTAACTGAATGATAAAGAATCCTTGTCTTTCTAATGCAGCTTGTTCAGCTTGCCAACCTTCCCTCTCAAATACTATCTGTGATGTCATGAATAATCATGTTAACAGGCAAAAACACATTACTCGGTGAAGCCAGAACTCTCTCTGAGGGTTTAGGCTCTGGCTTTGAATGTTACTAAACTCTTCTTGGGACTGGGACCTTGAAGAGGCAGCCCTGCTGCAGCCTGGATAGTCCAGGCAAGCAGAAATAGATGCTAAGAACCAGCCTGTCTTTGACTACAGAGTAAGCACATAATATGCAAGTCTTCTAGCACTGTCTTGAAATAAGCAGCTATGAGGAGCTCCAATGAGGTAGGAAAGGGTTAACCATAGCTCTCCTAAAACTTAATAAAAAGGACACAGCCAAATAGTGGCCTTCTCACTAGATCAAATCACTACCCCTAGGGAGAAGCATGCATACATTTATGAAGGGAATCTTTCAAGCTCCAAAGGTAACACAGGGGTTTGCAATAAAGATATTGCTGCTGAGGGACATACATTCCATACCTCAGGGGTGGGTAGGGGGATCCCCACTAATAGGACCTAGGAGTGTGTAAAGATTTAAATATTAATTTGACTTTCAAGTGCCTGTAAATGCTGATTACTAGTCCAAGAATGTGATAGTTGTCCTCTCTTCTTATTAGTGTATCTTTTATGTGTGTCAGCACATGCTGAGAGCAAAGAATAATGGTTGTATTCCACCGAAGAAAGTAAATAAATACTGTTGGTGATCAAGGGAAGAAATGTTTCCAGCCCTGCAATGAGCACAGGGAAGGCTGTGTTAACAAATGAGAAGGCAGTCCTGGCTATACTATATATCTTTGATGGTGCAATTAGCCCACACTGATGGAGCAGGGAGATACTGCAATGGCCCAGATTACACAGTCTGCTGCTGCTATCTGTGGCTGTAGGTGCCAAACACCACTGCAGTCATTATTTGTGCTACTAGGAACAGGGATTTACTGGAGGCTACAGAATATTCCATGGATTGTAATGAAATCTGGCATGTCACCAAGCCACATCCGGCTAAGCATCAGTATTTTACTGCTGAACAGATTTCTTGCAACACCCACCATTTCCCCTTTTCCTGAAAGAAGCTCTTCATGCTTGTGAATCTAAATAAATTCCATTACATTAGTTTTGTTAACGAATATATTCAATGCAGGTAGCACAGTGTGCAGCTGCAGTGCCAGCTGCAGGTTGAGCTCTGGGGGGGCCAGAGCCCAAGCCTGAGCACCAGGCAAGAGAGTGGGAATGGGCACTGATCCTTTCCATAACAAAGGACACAGGGTGACCACACACCCCCAACAACTCCCAGACTTCTCTGTGCTCAGACTCTGAGGGTATACAAGGTAAAAAAGCCCAGGGTTCCTTTGTTCTGCATCCCTACTCAAAGGCATCAGCTCAAGCTGTTATTTTGTTATTTATTTATTGCACCATGATGAAATTATTATAATGATTGGGATATCTGAGAACTCTGATGTAGAAAACCTGGGGTCAAGCCAGTGAGGAAACCTGGTCTGATTGTGTGAGTGTGGGGTGTGTAGCTGTGGAGGGGCTTTGTCCCAGGTCAGGTGGTACAAGAGTGACTGCCAGAGCCGTTCTTGCATGGTCTGACAGGGAAGATTCATTAGACAGGGAAGATTCATTAGACAGTTTCTCACTCTCAGGTTTGAAGCATCAGACACATACTAAACAAAGAGTTTTACAAAGGTGCTATGCTATCAGAGGGATTCAGTAGGCTGGAAATTGGAAACGAAGGATGAGAAGTTTCTGCATATGGAGCACTGTCCTTGGACAAGCCAAGGAGGGTGGTGGAGATACCCAAATCTCTGCCTTGCTTTGCAGCCCTACCAGGAGCCACAAACATACACCAAGCACTGGGCTGGGGCAAATCTCAGCTGCTTTTTTAAAGTGGGTGACTTGCACCAAAGGCAGATACCTCAGGAAGGGCAGTAAAGCCCCATGGCAGAGGTTTTGCTGCAATAAGCTATAGTGGGCAGGTCCCAAACAGCAGGCAGTCCCTAAGCACCAATACCCCAGAAAGGAAAGCCCATGGAGAGGAGTTCAGTCTCTCGAGAACAGCTCAGTGGAAAGCCAGGGTGCAGTCTGGAGGCAGATCAAAGTGAGATGGTTGGAGGTGACCATTTGCTAAGTCCATTGGATCTGAGCTAGCAGGAAGCTGCTGGGTCATCTGGCTCTGTGCTACGCTGCAGGGCAATTTCAGTCATCGTGAAGGCTTGAGCTGCTGTGTAACTCAGCTGGAATAAGTAAGCAGATTAATGGCCCAGACCTGTACCATATTCTAGGCAGAAAACCACTGATTTTGACACACACAGCACAATAACTTCACGGCCAGAACCATCATGACATGTTCTGTGAGAAAAAGTGTAATGAGGCTGCTGATGAATGGAGTACTGACAAGTACAGATGCAATACAACACAAAAAACAATACTACAACACAAATACCAGTAGTTTTCTGAAAGTGCTCATAAATTGAAATTTGTATCTTTCTCTTTCATGAAGGCCATATCCACATGAGTTTGCCCTCACACCTGAAAATACTGAATTCTATTCACACAGAAGGCAGTAGTGATTACACAAACCTTTACTTATTCTGATTTCGAATTCGGAGACACCTCCTTTTCAATGGTGGCTCCAGATCCTCTGGCCCTGTGCTGAGCATTGGCGTTGAGATAATGCACGGCGCAATAGCAGTCTTTTCTGCTGGTTTTGGCACAGGCTGGATCACGCAGCCTGTCTTGGGCAGCATCCTCAAAGCATACGCGTGGTCCTCGTCTGCTGGATTGTTAAGGTTCGGGTCCTGTTTGTCTCCCCCAGCCAGGGGCTCCTCCCCACACTTCTTGCCAGCCTCTCCCTCGAGGTGGCAGTTCGAGGCGCAGTTGTTCTCCTTCACGGACTCCAGCTCGCTCACCGCCAGCTCCTCCGGGGACTGGGGCTTTTTCGGCTCCTGGGGCGGCTCTGGGTTCTTGGAACCCTCTGTGCTCTTTGTGCCATTCACAATGACGTTGCACACCGCTGCGCCAGCTTCCAGTCCTGGCGTGCCAGAGGCCAAGGAGACGGGACAGCAGTGAGCTCCGTCACTGCACGGTAACGTTTTTGAGTCAACCGGGCTGCAGTTGTCCCTGCAGTCACTGCAGTTCCTTTTGTCTGAGCTACCAAAAGCCAAATTTACAACACTGTTAGGTTCACGTTCAACTTTCACCTGGGCGTGCAGAGCCCTGTGGATGACATTGTGCAGCCTAGACCGGTGGCCCACTGTTAGGTCTATCACACCGTCCTGTGGACCCTGCAGCACGCTGGGGAAACCAAATTTACTGTTCGCTGGACTACTAGGTCTGACAGTCAAATCAACAACTTCATTTTTACTGTGCTCCTGAAGCACTTTAGCTTGATTAAGGGACTGGCCTGAGCAGCTCGGTGATGAGTCAGAGGATTTGGATGATCCTTGCTTTGACTCTCGAGGGGATGAAGAGCTATTGGTTGGCTTTGCCCCAGGCGTCTCGCTGGAGGTACTCGGAATGAAGCTTTCGCCATTGCTGGAGAAGCCATTGGGGGGTTTGGAATCGTTGATGTGAGGGATGGGGATGGGAATGGGGATGGGAACGGGCAAAGGGACGATGACAGGATATGGCACTAGTAGAGTTGGGGGTGGCACCAGTGGGGCAAGGGATGGCAATCCAAAGTTCATCATCTGTGGCATAGGCATAGGACCATTTGGCATCATGCTGACAGGGGGGAAAGGAAGACTGGGCAAAGGAGCTCCGGGAGGGGGAGGTGGCAACAAGCCAGGAGGATTTCCAGGCATGGTAGGTGTTGTGGGGGGATGGATATGGGGGGAAAGCATTGGCCTGTGCATGGGGCTAGAGGTAGGACCCATATTTCTGGGACCACCTGGTGGGGGACCAATTCCAGGAATCATTGGATTTGACAGAGGGCTGTTAGGATTTGAGGCATGGTGAGGTGGCCCACGAATAAACGGTGGACGGATTTGCTGCATAATTTGCTGTTCCATGAATATGGGCAGAGGAACTGGCCCACGGTTTGTCATCACCATGGGAGGACTGCGAGGAGGGACACCAATTGGAGGCACAATGCTAGCAGGTGGCTGGACAGAAACTGGTGGAATATTTGGATTCTCACTGATGGGAATAGGTTTGGGAACTGGCGTGGGGATTTTAGTGACAGAGCAGTTGGCAGTGTCAGACGGAGAGGCAGTGGTAGACGCTGATGGTCCAGGGCCTTGAATTTGGCCAGCTGCAGACGCTGGGGATGGGGCTTTTCTCCGAGCATCTGCTAGCGGTATATTCCAAGAATCTGGAGTCAGCAGCTGCACCCCAGTGCCTTCTGCTTTATTTTCGACTGGAGGATGTAATGTACTGCACAGTCCAGCTGGAAGATTGGCCTGTGTCTCTTTGTAGAAAATGTCCATTTTGTACTGATTGAGACATTTTGCACTGCAGAACTGAAGCCTTCTTTCCCCGTCCCCAAAATCCAGATACTCTTTTGTGTGTCTTATGTGCTTACACCAGTCACATACCTACAACACAGTAATAAAATCAAATCAGGTAAGAAAAGCAATCTCCTCTTCATAGAGTTATTTTAAAAGTAATTTTTCAGTTGCTAAACACATTATTTTTCTAACAGGAAAAAAAGAAGTCGCATTTGTGAAAACTGCACCTTTTTTTTCCCCCCCAACATATTAATGAATTGAATGCCACTCCCTTTTCTGGCTCACATGATCTCAGTTCTACCTTATATGATGCTTTATATATCTTAAACCCAAAGTACAGAAAAGAATCCTCAGCTGGCATAAACTGTTATAACACGCATATGTAAGCATGCAAAGTCCATTTGAGTATGGCTGTGATCACTCCTTGGTGGCAATCTAAGCACGCCTGTGCTATCTAAGATGCCACTCTACACAAGAAGTGTAAGAACTGGAAAAGGACTCAGAGAATTGCTGGAAATGAATGCAAACCGTTCTCTGCTAAACTGCAGCCCACAGTAACATTTAGTATTCTACCAAGGGTATCAAATAACAGGCTGGAAAGAGTGTGATATTTCAAAATGGCATCACAAAGCAAAAACCATCATTGATTCTTTGCCCTTCGTTCCAAGGAGAAACTTGGAAAAAGTTGGGATATTTGCGTAAGGTTCGAATAGTCCCAATTTGTGATGTTTCAGCAAGCTGGAATTATTTTCTGAGCTGTTTGCCCACTCTTGTGTACAAGTCACTTTGAGTAAAACTCTTGGCAAGCAAGGACCTGTTTAGCAACTCTCAAATACTATGGCAAAAAGTTTGCATTGCAGGCTCATTTTTTTTTTTTGTTTCTCTGCTTTCCATTTAATCCTTTTTTTGTGTTGCTGTTGGTGTGGTAAAGGCACAGCCAATTTTTTTTAAAAATAAGGCTGCAGAACTAATTAAGCTGTGAAAGGTTTTCCCAGTTGTAAACCACTAGACACCAAAGTTCAAAAAATAGTCATTCTAGGCTTCAGAATCCATTACTTCAGAGAAATTATTGTGATTTCATTAACACATTAATTTTGCAACACCAACAGCTCTCACAGATGGTGAAGACATGATCTACAATTCAAATATGACTCTTGTTTGCACAAATGCCTTTCCTTCATATGGCATTTTAAACAAGAATTAATATGAGTAATCTTGCCATAGCTATAAACAGATAAACAGATGTCAGATTTTTCAGTGCCTCACTTTTTTGACAGAATTTTACACACACAAAACCCCCCCATTTTTGTCATTTACATTAGTTCTCAAAATATTCCACTGACAGAGATTTTTGGTGCTTTCTATCAGCATGTTGAGCCTATGACCATGTCATAATATATCCGGGTATTGTTTGCTCTGTCTTTTCCAAATAGCCCACATTAGCTTGTTTTGAAATGACTCTATCTTTTGTACAGAGGAAAAAAATACACTAAAAACCCCAAAGAAGACTATGATTGTGAAAAGACTGCATTAAAAGGATAATTAATTTTAATAACTATTGGCCATATAAACAATTCAAAACAACATATGCTGGGCATCTGATTACCCATCTCATTTAACTCTCAGCTTTCCTTTAATATAAACAGTGGCGACATTCTTGAGTTTTCAGTAATATATCTTTAATGTATATAGACACACACACACAGTATGCTATGGCTATTAGCCCATTTAACTCCTCCACCTTTTGGCTATCCTGCCAGGTCACTGTTTCTTTCCCTCTTGCTCCCCTCCGCATTCACACACACAGGCACACACTCCCTCCTCTCTCTTATCCCAACATTTAAATCAAGCTAAATAATCAGTTGAGAAGCAGCAACCCCTAAGTCAGCCCTGAAGTTTGTGAATGCAGGACCCAGATTTTTAGCTTGGGTATGCAGACACTGTGCCCTGTGGGATAAAGCAGAGGGGCTGCTGGTGCTGCTTGGCACATGTGGCATCAGTAAGGCTGTATTTCCAGTGTGGTGCCCTGTGGCAAAAAAGGAAATTTCCTGGTGCAAACAAGTCCAGCCCTGCATTGAACATACAGTGACGTTGTCACACCCTAAAATGTGTGGGCAAAAAGGCTGTGAAATGCACAGAAGTGCTGGGATAAATGCCTGCACTGCCATGGGGCATGCATCCCCCAGGCGTGGGGCAGATGGGAAAGCAAGAGTGCAGCAAGCAGGGCAGAGGGGACAATGCCACTTCCAATAGCTCCTGGATTTTATCAGGTATCAGCCCTCCACAGGAAGGCTCAGGGGCCATCACAGACAGCCCTGGAGCTTGTGCTGCAAACAATGCAAGCACACAGCAGTGGCACTGAACCATCCTGCATATTTGGCATGGCTGTGGGTTTGCCACCCACCTGGCAAGGCAGCACACATGATGGAACCATCCTGTAATCAACCTCCTGAAATTTTCTGTCTTGCCACTGTTTTCAAAGCAGACAAAAGGGGAATTTGTGAGTCTACACTATGAGGTAATAAGATACATTTAACTCAGTAGAACTGCTGAATTTACCTTAAAGTTATTTCTGAGTGAGAGCTCACTGCTGTAGCCATAAAATGCTATCTATTTTGCATGCATGGAATCAGGATGTACTCCACCACACTCCTCCTGCTGCTTGCAGAGTATGCTCTTGCCCCAAGGGCTGGCAAAGATGCAGCTAGACTCCACCTGTACCCCAGGAGATGTACAAAGAGATACCAGGAGCTCCCACAAAGCTCCTGAGGCAGGCTGGGGCAGCATGAAGCCCACCCTGGCCCATCACCATCTATTTGCAGCGGAAAGACAAGGAGGAGAGTGGCCTCAGAGGTGCCTGCAGAAAGGGATGGAGCAGGACTTCAGGTGCATCTGCAGTGAAGACTTGCCCTTCCTTTGGGACAAGGAATAAACCACCTTGTAACCCCCTGCCAAAGAAGTGCCTGAGAAATATGAGAGAGTAAACCCAGTCTCCTTCTCTTCCTAGGAAAAGCCCCATCCATGACCTTAATTAAAGGGACTGAAAGAGAAATACAGCTCCACAAATAATTGTGGCATCTTTTCTAATAATTTAATTATATTTGTTAGCATTTGCAAAATTCACTGAAACACTCCACTGTATTATTGCTGTATTGATTTGTTTATCTCCAGTGGAATCCTGTGTCTCTCCTGGCTAAACAAATATTTTCTCTTCCTTGGTAAAATATTTAGAAATCCTGCTTACAAATTCTCTACTGATTTCTCCAATTTTCAATAATTTGGTGAGGAACAAGAAACTCTGCCTCACTCACATATTGATCACATACCCTTCTGTATATTTTATCACTAGATAAAATTAATTAAAGCCAGAGAAATTAAAGGCAGCAAATCTATTCCTCTGAATACCCTGCATAGACCAAATATTCCATAATTATCTCATTGATTTAATGCAATATCTCAAAGTGTTGAAGCTACAACATCAGTGTAAAATGTCCATCTTCTACATTCATGTATTTCATAATTTTATTTTGTTTTTTCTCTCATTCTTTTTACTTACATAAGCAATCAGTCTGTGCTGCTTAGTTAAGACAAAAGGTATAAAAATATGTAACTCATATGCAGGTAATATGACACCTCACAATACCATACTAAAAAGCAGAAAAACTGTCTCTACAACAATAAGGAAATTAGTAAAGGAGAAAAAAATATCACTTAAGAATTAATGAATCAAGTCTGTCTTACAGAATTGATCATTTAAGATGAGGTCAATGAATTTATGATACAAATGGCTATATCACTAAAGGTGATAAAATGCAGCAATATCATTCATTTTACATCTAACTAATGATGTGCTCAAAGTAATTACAGATTTCTTCTAAAAGCCTACACTGATTAGCTCAGATGTGATAGGTAAAACATATATATCTCTCCATTCAATAAAATAACATTTTCTTATCTGTAGAACACACAGCTGATGTCTTATCTTTTTAAGTACTTGCATTCTGTATGGAACATCACTGTTCTTCACAACCAGCTCAGAATTTCTCTGCACATGTATTCCCTTTCCTTCCCTTTTCCTGCCTTATTCCTTCTTTTCGTTGTACAACCAAGAGAAGAGCTAGACTGTTGCAGAGTGCTTACTGACACTGCCCATTGGATTTGGGAGTGCTCACACATGGGAGCAGCTCCCTAGGTTTCAGTGGGATTAGTCACAAGCATTTATGCTGTAGGATCACGTTTGGAGGCCCTGACCCAGCACCAGTGGAAAACAATGAAGAGGCTCCTCTTTAATGCAATCCACCGGCTTTGGGTCTGTTGCCTAACCACGGCCCCTGCTCACCCTGGAGTCATCAAGAGTTTTGTTCCCAATCTCAACAGCAGCAGAGACAGGGACAGGGATTTTGGAAGGAGCTGCAGGAGAAACACCCAGGAAGAAAATAAATGCTGTGAGACTGAGTTACAGACATTTACTAACAAACACAGGCACAGCCACCATTTTGCACATTTCTACCAACAGGAGGTTGGACCAATAGTGGTGTCACTGACAATAAGCATGAACATTTCCAAGATAAGAGGGTGAAAACTTGCAAGGTGCTAACAGATCTCCTATGCACCTTCATCTCTCTTGGAAAACACTTCTAGGACTGCTCTGGGAGAAGCACACTTCACACCATGAATGCCAGAACATGAATCCTGAATGACAGAAAGATCAGTATTAAGATAACGGCCTATCTCATTCAGCTGCAGTGCAACAACCCTCAAGAAGATTAAATTTACCTAACCGGGGCATATCCAAGGCTAAACAACAGAATGAACATTCCTTCAGTACATTTAATGTATTTATATTTTGGTGGCAGGTTGCCAGCATGCTACTTATAAGCTCAGTGACTTGGTATCATTTATCTGCTTTCCTGTGAAACACACAGCAACCTACACCAGGAGACAACTCAGAAGACACTGCATCAGCAGAAACACAGCTCGTGCCCGAAATGGGAACACTGAGGAAGCCAGCACTGAGGGATCCCGTAACGCTCAGATGTCTCTAATATAAAGAGCGGGAATAAAGCCATTCCTGTTGGCATCCATATCTTTATTTTGATAGAAACACCCAAAGTGGAGTCCAGACATGGCTACAAGGCTGCCTCGCAGGCACAACACAGGATCCTGCTGTGCCCAAAAGGGCCTGGACTCCAGGCACCAGGTAATTAATACTTAATTGGCTGTCAAATGCAGGCACAAAGTTCACACATTGGTGCAGTCCACCACTAACTTTTGAAGAATAGTCTGGTATCAGACACTACTTCATTAAGAAATACACTTGGCAAAACCTGTTTGCAGAGGTATTTACACCAGCCCTAGAGAAACCAGGAACAAGTAGCAATGGAAAAAACCCTGCTGTGATGAAAGATTCCCTGTGCCTCTTACACAATGCTTTGGACAACTATCAGCTCCATGGTAAAGCTTGGCAAGAGGACAGAAAGTGGTCACTAGGGCAAAAACGTGCCATTTTCTGCTTCTCCAGAATCAGAAGGTGACTGACAAAGCTCCTCTCCTTGCTCAGGACAATGCCACTGGGGTATGCCTTGCACAAGTGAGGGTTGAATCACATCTGAGGACCAGGCTTTTATCAAAGATGCTGAACAGATGCTGAAGATTATCAAAGACTCATTTCTTGGCATAAAATCCATGTATTCTACTTTGCTGAGTAGTTCCTATTTCCTTTTCTCACTGTGGTATCCAAGTGCTGTCTCTTTATATACATTCAGGCATATGTTCTGACTTCACGAACACCACTGCACATTTCCTAGATCCTGTTCTGGCCCTGGTCGCCTTTCCTTTTAGCCCATACTGGTCCTGGAAAGGTCTGGGAAGATGCCTGAAGTTTCCAGTACTGCCACCCAGTCAGGATGTGTGAGGCATGGAGACAGAGGCTCCCACCCCATCCCAAAAGCCAGAAGGTGAGGACACAATCCCTCTTCCCTCCTGCCTTGCAGCCCACTGAGAACCCAACACACCAGCCATATGTTTTTCTGCAAGGGCTCAAGATTTTTGAAGTCTGCCAAACATTGGACACAGCAAAAATCTAGAAATTAGGAAGTGGCTAGAAACACACATACAGAGGTTTCTAGCACACAGCCAAATGAGTCACAAGTAGTGTTCTAGCACTCAGCTCAGTCACACCCTTTGCAGAGCACCCAGCAGCCGCCGCAGCACGGACACCAAGGCACCCTGAGACCCAGGCCCCCTTGCAAGGCTGTGAGCACTCCCAGCAGAACACCAGGGGGAAATTCAGTCAATCAAAAGGAAAGAAACCTAGATCTGTGTGTCCTGCTGGACTATGTACCCAACTGACTCCAAAGGAGCGTCAAACCTCTCTCTGCTGTCCTCAACAGCTCCCCAAGCTTGTTGGGCAATGTGGCTATCTGCAGCCTCCCTTCTTTTCTCCATTTATCCATCAACAGGGCTTCTCTTCAGAGCAGGTCACCTAAAAGGTAATCCCCTCATAGAGCCCACCTGCAATGCTAATCCTGCAAATGGCTCTGTTTCTGCAGTCTGTTGCCTGATTAAGAACTGAAAAACTTTGGGGCAAGAGCTGTACCTCAAGCGTTAATGTATCCAACACTTGTGAGCACAGAGAAGCTCTGGCCCCAGTGGAGCTCTGGGTCAGACTGAGACCTCCTGCAAATATCAGTTTGGGTCTGTATCAATCTTCACCTCCTCTTCTGCTCACCTTCTGAGGATAACTTGCTGCAGAACAGGCCCTCAGGAGCCAAAGCCCCCATCAGGCTTTGAGTTCTTAGCACACACATCGATTTGTTTGACACAAAAATTGTTCCAAGGAATTAAACTTCCCTTTTAGCATTTCCTGGCTCAGAAAAAGACAAACATGAAGAAGAGCAAGGTAGGCACACTGCCATGCCAGTTGAGAAGGTGGGCAGGTGAAGATCTGCAGAAGGACACTACCATGCTCAGAAGAATAGAGTCAGAGTGAGGAAGAGGGGGATAATGTGTTCCACCCAGAGATGATGGAAAATGACAAACTCATTGGAGAGGTAAGCAACAATCAGCACAATAGCCTAATGCTGTTGTGCTTTTTTCACAGCTAATTGAGTTATCACAAAAGGTATTCAGCTGCCAGCACCCAGTGCCAAGAGATAGAGTGGGTGCAGCCTTGCCAGGAGCTGCTGTCGCTCACCAGAGTGTCCCACATTTCTCTGCTTGATCCTCCTCCAAAACACCCACGCTCAGGCTTCCTCCTGACACGGACCAGGCAGCCTGGGGCACAGCCAGGGCTGGGCAGGGTGTGCAGGGTCTGCCTGTCCAGCACTGCAGCCGCTCTGTGCTGGCCCATGGGGCTGGGGGCTTTGTCTGGGGGTCCCCAGCAGGCATCAGACTGTCCCTGAAGGGGGAGGGCAGCTCACAGTGTCTACTTTGAAGACAACTATGACTAAGTCCCAGCTGTCATGACTGGGAATTGATGCTCTTTCACTACCAAATGTCAAACAATACTGTAACAGGCATTATCCTAAGTGTGGCTCTAAGCAGTTATCCAGCCTCGATCACCATTTTTGATGTCTTATTGTAAAACATTCAGCATGTTTATTGTGGCAAGATTTTTCTATCCAAGATGGCTTGTGATAATTTTTTTTATACTGATTGTTCCATTTGAATGGAGTGATTATTATAAAAAACAAAAAGAATCATTCCAGCTGAAACCTGCTGCGAAGGAACCCTGAGGCAGGCTCTAACACACTGTGAATGTGGTTACAATATAGCTCATAGCAATGCTAGGTGTGAAGGAAAACAGATTTTTACAATGTTTGGAGCTTTGTGTAAAAACAGTTGACAAAACAGAACACTGCAGTTGCCTACAACTTAAAACTGTCCTGTGACAAGTTTCTCTCTGTTAAAAAGATACTAAAGCTTGCCTGCCTGATTGTTTTTTCTTTCCCTGATGTTACCCTCCTGAACATCTTGTCCTTTCAAAAATCTTAACCAGTTTTCTGAGTGAATCCTGATTTTATGTCATTTAAATGCAAGACTCACTCTGTCTCCATTTTTCATCCTAATTATGCAAAAGTCTAAGCTACATGAAGCATAAGGAGAAAATAGAGTTATTTGGTAATTAATGGCTAATGATAAATTGATTCCATTTTTTGAATCATTGCAGTTGTCATCTGTGGTATTTAAAACACAGGGCTTTTCAAAGCCCTTGGGTTCCTTTGTGTTGGGGGGGCTTTTTAAAGTTCCCAGTCAAGAAGAATGAATGTAAGTTATGCTAATGTCTGATGGAAATCCAGGTTGGGTCTTATTTCATCAGAGTGGCTACATATTTGATTTTGTATATAAACAGCTGAGCTCTGTGTTTTCACCTTCAGTCTGAGGCTTTGAAACCACAGAAGGAACTTTGGATCTAAAACCACTGGTGAAGCCCAAAATATGATGGGTGAAACTTCATGGAAAATGAATGTACTGTGAGGTGGGGCTTGCCAAGAGGGAAGTTCTTCTCCCCAGAAACATTCCTGGCTAAAATAACACAGAATGGGACAATAGCAGCATTTAAATCTAAAATCTTTAATGTAAGGTTTTTTACAGGGGTGCTATACAAGATCAGATTAAAGGGCATGTCTGTATGGCTGTTTCAGTACTGGCTAAGTCCACCACTGCAGCAGTGACAGAAGTCCTAAATAAAATGAATGTGATGCATAAGATAAATGGAGGGTAAGAACAGGAGAGAGAGCTGGGGGTTAAATGCCCTCAGTAGGTCAGACAGTCTGTCTCACACATTTCAGAAACATCCGAAGAACACCTCAGTCTGAATGTCCTTTCCAAAAGGGCACGCCATGGGTTTCCCATGCCTTGGAAACCTCATCCCACACCAAGTGCATTGGTCTTTGAGCATGCAAGAGTCTGTGGGGCAGAGCAAACCACAGTTCAAGCCATCAAGTTCTACACTCAGATCCTGAACTCTCATCAGGCCTCATCACACAGAAAGGCCAAGAAACAGTTCCTCTTCCAGACTTAATCTAGTCTGACAGGAGACCATGCAACTGTGTCAGTAGCCACCTTCCTTGTGAGCATAATTTGAGGGATCTATGGAGTAAACTGAGTGTATCCACACCATGCTCCTCATGGCCTTTAGTTCTTGGGAGGCACCATGAAAAGCCAGCTTGGCAGAGCAGTGGTGCAAACATCTGCTGGTCAGTCAAGAAGTTTAATTTGGATTATGTACTCACTGGTCTCCTTGATGTTCAACACTTGATTTCCAGACAAACGCTTCTCATGATGTGCATTTCCAAACTGCCCTGCTCCTAAGATGATGGTGGGAAACAACTCAGCAGACAGAAACAACTACACTGAGTAGGTGAAGCTGAGAGTCTTGGTGAACTACAGCGTGTCCCTTTCCGCAACAGGAGGTTTTGCTTTATCATCCTTAAGCTGTTAGTGCCCCAGCAGGAGCTTCACTTCTTCCAAAAGATGATACAAATGAACTTCATCAAACTCCTGTCACTAAAGCTGTGCAAGGTATCAGCAGTGGAAAAGCATTGCAAACACCTTGAGAGCAGGACAAGAAATGTTGGCTTTGAATATTCAGGAAGTCTTAAGAAAGAAATTAGAGCTATCATCTGGAAAAACATTTCTGGGGCTTAGGAATAGTTCCTCAGAGTGCCCAGGCCCTGTTGTCTCTTTGGGGCAGCAGGGGAAGGTTGCACTAGGAAATATCCTCCTTCCTCTTCCTCAGAGAGTGGAAATGCACTTCTTTCCTCAGAAGGACATTCACCTCCATGACGTTGGAGAACTTTCTGTATAACCTACATTTCCATACGTTCAGCTACAGGAGGCAGCAGAGCAGCTTCTCCATCCTTGGGATAGCCAAGCTGCAGAGTCCCATCAGTGCCCAGGCTGACAACAGGGCCAGCACTTCTGTCATGCCAGGATCTCCTCACTCCTTTCTCCTTTGGAGAACTGGACTAAACATCAACCACAGAACGTTTCTTCTGCAGAGCATCTGCCAACAACGGCAGCGAGAAAGAGAGCCTGTATGCACTGCAGCATTCCCTGCATCCAACCCAGCAACTGGGAAAAGAAAGGAAGCAACTGACACTGCCAATTCTTCTATCAAATTCTTTTGAGAAATAAAGATGCTGTTAAGCAAAAAAAAAAGCTTAAGGGTAAAAATCAAAGGGGCACTTTACTATGCTCAATCAGTATTGACCAAAATCCTTCCAAATGAGAAATCTGCACCCTTAGGAATCTCATGCAACCAAGTCTGCAGATGACTTCAGAAGCCAGATGAAGATTTACTTCTCTAATTAATTCGGTTTTTTATTCAGTGTCTGAATAAACATGTTCACTCATCTTGTTTTCTGATCAAAACTTTATTCTGATAATATGGCAGACATTGTGAGGTGGAAAATTACCCATCTGGCTAGAATTTATATCTAGTAATATCTTATATGTATTTTTCCCAGTATATTTTCTTTTTATATTCAAGAGAATATAAAAATAACAATAAAACCCCCTGTTACTACTCCAGTTGCTCCTAGATTGGTTGACAGAACTATAAATGTAATAATGAGGAGGTTTGAGGGGCAGGTTAATGTTTTTTGCTAGCATATGATGTTTTTAGCCTAAGGCATTGCTGGGGGCCAATACCACTTCACCTGAAACCAAAATCACCACTGAACAGTCATTAAATCACTCAGAGTTAAATGTAATATTAGTGGGTCTAGAGAATAGTACTGTAATCCAGATTTGAAATTTCATTAATCCATAGAATAGGAAGCAGGAGTGCAATCTGAAACTTAGGGAAATCTTTATTTATTACCCTTTATTTGTAATGAAGGGTTCTAAGTCCAATTTCTCCCTCTCACCTACTGCCATTTTACAGTGGCATAACTCTCTAAGACTGGTGGGCTGTTTCTTCTGATTCACGCCTGTACAGGCAATTCTGTAAGAAGCTTACAGAATTCAAGACTCTGGGTGCTTTGAAAAAAAATATTATATATGTGTGTGTGTCTGTGTGTGTATGTCTGTGTGTGTGTGTCTGTGTGTGTGTTTGTGTTTTCCCCCTATCTACATAGCTAAGAGATCTTCAATTCTTCAATTTTTATTATTACATGGTAATCTTTCTCATGTAATAATTTTTACAGGCCAGGACCCAGGACCCACTACGCTGTATTAGGTGCTGTAACAGATACATAACTGTGGCACAGGCTGCAGCAGAACTGGCTGGGTCTCACAGTTGACCTGACACAGGCTCCCTGCATGTTTCCCCACCTTTCCCAAGCATATAAAAATCCTAGAGGGACTGCATCGGCCACTAACTCGAAAAAATTACCTTAGGAAATTATTGACTTGATTAGGGAAAGATTGACTTGACCATTAGTAAAAATGGATGAAAAAAAATCCCACAAAACTTCCCAAGAGAGGTGTTGCTGGGTTTAGGCTACAGAACTCTGAAGGGAGTCAAAGCTGTCTGAGATTTGAATGCGTGTGATTCACACTTTGAGAGCTGCTGGTAACGGTACACACCACCCTGCGTCCCAGAGTATGCTCAGTCTGAAAAGCAGCCCTCTCTCTGGAAACCACATTTGATTAGAACAGCCCTGGGCCAGATCCAAAACCTGCCTGGATCAGGGAAACATGTGTCACATCAGTTTCAGCCCAGGACTGAGACATGTCACATCTCTTGCAGATTGGGCACCGGGAGTGGAATTCATTTTCCCATTTCCTCTGGAGTTGGGGGCTGGAGAAGACGAAGCCAAGTAAGGGAAATTGCTCTGCCGCACACAGAGGAAACATTCTGAGTCCTCTACTTCTCTTGCTGCAAGGCACTGATCCTGGCTGAAACCCAGAGCTCATTGGTACAGACCCAGCTCCCCTTCCCCCTCCTAATTAGCACAAAATCACCAGTGGAGAGAGGCTTACTCTGAATAACTGTGGGTATTACCTTCGGTCACTCCCATATGGAGCAAGGAAGAATTAAATAATGGCCAGGGAATGGAAGAGATGGGGATTGTAACAGCCTGCACATCCCCCAAATGAGGAAAAAAAATGAGGAAAAAAAGAGGAGAGGAGAGGAGAGGAGAGGAGAGGAGAGGAGAGGAGAGGAGAGGAGAGGAGAGGAGAGGAGAGGAGAGGAGAGGAGAGGAGAGGAGAGGAGAGGAGAGGAGAGGAGAGGAGAGGAGAGGAGAGGAGAGGAGAGGAGAGGAGAGGAGAGGAGAGGAGAGGAGAGGAGAGGAGAGGAGAGGAGAGGAGAGGAGAGGAGAGGAGAGGAGAGGAGAGGAGAGGAGAGGAGAGGAGAGGAGAGGAGAGGAGAGGAGAGGAGAGGAGAGGAGAGGAGAGGAGAGGAGAATAAAAAGATTGCTCTGTTTCTGGTAGGTAGGATTTACCATGAATATTATGGTCCCTAGCTATCTGAAACCATGGTTTTTCAGGATTCTAACCTTGAAAATAATAAATGAGGAGTTACAAAGGACTGAAACTGCAGCCTAGAGCCAAACATATGGTGAACTAATGTGTGTGAAACTTCCTTGTCGTCTTCTTCTGCTAATGCCTCTCTTGTTTTACTAAGAACATTCCTGCAGAGAAGCCAGGCCTCCTTTGACAGGAGCCAACAGCTGTGAGGGTGATGGGCAGCAAGCAGCTTTACTTATGTGCCACACCTGAGGGAGGGAGGGCCAGACCTTCACACACCCTGCTTGCCCACTGTGATGCCCTTCTCAGGCCCAAAACATTTGCTGGTTATCAAGAAATGCAAAATGTGCCTTCTTCCTTGCTGATTGACACCTCTTTCTTTCTAAGTAAGGCATGGAAGTGAAAAAAATTATCTTTCCCATTCCAATGAAAAGGTCTTACTTATCCCTCTGTTTGGAAAGTGTTTAGCACTAGAATGTACCTGACACTAAGCTATTTACATAAATCAAATCTATTCTTAGCAATCCTGGGATCAATCTGGGATAACTCCACTGAAGCTAGTGTTGATTTTCAATCTGAATCATGTAACTGAGAGTTGAATTTGGCACAAAGAATTAATTTCTCACCGAGAAGGGTACATTACAGCAGAAGGCATCAGATGCACTGTTCAGTAGAGAACACAATCACAGAGGACCCTTTAGCAATGCATTGTGTTACTGTAGATGGCACTCCTTCCTTGCCTGGGTGCACGATGCACACTGCAACTGCACAGATTCTATTATGTAAATGCATCATGCCAAAGCCTTTCATACTTACAAGACCATGCAGATGATTTTCTCCTTGCATGACATGCATGACAAAGCAGCTATGTGGAAGCAGCACACCAGGACAAAAGAAATCAACATATTTAAACCATCACCCTGCAAAGCTCTCAAGAATGCTTTGCTCTTTAGATTCCTCCTCAAAGAGGACCCAGTCGGTCTTGTTTTCTCCAGCCTTTTTCCTCCCCTAGGTCTTCCCACAAAACTACTTCTGACAACGATTTCACAGGGTAGAGCACCACTCAAAATATTCATTGGACCTGCTGAGACCTTCTGGCAAATGAGGACCTGCAGCCATCACATACAAAGACTCCTAACTGTGCATTTGTTCAGGGCAACCCAAGTGTTTGTTTTTCTTTAAAGAGCTTTCTTTTAATTTTATTTCAACACCCATCCTGGGTCAAGTGCTCCTCATCCAGTGACTTAGAGCAGTAGGAGAAGGAAGGTTACATAGCTACGGCATTGAGATAGGACTTGCCATGTTGGCATTAGTCATTCTCTGCAAAGACAAAATTGCTGAGTAACTTTGGACAAGGAGAAGGACAGACAGTTGAATAATGCAAATAGCACAATTTTAGATATTAATTTTGATTGCCCAGCTCAGGTCTATGAAAAGATGTAGGCATCTTGGGAGGGTGGATCACAGCAGGAACCTAAGGCTCTGAACTGGTCCCAGCAGAACTCTGTGTCCATCCACTGTCAGAGGTATGAAAGGAGACCAAGCAAGTCTCTAAAGCTGGGAGGCTTCTGTGTTCTTTATTTCCAGTATGTATCTTTGATCCTCCTTTTACAACCAGGAGAAGGCTTCCCCAGATCTGCCTAACCTGCTTGGAGCAGGAGGGTTTTGAAATGGGAATCAGATCCTCTCACACATGTGTGTACGACATCCAGTACGGTCACTCACACAGAGCCGGTGCCTTGATCCACCACCATCAAACAACCAAAGTGCAGCATCCCTGTGGGGCTCTTTCCTCCCTCTGGGATCAGAAATCAAGCGGGGCTTTGCTCACACTCTGACTTTAGGATTTGGTTCTCTGTGGCTCATTACAACTGTGCACTCCTACACACGCTGTTATATGGAGATGCACCACAGTAGCAGGGAAAGTGCGCGGGGGCGTGAACGGCCCTGGAATCCGGCTATCTGGTGAGGGGCGAAGGCCAGGGCCCCTGCGCATCAGAAAACAGCCCCCCTCGGTGTCTTGGCCTTGGGCTGAGCTGGGTGATAGCTCGGAGCAGCGCGGTGAGAGACGAATTAGGAGGCGACCACTTGCTGGGGGTAAACTGTCGGTTTATTACAGAAGAACCAACAAGGAGGGGAAACACCCAGCAAATGGCCCCGAACAAGGGGCAGGAGAGGGTTTTAAGGGAAAAGGGGGGAAGAAGGCAGGGAAACCCGGCTATCCAATAGAAATACATATTTGGAGGTACGAAACATAACTGATATACTAAAGTAACCAACTGTTATAAATCATAGGAGGGGCTCCGGGGCTACAGCCAACCATACCTCCCAGAGAAAAGAAAATTCTCGAAACCTGGGAGGAGAAAAAGAGTGATTGACTGACCCCAAGGAGGAAACAACTTTCACTTTATAAGAGAAACCAAGGGAGGAGCAGTTTCATTTCCATAGCAACCTAACTGGCAGGGTAGCAGCAGGAAGTAATACAGAAAATGGGGGGAGCAAACTAACAAACTTAAGAACACACCACAGCAGGAAAGGAAGATGGAGTAAAGTACAGTGTATTTGCCATTAGACATGACTGAGAATATTGGCTGTTCTTCACACGTACCAGGCACATTTGTCACCCTGTGCTATAGGAGGGGATGTGACTAAGAGGTGGGGACATGCCAGTTAACCTCAGGCACTTGTCCAAGCACAGAGAGAGATCTGAGGTATGCACGAGGGTTGAAATTCCATTACAGGTTTTAAATAATTAAACACTACATGTTTGGAAGCTCATTCATTCCTATTACTTTTTAAATAATTAATCTGTATTTACATCTAGTGAACTTCACGGAGCTCTACACATAACAAATTTGAGTCAAGTTGCAGAAGAGAGATTGTTCCTGTCTGACAGCATTACAAATGTTTTTGTTGTACACAGTAACTTCAGCTATTAGGGATCAGTCAAAAGCCAAATCCAACCTAGATGCTGTATACCACTGAGGTTTTTTATCAAATTATTCACAAGTAATCAAAACACTAAAAGAAACTGTAAATCCCCAGAGGATAAAAATGTGCTTCTTAAATCTTGGAATAGTAAAAACCAATTCAAGACAGTGAAATGAAAAACTGCATATTTTTTTCCTATTGAACATAATCACTATGTTCATACATAATGCTGTCAGTTCCACGTAACCTGTAGTACAGTCTGATTAAAAAATACTGATCTCAAAGCCTAGAATAATACATGACAGAGTAACAGGCTCTAGAACAGGGCAAAAAAAAATCTTTATCCAGAGTCCTTGTCTTCCTCAACATATTATTTCCTTCTATTTGCTTGTAGTTCAAGCTGAACCAGACATTAAACACTCAGCAGGTTCCCCCTAACTGAACGACATGTGATGCACCAAAATGAATAACCAACACTGTTGAAACCTCCAAAACAATAGAGCACTGAAATAGGTGCTTGAAACCATAGCTCTGCTGTGGGAAATGAATTTGTAGCAATGGCATCAAGATTACATGTTTATTACACATGTGATTTCCAGCTCCAGTTAGCCTCTATTTGCAGGTAAACAGATATATATGCATTCATTTATGCAATTCTAGCTGCTATTCCTACAAATTCAGCCCAAAACTAAGTTATTTCCTTTTCAAATAGCATTACTACTAATAGAAATGCTGCTGGCCAAACAGTTCCTTCAATTATAATAAGTGGAGCAAAGCTGCCATCAAACTGAGATCTCTGTTACACCTGCACAGTTATTCTGTAAGTTAATTAGATTGCACAGGGCTAAATATGGACTTAATGTGCTCTTCAGAGGCCTCATAATGGCAGAAGACATATTAGGGAGAGAAGAAAGAATTCAACTTGACTTTCATATCCCAGGCTGGCTTTGCAAGGAAGGGAGCAAAAACATCTCTACTGTAGGTGAAGCAGACATGCATTAGAGATCATGGAAAGCCCATGTCACCTTGGAGAGGAAAGGTTTGCTTATAAAGTACCTTGTAACCTTCTTAGTTATTGTTATTAAAAAATAAAAAAAAAAACCCAATGCAAGGACATCTAAATCAAGGGCAGGTGTTGGATCCAATAATGACAAGTCTCCTGTTTGCTCCTTTGACCTGTGCAGCTCTAATTCAGACTCCTGAGGACAGAAGCTGCACATTTCTGAATGGCAGAAGAGAAACGGGGCTGCAGAAGAAGGGACCACGAGGTCAGGATTCAGTGAAAGCCAGGCTTGCATGCCAGGCACAGAGATCAAGGAGTGACTAACTCAAAGCACAGGAAGAATCAGTGCTTCAGATGTCAGCTGTTTCAAGGATTACAAGTCCTCCTGTTTCCAGTGTCGAGGTAATAATCAGAGCAGTGGATGTGCGAGGATCCTTGCAGTGATGGCTGAATGTGCAGCCCTCGATTTGGATTCAGTTTGGGGGATTTTGTTTCTTTTTTAGACAAAGCCAACAGTGCCACGTATTCATATTTCAATGCTGTTTTAAGGATCAAAACCCATCTTAATAAAAAGATGAGCAAGATTCAAAGCAGAAAATTATATGGGAGCTTCACATACAGTAGGTGGAGAGCAGGATTCTGTGACTTTTTGTCAGGGGTATTCATTTAAAGATTGGTGCTAACAACAGCTTCTTAAAAATGTTGTTTTATGCGTCCCTTCCTGTCCCTTCCCCTCCCCCTCCCCCCTGTATTCATGTTTTCACATAAATCCTGATTTTGGCATATTATTTTATTGTGGAGACATGTTCTGTGTACTGGATGGCTTATGCAAATTAGCCAAATGTCATATAAATTAGTCTTGAAATGCCTGGGATAATGAGCTGCTTGCATGGTGAGCAGTGCACAGTATTCAAAGAAGGACTTTACAGGTTGGGAGAGTAGGAAAACATTATAAATGTGTCCAGACTGCACAGCAAGGCAGCATGCCTCCCTGGCACTGGGCTGCTCACCTCAAAATGCAAGGCTGACTGACTGGAACTGAAAAATGCAATACCAGGAAGCGACCAAAAATTGAAACACCCTGCCCCCCACTTATTATTTGGTAGGCAGGTATGCCCTCAGCTACTGAAGCCCAAGCTTGCAGATCTTCTTAGCTGCAGATCTTCCAAGTTGACTTGGCCAACATATTTAAACTTCTGCAGGCTGGGTTTTCTTCCCTGCCTAGTTTGGATTCTCATTGAAGGTCTTTTGACATATGTTACATATGTGAATTGTATTGTATGCACTGCTTTCTTTTGGAGATATGCATCTGTCTACCAAAACTCATCCCTCCCTTGTGTTCCTCGCATGAGATGGAGAGAATGCTTCAAAACTACACTCCCAGCTGTATTTTAAAAACAGATGTTTTATGTCACTTGCTGCTATCTTGTGAAGTGTAGATTTAAGAGCAAGCTTTGCGCACACAGGGCTGGTTCTCTGCTCCTGACTCAGGTGATGCTCTCTGAGGCATGTGAGGTAAATGGCAATAAATCAGATGACAAATCCAAAATACACCACTTGCCAGTGGTGGCAATTGCGAATGTGCTGTGTGTTTAATTGGCATGCAGTGATGAATTTGTGTGTGAGCACCTTCACTTGAAACATCACAATAATTAAATGATATTAGCATTCAGAGGCAGGTGTATGAGAGAAAGTGCTGTTAGGATGCCTTTACCTTGCATTCCTTTATTTTATTGTTATCACAGAACTAAAGTGGGGGGTGGTAAGGGAAAGAGGCTGGACAACAGGGAGGAAAACCAGACATGGGTATTACAAATGGGGTGTTCACCTTGCTTCCCTCCCTCTCCTTCTGGTTCTTCTAAGGCCCCATGATTTCTGCTAAGGATCCTGTGGAGCACGCCCTCAAAGGGAGCCATTTTATCCCTTTGTCCTGCAACAACCACTGTGCCCTCCTGAGCACCCTGCCTTGGAAACGTCTCTTTTCACTATTCAGAGAGAGCATAGGAAGCTCCTCAAAGCACACAAGAGTGCAGTTACAAATCTGGCTCTCTGCTGTCAGTGCTACTGGGATAAGGCGAGTGGCCGGGCCAGCTGCTCGGAGCTTTGTGCTAACCATGGCTAGCCCTGATTCGGTGGCGTTTTATCCCCTCTGACAATTGTGCAGACAAAGGGGATGAGGTAAAGGCAAAGCAAGCAGGAGGAATTCATCGCCGCAATTCCACGTGAGTGCCAGAAGTGCAATTATGTTCATTTTATGAATGGAAGCAGAGACAAAGAGAGATAAAGTGACTTGGCCAGGGTCACAGGGAATATCTGGAACAGAGCTGAGGAAAGAACAGGCACCTCATTAAGGACTGATCTAATACCATGCACTGGGGCAATCTTCCTTGCAAAGAACTCAGGGCTTGCGTTCAGAGACCCGCCTAGTTTGGTAATTCTGACAAATCGAGCTGTGAGCTGTGGCAGGCAACTGACAGGTTTTTAGATGGCAAAGATCACATTTAGCAACATCTGGGCCTTACAACATTTAGGGATGGGGACTTTCCCCAGCTAACAGCACTTACAAGCCAAAGACTACAGGAACAAGCAGATGTAAAAAAAAAGTTACGTGATTTACCATGGAATTGAGGAAGATAGTTAAATTGAAAGAAACAAAATAAAGTAATGGAGGAAGAGAGATATTCAGTGGAGGAAGAGAAGCCTAAGAAAATAATTGCAAGTAGCAGGAAACCAAGAACAAAGGTCAAAAATAATTTTAAATGGAAAATAGTAGGTACACTTAGGTGAAAACAGCTCAGCCGACAGAGACAATCCCTGCCTCACTGCACTTTCAATAAAAATGTTTCAGCTTGCATGAACCTTGGGCAGAGGAGCTGTTTGTGCTGGAGACAGTCACAAGAGGAGCTGCCCAGGAGACAGAATCCCAGTGCAAGGGTACCCAGGCAGGGGAGGGGCAGCAGCCGTGCCCACCGATGAGCTCCACCTGCTCCCTGCTCAGCATCTGCAGCGAGTGTAACACCAGCAGGAGCTGTTTCAATAATGTTTTAAACCTTCCTGCCCTCCTTTTCGGAGCTCCAACATGTAAATTCAAATCCCTGGACATTCACAAGCAATTATTTTCTAACAATGCTAGAAGAAAAGCTTCCAGCTCTACAGCTTCAAAAGCTCCTGCCCAGACATGCTCTGTGGTTGACCTTTTTCAAGACCTAAATATATATGAGATACCTAAATAAGATAATTGGCCAAGTATAATGTTGGTGTGAGCTAGAGGCCTTATACCAGAGGTGACAGAGGCCCCCTCTAAGCAGGAGAGAAACTGCAGGAACTCCATCCTTGCTGGTTTGCCCCCTGCGTTCAAAAGCTTCTCTGATGCTTGATCCTCTCCTGATTTTGTGTGATTTTATTCATGTACAGCCAGGTGTCGGGTCTCACAATGGATGTACTTAGCTGTACAAACTGTGCCAAGTGAGCTTAGCAGAATGGCAGTGCTGTGCAGGAGATGGTACTTTTGCAAGGGCCGCCCCAAATTTCTATTTTCCACTGCTGCATGAGAACAGCCTATCATGCCATAAAAGATAGAAATGTTTTGTGGCCTTGCAGATAAGCTAGACAGATGATCCATCATCATGGCTCTGCATCACCACCATGGTGAAGGGATAAGGAGTGAAAGCTGATGGCTTCTGCACAACAAACAAACAAGCACAGTGTTTGCTCATTTCAATGTGCAAAGCTGACTTGTTTAAATATGAATATGTTGCTTATAGACAAATTTTAGTGACAGCAGCCCTGTGGCATCTATCACTGTTTGCACTTCTGCTAAAAATAGTTGTGTTGTCTTTGGATTTATTTAGATGCCACATCTGCAGGTAGTTCTCACTCCTTCCACCACATCTCTACCTGTTACCATTTCCTCCATCCTCCAGGGTACATCTCGCTTAGGAAGAAGCCAACCACACAAGGTTCATGTGGTGTCACAAACACCTGAAATCACTCCCCTGACCTCACCAAAAGGCTGGGCCCTTTTCTCTCTCATCTCCTCCCAGTTGTTCTCCTTCTCTGTCGTGCTTACAGGTAAGGGACAACAGGCACAGCTTCAAAATGCCCCCAGTGCCTTCACTGAAGAGTGAGGTGGTCTAAAAGGCAGAACAAACTACAGAGACTGCAGAGTGGTTTCTCTCAGACCAGATCATGATAATCATTGCTTCTACATTTACAGAAAAGTGAGCAATTTTCTCTTCCTCCTGTGCCAGCCCACAGCACGATACAGAAGTGCTTTAGAATCAAAGCACTGTCTGGAGGAACTAACAGAACCTTGCCATTTCTAGGTATTCGCTGTATATATATATATATATATATATATATATATATATATTCAGATAAAGCACACTGTATATATATTCAGATGAAGCACCTGTCTCCAATTCAGGGTGATCTGCCTTAACTCAGGCTCCTCCCAGAACTCATTTGGGCATTGTCTTAACACCTACGAAAAAGGAACAAATCCCACCCAGGAAATAAACAGTAGTGAGAAAACATAAAATGTGAAGTCTAAACACTACTGATGTCCTCCAAGAGTCACAATCCAGGAACTCTCTAAACCCCTCTTTTAAGACAGAGCTGCATGGAGTTCCTGAAGTTTCACCAAGGTCCAGGCTACTTTTGATTTGCCTTTTTTGCAGTTTTTGAACCCCGAGAGCACTGGGAGATCCCCATGCCCACAGCAGCTCATCCCTCTGCTGTGAGTATCTGCCTTCATGGATGGATTTTAGTGCAGGACAGGGCTTTGCACATGAGGGATGTGGCACCTCCTGCTGTGTCAGTGCACCATGATATGGATGTGCTGTCACTCTGCCACTCAGAAAGGTACTCTGAAAATAAAGAGTGTGTTCTCCACACCATGCACCATTTTGCTAGCTGGGCACCCAGGAACCAAAACCAGCCAGCAAAGACCACGAACTGCAGCTTCTATTGCTCCAAAAACCTCCAAAAAGGCATTCTGCCTTCTGCACAGAACCTGCACTTGTGGCAATCCTCAGCATTTTACAGCTGAATTATTTTCTCTGCTGTGTTAATCAGTTTTTTGTCCAGCAGGTTTTTCTAACAACACAGGGGGGTAATTGGGCGAAACTCCTCTACATAGGGGCTTCTCCTAAAACTCCCAGACACAGCTGAACTGGGGGGAAAGAATAGTGGGATCATAGTTAATTCCATGGAGACAAGCACAACCTGCTTTCCAAATACATGAGCAAGGTACTGCAGCTCTCCCAAGCAGGCTGCTGTGTTCTTCCTAGCCCCTAACTGAGCCCCCATCAGCAGTTCAGAGATACCAAAGGAATACATCTCACCAGGCACTGGAGAGAAAAGCCATCACACAGAGGTCACTATAGCTGTGTGGTGACTTAGGGCAACTGAGATTTCAGCAAGATCCCAACAGAAGGATTTTGATAATAAATACAGACTAATATCTCCATTTATTCAAGGAGCACAACAGCAGCCTTTCCTTTCACTGACCACAATGGTCTTGAGCTAATATCATTTGAACTTTAGACAGCTTGCACTCATCTGGTCCTTGGCCATGCCTTTCTGCTGGGGAGAGTTTCTGCCCTTGTTTGTGCTGGAGGAAAAAGGGAACTAAAGCTGGACTGCTGGACTGCGCAAGCACACGAGCTATAACCCCTCATTAAATGTGCATCATGTGGTGACAAAGAAGGAGCAGTGCAGTGGCAATTGCCAGAGCCCTGTGGCAATACAGCAAGCATAGCCACTGGGGAGAGCAGCGCTTGCTCAACAGAGTCCCCTGCAACCTCTCGGAAAGGAAGAAATAGGATATGCCTAAGATAAAACTGAACGTGTTTTCCTGGCCCTGTGCAAGGATGTGTCTGTAAGGGTGTGCCTGTCCCTGCTGAGGCCCCCTTTTCTCTCTGGGCACATGCTCTGGGAAAAGCCCTGTAGGTTGCAGGCACAAGCACACCTGAGAATCTCACCTGCTTGCTTTGCTCATGGTACTGGATGCTTCCAGTTTAAGCAAGAGATTGGATCCTGAAGGATCCAGTGATTTTACATGAAATACCATCCCAGAGATTTATAAATACAAAGTGAAAAATAATGGATAAGAGAAGCATTTATCATTTCTATCTATGGAGTCAATCTCTTAACTCTTTAATATTTCAGTTTCCAGCATCCTTTGGCCCTGATGGCTTGGTAAAACAATACACCAGCACAATGTCCCTAGCACTATCTTCCAGCACCACATAATCCTGTGTTTGGGACAGATTCTCATTTACCTTGAGACTCCTTTACACCACTCTGGCAGCTGAAAGGTGAAATGCACCTAAGTGCATTTCATATGCACCAACTTTTGAGGCTTCTTTCTATCGCCAGAGTGATGAAAAGGCATCCCTAGCTTGGGCCAGAAACTGGACTAAGGAGGCATTAATTTCAGTGTCATGTGCAGCAATGTTCAATTGGGACAGGCCACAGGTGGTCAATTATTCCTCTGCCTGTCTAGAAGAAGTATGTTTATACCTCATAATAAAGTGTATTAGTACAATATAGAGTTTATCGCTCAATTAGGATAGTGACATGTAAAGAGTTACAGCTTCTAGTGGAGAATAGAGCTAAAACCAAATTTTTAAAACTGAGAGAAATATTACCCTCCTCCACATCAGACACACAGAAAATAGACAGCTGGAGAGGCAACTGACAGGTACTTTAGGTTGAATATTTAACCAACCTGTACACTTGAATATTGTATTGTATATTAAAACTCTAGACTATAACTGTGTTCCTTTCTCTGTTTGAAACATTTTTAGCTGATTATTCAGGCACTGGTTAAAAAAAAAAAAAGAAAAAACAAAACAAAAAAATTACAAAATTTAATTTTGGTCCAAGCATAAACAAAGCTGTGCATTGAGCAGAATTTGAGAACATTGTGCACATGCACACTACGATCACTTTTTGGGATCCACACACAGCTCTGCTTACTTCAGTTACTATGTCTGGGCAGTCAAGTTGTTTTTAAATACCTGTAAGTAAATCTTGGTACTTGTTTACTCCTGCATCAGATAATTCATAATAAATGAACTTTTCAAATACCAAGGATGCAGTTGTTCACTATTTGGAGGATAACACAACATTCAGTAAGAGATATCATTTTGCACTTCTAACATTTTAATCTCAAATTTAAATTGCATGCAAAGGCAATTAAATAACAGCATCCCCATTTAAGTGTTTTAGACTACATATCTAAACATAAAGTTAGCAGATACCTAACTTCCAAGCATACAAGCAGTCCCTCTGAGTGGCTCTACATGCAAAAGTGATGTTGGACACATGCAGGAATATGCAGCTCAGCCAATGACTGTAGTACCTAAAATATAGGTGTCCTATGGAAGGTATTTATCTAGTTAAAATAAGCAGATACAGGCATGTCTAAACATTGCTTAACCAATCCTAAATCAGCACCTAATTCCCACTCTACAAGTGCTTGCCTTCCTGGACCTAGAAAGAGACTCCAGCCTGGATGCCAAATACTGAGATGCCCCAGCCAGGCATGTGAAAGGAACCATGTCCTAAACCAAAGGATGCTGTGGAACTGGGAAGAAACATGGCACTGGTGAAAACTAGAGTGAAATGTTGATCTAGCTGAAGCTCAGACTGAAACATTCATCACCTTACTGTGAATGCAGCTGAGAACAACATCTGATCACCTGAATCCCACAGGATTATCCTGCTACCCTGAAAGACATCAGGCACAAGGAGATGTGCATGGTTTTCAAACAGGGAAGCAACCTTGTGCATAATGAAGATTTCACTGAAATTGTTAGGGTTAGACTGGGGGAAAGGTGTACAGCATAGGAATATTTTGCTACAAGCAAAAAGCTATGCTCAAAATACTGATGTTCTTTTATCTGCACGTACACCCACCTGAAAGACCCCGGTCTGCAAATGAAAGCAAGAACAAGCAAACTTCTTGTAGGGAAACAGACACTTCTTCCCAGGGTGAGAAACAACAGCACATCAAAATAACACTGTGCAAGACAACATTTATAAAAATGCTGATAGATATCATCCCCCTTTTGACTTATGGAGCCATCAAAAACTCACTTCCACAGAGCGTTTTTGGATCCTTTAGTTGACAGAATCACCAATTTAGAATCTGTCAGACTCCATTATGCAGATTAAGAGTCTCTCCTTGGTTTCATTTGTTATGCATTAATAAGAGAGCACTGGTGCCTGCATCCTCTCGCACAACCAAAGCCTTTCTGCCATTACATAGTAAATTTTGTTCTTTCTCGCATTCGGAAAAAAACCCAACACAGCAGCAACACGGCTTAGTTGCTATGCAAAGACTTTAGAGCCACTGCATAGGGATCAGTTCTAGAGTTCAGTTTGATTCCAACCAAGAAAGGCAAATTATGCCTGGAAGTGAACTGGCAAGACCTTCCACCTTGCCTGTTTCTTTCTCTTGCCTGCAGGTGTAGCATGTGCTCAGAACAAACCTGGGATGCCCACAACCGTTTACAATCCTGATGCACATTTACTGCCTTGAAGCCTGATGCCTGCTACTGTTAAAATTCCGAGTACCAACAGCCAGATTTATTATGAATGCTGGTAGGGATCTTTTTTCTCTCTCATTGACTAGATGTGACTCAAAAAGTTAATGGTAATTGCTTTCATCTTCATTTAGCAACAAGAGAGAGAGAGAGAGAAATGGGAGCAATTTGCAGATATGAGAACAGGTCATTACAGGTGTGTTATATTAGTGTATTCATGAGCCCCCTGGGACAGCCATGCTGTGATATCCAATAACTTTTTTAATGTGTAATTACACACCATTGGACTATAATTGATTAATTGAACAGAGAATGTAGGCAGATGCTAGGCCAAGGCTGCTGCTGCTTGTTAAATGAATATGTCCTTGCTTCTTTATAATAAGTTAAGTGAACTACTCAGAAGCAATTAAGTGAGAACTGAAATTCATTAGATTTTATGTAATTGTTGGTATTAACTTCTATAATAAAATGCAGGATTTATATTTTGGGTTTTTCTTCCCATCCCAAAAGCAATATAATACATGTCACTGCTGAGTTGTAAAAAAAAGTGTCTGCCACAGACAGTGAGCTGTGAGATATGTGCTCCCAGACAACTGTGCAGCACTAATCTTCCTTCTTGGGATGCCATTCCTGGAAGCTCTGCACAGCCCCAGGGATTCCCAATGAGATGGAGTCAGACACTTAATGTCCCAGAGCAGCCCCAAACCTCCCTGCAGTCTGCTTGAATGGTGGCCAAGCCCTTCTCAACCATCCTTCCCACTGGCTGGATCTTAACTCTGAGACATAAAGAGTACAGTCTCCTGATTTTCAAAACCCTACTCTCTGACTGCTGTATGTTGGCTCTACAAGGGATCAAAGCCTTCAAACACTTTTCAGGGGGAAGACAACACATGAGACCTAAGCCAACTGCACCATTACAAAAAGTGACACTTGTTAATGTAGGCACCTGTTCAGACCCAATAAAACCCATTCTAATTAACACCTTGCATGACTGAGAGCCAGGGTCAGAGGGGAAAAAGAACCTGAGCCCCTGGATACCAAAGAGATATGTTGCAAGGGATGGTTCCCCCCAGGTAGCTGCCAGTGTACCCCACAGGCCCTACTGAGTCATCTCCATCCCCTGCACAGATTTCAAAAAGATATTTATTTATAGCTTTGGGTGATGACTTGGGAAATTTTATTTCCAATTTATATGGAAGAAAGTCCAGTGAATTTTAATTTTATCACACTTCACTTTCTTTAGAACAAGATACATTTTTATTCTTTAACATTCTATAAAACTGACTCTGGTTAACTCAACCATCTCTGTTGCCTCCTTTGGACACTCTGATAATTTAATGCCTTTCTTATATTGTGGTGCCCAAAACTGTTCACAGGACATGAGATGAGGCCACCCCAGTGCAGAGCAGAGCAGGACAATCCCCTCCCTTGCCTGGCTGGTGATGCTGTGCCTGACACAGGTTATGAATGCCAGTTTCCTAAAGCTAAGCCACAATTCTCAACTGGTTTTCTTCCCAAGAGATATGAACCTTCTTTTTTTTTTTCCCCCTCTTTTTTTCCTTTCTTTTTTTTTTTTTTTTAATTTATAGAGGTTTGGGTGGGGGAATGGCTGACAATTTTTTTCAGGATTTTTTACTTCAAAATTTATTGAAATCATTATTAAGAAGTAGTCTCCTAATCAACAAATGTAATTTCATCTAGTAGTTTTTTAACTTTTTACATGTTTAAATTTGTGGTAAATAAAAAGATTGTGAGGCTTTTTTTATATTTAAAAAAAATCAATTTTTTAGTGACAAGAGGTTTAATACAAAAATTATAACTTCAGTAAACATATCAAATAAGGAAAGTAAAGAGTAAAACTAGAGTAATATAACACAGTATTGCAGTAAGGATAAATTAAGGTTAGAGAAATTATTCAGAGGTCATCAGTAAGTGCAGATTTATTAATGAAAATTTTAATACTTGTCCTGGGAAGGAAGATGACAGATTAGGAGCTGTAATGGGATTCTAATTGTTTTCCTTTTTAACAAATGTATTTTGCTTCTCTTTTGAAATAATAATAACAGTGATGTTAAAAATTAAAAATATGCCTCCTTTTGAGAAAAGGCAGGCTTGTGCTCACAAAGTGTCAAATTCCACATCCTAAAATAATGCTCCAGTATTGGGATGAAGGAAAATGCTAAATTAGAGGCACTGGGGCAAAGCTGCTTTCCATATGTAAATGGGTGCTGTGGGAAAGGGGATATGGCTCACTCTTGGCTCCAGAAGGCCAAACACTCACTGCCTGTAGCCATAGTATTTCCCAAATCTGTCCTATTCCCATTGCCCCTCTTCCCATGCTGCTCACCCCTCTCACTATCACACCTTTTAGTCCACCTCTTTAGAGCCCTGAATCACACTTCTTAATTTGGCTCACCGGGTTGAAAAGATGGGGATTATGTAGAGCTCCAGGCAGTACCAGCCTGCTTGGGGAGGAAGACATATCCCTGACCATGGAGGAGAATTTTATTCCTTTTATTCCCTTCCTTTTTCCCTTTCCTGATGCTCCTGTGACTTTCATACCCTGTATTTTATGTGTTGCTGGGCACTGGCTCTCCTTGACACTCCAGGGGTGACTGGCACTCTCCTGCCCACCTCTGTGGGAGCTGTGGGAATCCCTCACTCTCCTTTGTGATCTAAGTCCTGATCACTCAGTAACCCTGGGTGTAAAAGAAGTGAGGTTTGGATCTTCTTTCCAGCAGAAAATCTGCTACCTCAGACTTCGGGGCTTTGTTTTCTATTAGTTCGTACAACAGGTCTCTGATGTCAGCCTTCGGCTTAGATATTATTAATAAAGATCTTGTTTTCTAAGTTTCAAATTTGCTGTTATCTGACCTGCTGAGGTTTTTGGTCAGACAGGAGAAGATGTCTCAAAGTAGTCATTCATCTTTTTTTGTTTGTAGAACATAAGGTGTCATTCAGAACCCACCTCAAGTGAACAAGAGGGATCCTATTGATTTCACTGGGCTTTGGATCAGAGGTTGTGGAGTCCTAAACATGGTGTGGGTTAAGAAATAAAAGCTTAACACTTTAAGTAGCATGGTGGTGCAGGATAGAGGAAGGGGAGCAGAAGGCCTGAAAGACCAAGGAAATCTCTCAGGATCCTCTAGAAAGTCTCTTGCAGCCCAGAAAACCTCCCAGGTCCAGTCCATGCCACCATAATGTGAGGAATGCTTCGCTTCCATTGTGGGATAGAAAAACCTATTATTAAAAAGCAGGGCCAAGAAGGACACAGCCTATGTGCCGGGCAAGACAGTGGCTGCATTTGTTCTTACCCAGTAAATAGATGTGTGCAGACAGGCCCAGGGACTATCATTTCCTGGGGACAGTGTGTGGCAGGGTGGCTGGCAGGCTGCAGCTCTGTGTTTGATCCTGTGTTATCCCAGGGGGATGCTGATCACAGCACAGATGGCAAGGCACCCAGTGCCCCATGGTGCCCACCTGTGCCAGCAGGCAGGGAGGGTCAGCTGGAGCTGGGTGTCAGAGCTCTCTCTCCCCAGCGCTGCAAACAGGCCCACGGTCTGAATGCTGCCTTTTTTCAGTGCATTTACACAGCACTCAACAGGAACATGCAAGTGCCACTTAGCCCTTCATTCAGCCTGGCGGCAATCAAGGACAAAAAACCATTCAGAATAACTTTTCCTGGTTTGTTGCCCTTACTTGAAGAGAAACAGAGTGCAAGGTTTTCAGTGGGGTTTTGGGGAGTTTAGTTTCAAAATACTCTGCCATTGCTCATGGACAATTTAGTTTTTGAAAATGAAACACTACAGGCAATTAATCTACCATATGACCTAAGCGTCACTGTTATTTCAGTCACAAGAAAGGTTGGATTTCATGTGGCCAAGATTACTGAGGTTTTAAGAGCATCAGTATCAATTCACTGCTACAATTGCTTTTCCCCATATTTTTGTTCCAGGGCCATAACCACCACTCTGACAGCTCTCTGTGCCTGATCCAAGGACCCTGAAACCCACAGTGGGCTCTCCAGTGATGGTTGTTGGGGGTGCACAGTCATCTGCTTGAATCACTGCGTATGCCACAGTGCAACTGATGCAGGACTACCAGTTGCCCTCAGACAAACTGAGGCAAGAAACTGATGAAATCCATCAGAAAACCACCAAAAAAACTGCACCAGCAGTGAGACAAGCATCTGTTGATGCTGAAGCAGCATTTAAACATGGCTGTGGAGGTTTTAAACTCTCATCAGGCTCAGTAGCTCTACGATCTGGAACTCCACAAGGTGTCACAGGTCTCTCCCCCCTCTCCCCTCCTGCCCCTCCAAGGCTGCATAATCGCCTCCTGACCACAGGATTGTACCTGACAGGCTAGCTGTGGCCCTGCATCCCTCAGAGCTGCTGGGCAGTGCTTCTGCTCCAGCTTTCAGGCCAAAAGCCCTGCACATTTCCATCCTTGGCCAGAATGAAGGAAGTGCTCTCCCTTTCCCTCTGCTGCTTTGCACCCAAGCGGGAAGAACAAGGAACAGCACAGGAGGAAGTGCACTTATTCCTCTCTCTCCACTCTGCTATGAATAAGAAGAGAGAGAGACAAAAAGGGTGGAAAGGTAAGGGACAGAATGAGCAAAGCTATTTCTCCCTAATTCAGTCCTTTTTTGAAGGCACTGTGACTTTAAATGGACTGAGAGGTATTTTCTTCTGCTGCTGAGGCACTAATAGGGAGTGGGTTTACTTGATACTGGGGCACAGTAAGCAGGTCAGGCACCTTAAAAAAATGAATTTAAGTCTCACTTTCTGAAACCAAAACTCTCATGGCCTTCAAAGGATACCAATATGCATATTTACATTTAACTCATCTACAACACCAAAACCTATCAGCCTCATCTGATCACAAATACTCTCAGTACTTTCAAATATCAGTCCAGTAGGTAAAAAATCTTTCCCATATCTCAGTGCCATAATTCTGAAATTAACCTGCCTGCATCCCCACTGCCCTGTCTGGGTGCCCCACATGTGCCCCTTGTCCTGACTCTGCCTCTAGTGCTGGAACAGCAGAGCACAGTGACACCACTTCAAGCAAAGCATCAGCCGTAGCTCTGGCTCACCACAGCTTTGCCAGAGCCTCCCCAAAGGCCTTTTGCTCATAAGAGAACAATTTGCATTTCATGTTTCCATTGTAGATGTGTTTTCAGAGTTTTCTCTGCCTCTTTTTGTCAATGATTAAAGATAACTAGCTGTAGGTGAGTTTGCATTAAATCCAATAGCAAGCATGTTTTATTTTGAGTCTTTTACATAATAGCTTCCAAGCACCAGGACTTATAATTCATCTCATACTGCATTCACAAATTTATCCTCCCGGAGCAGAACTACTAGGAACAGACTTTTTTATTTCAAAGATGAAAAGATGAGGTTTTTTCTGCAGGAAAAGCATGGATTCAACTGGGTATAGGACTGGAAACAAATTTTTTTCCAGGATATTTATGTTTTGTTTAGTTATTTGTTTGCTTTACATATAATCCCAGAGCAGTGGGTGGTACTCACATCATCTCCATAAACAAATTATCTGGAAAGCAACCTGATGTTTCATTTCCTTAACACATCAAACCCTCCTTGCCTCATACAGCAGCATGCCAATCTGAAACCTTGACTCAATGTTTGAGTAAATGGGGGGAGGAAGGACGAACTTCTGGTTTTTCTTTCCCACTTTTGTTAAAAGGCAACCAAGCATGACTCTCCCTACCCTGACTAACCTGGGTAGGTGCCAGATGGATTTTTCCTTTCTCTAGGCAATGGCTCAGGAATTTCATCCGGCTAGAGCTGGGGCTGTGGGCTCCTTGCTGGCCTTTTCACTCCAGCCTCCCCTTTCTCGGCAGTTAATCCCATCTTTCTCCCCACATCCACTGTTAGCTGGACTGTACTGTTTCTTGACAATCAGCTTACAGCAGGGACTAAATTCTGCCTTTTCCTTCTGGAAACAAAGAGATGTGCCTGAAAGAAAAGCTTCCAGCCACTCATGGAATAAGAAATTGAAATCCTGAGGCAGTGCCTATGGGAGAAGAATGGATGGCTGGCCAAGACAGCATGCTGACCTGGCTCTTTAAAAATAGATTTCTTTTATGTAGTTCCCGATATTTAGTATGGATAGCTAAACTTTATACAACATGATTCAATTCTCAAAAATACTGTGAAGTCCACAAGGAAAATCTGATCTGCTCATTGATTAGAGCATCTTAACCATTTTGAGTTTTGTGCCTTATAACAAATCCCAAGACACAACATGTATGGATTTAGCTTGGGAAATGAGTTCTCTGTTTTAATCCCATAACTGCAAAATGGCTTCCTATACTAACCAGAATATTTAATTGTCACTGCTTTTCTTAATGAGCAGAACTACTGAACACACTTCAGGGGTTTCCTCTGCCTAAATTATACCTTTCTTCCTTCTATTTCTTATCAAACTTGCTCACATTCAAAAAAGAGAAAAAACAAACAGAAAAGCTGAGTTGTATCTCATCAATTTATCTGCTCTTGTGGTGTGTAAGCACTGAAGAAAGCATACAATTTGTAATCCTCCACGTTATATTTTTAATACTCTATGTTACCATGCTTTAAAATCTCTCCAAGTACTGAAGAGTTAAAGCTTGCTGTGTGTGCCTGTGGCCTGGGATGTTAAGATTCAGCCAGTGTAGCCTGGCTCCTGAGGGAGAGCCCTGGCATGCAGACCCAGCAGCAGCAACCCAGCCCTGGATCCCGGCTGGCAGCACTCTCCCAGCATGAGCATTTCCCAAACTGAGGAGCCTGCCTTTGCCGAAACTAACCTCAATGGAAAATGGCAGCTAAACCCTAAAGCAAAAAAAAGCATTTTTGAGCTCAAGCCTCCAATTTTACCTGACAGACTATTACTCTATTTACTCTAAACTGCCCTCAGAAAACTCCAAGGATTTCCTCATTCTCAAAAGCATAAACAAGTTTCAGTTTCTCTTTGATTTATAAAATCTCGTCTGTTCCCTCAGCCAGCATCTGACTTGTGCTGTTAGATTCTGGATAAGTTTTCACCATTGGGAAAATATTTTTTTAGAGGATCAGCTGTCCCCACTCCTTTCTTTTATGTTTGTTTTGGTTTTTTTCTCCTCTCTCAAGGATACTGAGTAGCCTTTAAGAGAAAGAAGGTTTCTTGATGGCCAGTTCTGGTGAAATTAGCTTTTGAAATTTGAGCACATTTTAATATAGCATTGTTTCCATAAAGTAAAATGTAGAAGGAATAACACTACCTCTCAGTGAAACACATAGAACCTTCAACAAATAACACTAGCTCCCCCACCATCCACACCTAGGCTCAACATCATATTTTCACTGAAAGTTCCTAAAATACATCTTTAAAGATAGCAGAGGTACATATTCATTATTTGCCTACTATTTTTTCCACATACAAATTAAGTGCAGATTACATCCCTGCCAATTTTGTTTCCAATAGCATAGGAAAAATAAAACTATAACAAATTGCTTTTATTACTTCCTTAAACAAGAATTGAAACTTGTCCAAAAAAGCACATGAAAGACTAACTTTGATGACTTGAGCTTTTGCCAGACACAGTGGTGATATAATAAAGCAAAAACTTAAATGCGTATTAATAGAGGAATAAGCAACTGGGCATTAAAAGAATGCTTGATTTTAATAGCACAGAGTGGGTTAATTGGTTCATTGATGGCTTGCACTAAATATAAAGCAGATTTTCAATGGAAATATTACATGACATATCCATGTTGTCTCTATTACTAAGTTTCTCCAGCACCAAGAAGCCCTACTGACTTTGGGAGCATCTTGGTGTGCTGTGATGGTTCATCAGGCCTGATTAGCAGCACAGTAATTAAGCATGGCCTTGAAGAAAGAGCTTCATTTATTTGGCACAGGAATTATGAGTACACCAGGGAACCACTCTTTGTGTTTGTCTAGTCCCCTCTCCTTAGGTTGTAACACTGCTAACCCAGAAACCACCAGGAACTTCGCAAAGGGTTTAAGAGGGCCCAAGACCAGATCTCCTGGGTCACCTTGCTTTTGGCTGGGGAGAATTATACTGGTAACAAACTGAACCTTCCAAGTGACACTCGTGGGTTTAAAAAGCATTGTCTTTACCTAACCAAGGGCTGACTCAGCACAGGGGACACTTGTGGGGTAGGAGGGTGCAGGCTCAGTAGTGCAGGAGTGGCCAAGATGCTCTGTGCTCTGGCCAGTGTGGGGAGCAGGGACTGGCCACCAGCCCTGAGCTGCTGCTTCCTGCTGTGGGCTTCTCTGGCCAGCTGACTGGACCTGGAGGCCAGCTTCAGCGCTGGGTTATCGGCTCATCAGCTCGACTTTCACTGCCTGGTGCACCTGGGGCACCCAGAGCAGCGCTTGGCCAGGCATCCTGGGGGAGCAGGCACGGGCAATAATGCAGATAAAACACAGCTTGCTCCTGCACTGCCACCCGCCTCTTCTCTGGTTACAACCAGAAAAAAAGAAATGTTGTTTCAAAGTAAAACCCCGTGTACTGGCTCTCCATAAACACTTCCATCTAGCCAAATGATACATTTTACTTAAGTACAGATGAGAAGAAAGGGGAATGCAAGGGAGAGATCTACGGATGTATCTAAACCTCCCTTTTCGAAAGCCATGCATGAATCTCTTTTAAATGTATGACAATTCATCCTCTGTTTACTTTAGGCAAACAGAAAAACTCATGGTGGAGCACTAATTTTCGCAATCTAATCAAGAACATTAGGTCCCAACAGATTCATTTAATAGAAATATAATAGGCATTCCTGCTTGCTTTTAATCTTGTCTAGCTGCAAACGCTAAAATGAACAGCGAATTAACCCTGCCTTGGAACAGAGATTCTTTCACAGCTGATATCATCTCTCTTATGGCTTGTAAACACTCCAGGCTCGCTGTAAGTGCTTTCCTGGCTTTCGCTCTTTCCCCACAGCAGAGGAGAGGAATGGAGAGGAGAGGAGTGGAGAGGAAAGGAGAGGATGCTCTGGGTTGCATGCAGCTATGAAGGGGAGGAACAGGCAAGCTCTGAAGGGAGGACTGCCTGTTAGCAGAACAGAATGCAGCATCACCACCCGAAAACAAGGCAGAGCTAAAAGGTGCATGGGAGAGTGAGTTTTGGGGTGCCTTGGGGGAAGGGGTGGGGGGCTTTCCGTGCATCACCAGCCACTCCCCGCATGGCTCTCCCTGATTTACCAGTGCAAGACAAGGTAGTAAGACAAGGCCATTCACGTGCTGACATCAAATATATGATATTTTCCAAGCAATTTAAGATCTTAAACTGTTCACGGATAGCAGAACTAGCATTAGAACGCTAAAACAGTAAAAAAAAAAACCTATCATATTTCATAATGTATGTCATAATGAACAAAAGCCTTTAAAAAAAACGGTTTTCACTGTGCTAAAGTAACAATCTAGACTTGTTGTAAGTATGTTATTCTTACAAGTAGTTCGCAGTTATTCTTGAAGGCAAGTCTTGGAGTTTCCTTAGCATAGTGCTGCTGGGGAAAATTTTCAGCATGTCCATCTTCATCTCTAGCCTGAAGGGAAATATAATGGCCTATTTAGGGACTTACAAATAATGGAAGGAAAAAAATAGCTAAAAGTATAACAGCTCAGATCATTAAAACAGACGGGAATCCCAAAATACAACATTATTAAAAAGTTTCTTTAAATAGTACACCTTTTAGATATGAGAACTTGGGATGCTGTTTTCTTACATAGCTTAGATTGAACATGCAAATTCATTGTGGAGTAATAATTAGAACAACAAAAGACAAAACCAAAATGAAATATTTGAGCTGGAAACTGAGTAACTCAGGGTTTCAATTTACTCCATGGCATTTTTCAGGATTACATTACATATGTACTCGTTTAAACTTTTTGACATGCTTAAGTGATCCCTAGATGATGTACTTGTATTTTCAGTTTAACAGTAAGGCCAAAAAATAAATTAAAAAAATAAAAGCTTTCATACTCATAATTTACATGTAATACTATTACAAATAAATGGATTCCCCCTCCATGTTTAAGTGAAGCTTTGAAAGGAGCAATCATTGAGTGAGAACAATGATCCTTCAGTCAAATGCGGTCAAAATATTTAATGACAAAGATACATTAAAAGTTACTGGTTATTTGTAACTACACTTAATTAAGAAAGCTGAAGTCTAAATGGAGACATTACCAGAGCCCATTACCAATCCTGCTTGCATATAGTATTTTTCCCTTCTCATCTCGAGCATTTTCTGCTTTTTGAGTTAAAGCAAAAGGGAGAAGCAGGTGAAAGGAGGAGTGTCAGCAATACGCTCATTACACTGTTCATTTGAGTGACACTTGCACTCCGTTCCACTCCATCTCATCTGATTCCTGACTGTTCACTCTCTCCCTCTCACAGCCTCCCAAAATTCACAGCTGAGCTGTCTCCCTCACATATGGCTTGCATATAATTATGCACATTCCATTTTACACTGCATTAAAATGATGAGCTCCTGGCTCCCTGCCAACCCATTTAAATCAGCCCCTGCCCAAAGAAGCCGGGGAGAGAAGGAGGGCAGAGGCAGGGCGACCGCATCGGGGGCGAGGGGCGCGGGCAGGGGCGCGGGGCCGGGAGCCGCAGCTCTGCACCCATCCCTGCTGCTGCCCGTGTGTGCTCCCGGGGCAGGGGTGCCCGGGGATGCCCAGGTGCAATCCGGGCACACCTCAGTGCCTGTGGCAGTGAGAGCTGGCACCTCGCTCGCCCCCCGCGCGCCGAGAGCTGCCTGTCACCGCGTGTCACGCGCCCGGCGCGCCGGCTTTTCGGCGTTGGCATTTATGAAAGATATTTACACCTTGCAGGCTCTGTGACTTGTTTGTCTTCAAACAGGCTTCTGCCTCTCCCCGAGGAGATGGGCTGGGGAAGGGGAGATGTGGCCTAACAGCACTGATGATTTTTAGGAAAACATGCAGGGTCTGCACCTCAGTGAAAGCCCCTTGACTCCAGCAGGCTTTGACTTGGGCCTCTGCTTGTCAGCCATGGGGTGTGAGCACAGTTTGCCCAACAGAAAATGCCATTTTTAATGGTGAAAAATCTGTCCAAAGGTATATTTTGGGAAGTACCTAAAATTGATGATGATTACAAGAACAAGGGAAGTAGGGAAAAAACTTTATTCTGTATGATTCCTAACAGTTTATGGGTATTTTCTTTCAAAGCCCTCAATAGTTGTGGGGTAAAAAATGTTTAAAATTTTCCTTTAAAACCACAAGAAAGAGGATTCCTGAACATCTGAAGTCACTTTTATACTGACAAAGATTTAAATGTATTCTTCCAATTATTTGTTTGAAACTAAAAGCTCTCTTTCACAATAAATCTACCTCCATGCTGCGTGGAATATAAAGTTCAAATCTAAACAGGTTTTCTAAAACAAAACACACCTCAAAATTCTACAAATTTTGAAAATAAATTTTGTCCTTTCCTCCTTGAAGGAATATGGGCAACTCACTGAAGTTCTTCCAGGTCATCTAGAAGACAGCTGGGGGATGAATGCCTTAAAAATGCCTTGCACAAATAGAAAGAGACCTGTCAACTTGGGAAAACAGATGCCAATGGGATGCTCAGTGAGAGACATCTAGGGAGATACCGGTGGGGCAGAGGTGTTGTGTGGGGCTCTGAACGCTGTTGGTGCCCCCAGAACCCTGAAATTTTATCTTGGCACCATGCACTGCATTGTGCATGTGATGGCTGGCACGTTGTAACCTGCCAGTGACCCTCTGGAGCGTTGTCTTGGTGCGTGCACACACCTTGTAAAATGAAATGGATATCAGGGTGTTTGGAGTGCATCTGTCAAAATACAGAGACAAACCCCACTGAACTTGACCTGCTTACCAAAACTGCCAGTTACACAAAGATTATTCACCCCTGCTGACAGAAACATGCTCCTGCTCCTACTGATCTAAACCTTGCTGTACTTAATTTTGGATGTCACTAAAATTTCCTAGTCTCAAAACCTGTTTAGCTACATACTGCCAAAATTTGCTCAGGCAGCAGAAATACACCCAATTTAGCTAGCTGGTTTCCATTGTAAAAAACACATATTCTGAGCAGTCAGGACTAATTCTCCAGTATCGTTGTAAATAATTTGCAGAAGGAAATACTCTTACAATGTTTATTACTGTTCTAAGCATATTAAAAAAGGGGCTCAGAATTTATCTTGCAATAGTCATATTGCGATGCATCTGTGCCTACACTGACCTACTCTCAATCACTGCTGCACACCTCGTGACTGCCTCGGCTCCCCAGCATCTCACTCACAGCAAGCTGGCATCTACAGCTTTGCCATCAGGCCTGGCTGCCGTGGGATGCTATTGTTCAAAAGGAAACAACTGCAAAAAAAAATGAGCCAAATCTGTGATCACTCTGATTTTTTTAAAAAAAAAGCTTTAATACTGCTAAAATCATTATAGGAACGTACTCATCAAAAAATGTATGTACTAACTGCTAGATGTGATTGAATGCATACATGTAATATATGGAACAACTCCTCTCACAGCACAATTTGTTCCAGGACAAGAAAAGGCATCAGCTCTTGTTCTGAGGCCTGGAACCATGGTTAGCACTGCTAGTTTTATCAGTGCAAAACTGCTGCAACTTCACAGTGGCAGTGCCTCTCCTGGGATTTACTGATTCTCCTAATTCAATACCCTCTACTGGCACATAGCCGCCCTCCCGTCAGCTGCAGGGGATCTGAGAGGGAAACCAGCCCATTGCCAGCCTCTGGGACACCAGGCTGGACACTTGGCAAGACCAGTGGCGCACACACACACACACACACACGCACACACACACACACATCACCTCACTGCTACTGCCAGAGCAGAGCACACTGCCCAAGGAGCGGTGCTGGCAAAGATGATCGAGTGAGGAAACTGCAGCTGACTTGGTGGAGGTGGTTGGGCTGTAAGGTCAGCCTGATGATGGGTTGTGTGGGAAATCATGGCCTTTAATTGCAGGTTAGATATCAGGAGCCCTTCTTAATGACAGGTACAGCAAAGCACTGGAGCAGATTGCCTAAGGAGACTGTCAAAGCCCCATCACTGGAGTTTTTTAAGAGCAGATTAGGCAAACATCTGCCAGGAATGACACGCATGGAGTAGCTCCTGATGTGGGGAAGCTGGACAGATGAGAGCATCTCCTTTCCTAGGTCCCTTTCACCTCTGCTTTCTACCACTGAGCCTTGAAAGAAACTGGCAGGAGGCTAAGGAAAAAAAAAATTAAAAAACCAAACCAGAAAACAGGAATTGAAAGGATCTCTCTGAAAATAGCACAGCATTTGATGTTCAGAGATATGTGTACTCATTAATAAGTGCATGATGACAACTATCTTTGGCTACAGAAACTGTGCTATTTGTTCGTAAGCCAGCCAGCCTATATTTGTGAAAGATGCCAATAGTTTGGAAACAGACTATATATTCAGTCAAGATTCCTTTTTTTAACACAACGGAGGAAGAACAATCTACAACAGAATTTCCTCCTCTCCAATGTGTGGAAATTTGCTTTTCTCCTTATTCTCAGAGAAAAATTATCTTGATCCAGACAGAGGATTCCTGAGCTTCAGTGCAAGTCTTTTTATGCAGCTTTAGCCTTGGGAGAGGAAATCTGTGCTTACATTTTAATATTAAGGGCAGGATCTTTCGATAGTATAAGTCACAAGGCAGGTTGAGCCAAATAATTTATTAGGATGGAACTTGTTAATGCAAAGCTTCCACTAAAATGGGACAATGCATTTGCAACAAAATCCTACTGCTTAGTCCACAAAACTCTAATGCCACTTAACCAAAACCACCTAACATTAAGAGCAACAGTCACTTGAGTAAGGCAGAGTGACAGAATATTAGTCTGCTTACTCGGGATAAAATTGCCACCTAATTTCCATAAATGTCCTTTAAAAGAGATGAAACAGGGAATGCTACCCCCAGATACGTTCAAGGCAGCAGGCATTAGCTGAATGTCTCTGCTAGGACAGAGAATAAGCGGCAAGGAGCTGAATGGCGTTGCTATAGAAGTGCAGATAATTGCGTCGGGGCTCCTGTCCCGTGGCGATGAACAGAGGAAATTCACATCACCCTTAATGCCATTGTCTCCAGAGGCTGGCTGCAGATGGGAACTGAAAGCTCTGTTTCCGTTTCCACCACAAAGGTTATCTCTCCTTTCACTGAAACTCGAAGGAAATCCTCGGGGAGACCCTAATCCTTGAAATTCTAGTTCCTGTGCATTTCTGTTGTCCCAGATAATCAATTATCATGCTCTTTACATTCACTGTACCAGCAACAGTAAAAATAGTACTAAACTTCCACCTGCTGGGTATATTTTTCCCAGAAATATGAATGTGCTTGCTGTGGGCTGGGTGGTTGGGGAGCCCAACATCAGGGTCCTGTGCTGGGAATGGAACATGCCCAGGGAAGACGATCCAGAGAGGATGTTTCCTACTTCAGCAACCACACAGTTACAGGAATGAGGAAGCCCTCAGCTCAGAGAAAGTCTTCCCTCAGGAAAAGCTCCCACTAATGTTTGATGAGAGGTTTGCTCTTCACAAGGATTTCAAGATTTTCCTGAATCACAGAGTGATGGAATAAGCGGTATTTACTTGCTTGTTGCCTCTCTCAGCTGCACTCTATTTATTAATCTCTACAGTTGTAATATTTTGCCACTCCAAACCTTTAAAATCTTCTTAAGATTTTTTGAAAAAGTCACAGGTATTTTGAAAACTTATCAAAACAAGATTTCATAAAATCTTCCAAGACTCAGATCAGTGAAAAGAAAGGACCTAAAGTCATGCTGACTGTTTATCAAGTTGTTATCATTTACATCCCACAAAAATTGAGGTTATCTCTTTAGCCTGACCTCTGGTGACCATACGGGTTAGAGATGACCACCCTACCCAACATTTTCCAGCCTGGGGTCTCTTCACCAGCAGTGACTTTCTGCACACTTGGTGGTGGTCTATGGAGAGCTTGCAGGTCACGTGCTACTAACTCCCCTTGTTTCCAGCTGCTAAAATGCATTTAAAGACAGCTAAAAATACATTAAATACTTTCCTAATGTTATTTTTCCATGTAAGCAACTGCTGTAGTCACCACAGGAATGTTATTTGATCGCCAAGGGGAGGGGAAGTGGTCTGCGAGACAATCTGTCTACTGGAGGTGATCTACAAAGTTAAAAAGAAATTGGGAATATGCCCTCTTGTAACTTCTTTACTAAGCATGCAAAAGAAAACCGGAAGGGCTTTTGCTGACTTGCTGCCTCCTCTCCTCTCCCCAGACATGCCACACAAGCACATGTACCAATACACACGTGCACATCCCCACCCATTACTCCAGTTAGGAACCCAGCCCTTGTTTATGCTGGAAGAAGGCACCAGTGGAGACAAGGCAGCAGAACAACATCACTGTGACAAGCCAGACCTTGGCACTGTCCATGCAGCTCTGCCCAGCCCCTGAGGAGAGGGCATACTGCAGGAGACAGCTTTTGTTGCCATTTTGTTGCCTGGGGTCTTCATAGACTTCCTTGAAATCTCTCCCTGGCACTCAGCTGCTCCTGGCTCCCATACATTACCACACAGAACTGTGGAGTCCCTTTCCCAGAGGGAAGTTATATGGTCCTCAAGAAGGAGCAAAGATGTCCCTGCAAGGTCCCTAAGCAGAGCCTGAGGTTCAATCCCCTGCAGGTACCCTCAGCAAGACAAAGCTCCCTGTTGCTGTCACAGCTCTTGCTCACAGCTGCTCTTGCCTTACTGGGACATGTTTAGGGCAGACAGTGATGAATCTAGACCCAAACTCCAACCTTAGTTCAAATTTCAGTTGCCATTTCAAAAGCAAATACAAAACCTGAATGCAAAACCACTAATGGCCGACTGGATTAGAAAAACATTTCAAGTCCTCGTGTTTAGGAGAAAGTTTGGTATGGAAGCAACTTCAGGAGGCCAGTGTGATTAAGCCCTGAGAAAATATCTAATTCTGAATATCCTGCAAACTTCTCCACTGTGCTGACAGACGAAATACTCCCTGACTTCAAAAACAAATAGTCACCAGGTCAAACCTGCTATTCTAACCAAACCCAGCCCACACCACTTCATCATCCTTTTCTGAACACACGTAAAATCTCCTGACAAACAGGCAGTTTTGCTGAGAAAAGCCAACTCAGAAAAAATGCATTACAACAAAGAAGGAGAAGGTGCCAAACTGTGGAATGATAGGGCAGTGTTTCTGAAATTATCCTTGTCAAAGCAACTGAGGACTGTCACGTTCACTTTCTTGCATAACTGAAGCACACTAAAAAATCCAAACAAATGTGCCTGCAAATCTGAAAAACAGTTATTTAAGGATCTTTTCTTCTTTTTTTTTCTTTTTTTTTTTCATGCTTGCCTTCCACAGGCTATGGCTCTGAATGGTCCAGCATTATGTATTAAATTTTTCACTCAGGATTTCATGGTATAAAATTCTCCACAGTTTATGTTTAAAATGCAAGCTGCAAACTCTATTATAATGTAAGGAATATTATAAGTGGATCAAAAGGAAATACTAATAACAGTACTACTATAGTGCCTGCTAAAGTAATAACTTTCATCCTACTGCACTTAAACATTACACCAAAAAATGCATTCAGCTTTCTGGATTCTATAAAACTTTTCCTCCCCTTCCCCCAGTTTTGTTTCGTATACTTTGTAGAAGAACCCTGATCTCCTGCTGGACTTTTCATCCTTCCAGGCAAAACCAGGGTAATTCTTTTTATACCGTTTGCAATGCTGTACATTTATGGCCCTTTCTACAAGGGTCATAATATATCTAGAAAAAAACTGGTGATCACTTTCAGTCTTCCAGTACATCCAGCAAGAGCAACCGAATTAAAACCATCCGCGTCAACTGCCCTGGATTGCTTTTCTAATTTTTGTAGGAAGAGGAGTAGAAGGTTTGAGATGTTAAGGGATTCAAGCCCACATGCAAGATAAGGTGGTACAGCCTCAATCCAGTTGCTCAAGCAGGGAACTGCCTAAAGCTCTCAAGTGCAAACTCTGCAATAAGCCTCATATTCCTACTGCATTCCAGACTTATGGCCTCTTCCTTTCTCTATCAGCCAATACCCAGGCAGCACTCCTGCCTTCCCCAGGACTGCACTACCCTTTCTCTGACACTTCATGGCACGGTGATATGTGAGAAGTGTTCAGGTGGCTTCCTCAAAAGCTAATTTTTCAAACTGCACAAACCTTTAACTACATCATAAATTTTTTATAACCACTTCCAAATTGTCAAAGAATAAATATAATAACAAACACATAACGTTGAAATAATTTGAAATAAACTTTGTTTATTGCCCCTTTGAACGTTTTTTCAACAAGTCACTGCTGTGTGGGATCTTCACAAACGTGAGCCTATCCTGCTAATCTCCCTCCTGATTCACAACAGGCCTGATCCAGAGACACTAATGGACCGTGCCTGACAGTTATTGCAACATATCCAATACCCAGCCTAAAATATGGCCAGGAAAGAAATGAAAATATACGACAGACTTGCCAGTAGCTCCCATTTGTGTAACGGGGAGCTCACACCAGCATAGGCAATAAGCATTACCTCTCTCTTCACATTCCCTGATTATTATCATTTATGAGATAAAATCAATTTCCAAAGTGTTCTGTGTGTTTCACTGTCAGATAGCTCAAGTGTCCCTTGTCACTGCTGCCATTTCTACATGGGTTCCCCTGTCCAGGTGACAGATTTGGGCACAGGGCAAGCACACATTTCCAATGAGCCTGCCAGAGAAGCAGGGAGACAGAACACAAGACCAAGGAGGAAAAAATAAAAGAAAAAAAAACCCAAAACAAACACCAGAAAAAAAATCCCTGTCAGATGTCAGTAAGGGTTACCTAAGGCTCACAGACCAAGCAGATAGCTGTCCCTAGTGAATTTATTTTCATGCATTTGCGTATTTCAAGCTTTTGCATTGTAAATACCAGAGCAACAATGCGGATTTTCTCTGATTGCAGTGTCACATATATGATTAATCATCTTGACTCAGAGCATATTTTTTTAAAGCAATTGCAGACTGGTTTAATGAACTCCTCTCCCACTGGCTTTTATAGACTAGTCATGATCAACATACCATTAAGATAAACCTCGTGCCCCATCCCTCCCCCCTCTGACAGCTTGCCTTATTTGCCTCACAACAGTCAATATCCAATTAAGAGGCAAGGGATTTGATCGATACAGAAGGCAACAATAAGACTTAAACAGCTGGTAAATTCTACATGTACTCTTTTTCTTCAATTCCCATCTTTGTGGTGTACACATGGTTCTGAGCTTTGAATAAATGCAGAGAAGGAAAAACAATGGCCAGGTGTGGCTGGTAAAGCTTTCCCTCAAATGGGCAGTGTCTGCAAGCTACTGCACAGCCTTAAATGCTTGTCTGGGGCCACTGCAAGACAGGCAGGATCCTATTCTCTGTATTTCTGTGGCCTTTTAAAGGGTGAAGGTAGAAATCTCTTCCTGGTCTGATTACAAGCCACATGTCACTTGGGTCATTCACATGTGAAAATGGAGGGGCTGTAATATTATTAAAGCAATCATTTAGGAGCTGGGCCAAGGGATGACTGGTCTGGAGAAGGGGGCAAACCCCAACAGGAACAGAATATAGGCAAGGGAACAGGCAAGTAGAGGGTGAAAAGAAATGGGAAGATTTGATACAAAAGACATATTCTACAACCTTAATATCATCTCCCAGTCTTTCTGCCAATGATGAATGGCTGCAATAAAAGGTGGGATAGTGGCACATACAACCAGGAAAAAAGCAAAACCTGCCTTGTGGTGAGGGCCATTCATTTTAATTCCCAGCAGCCCAGGTAGAGGTCAGGGACTGAGGTCACAATATTGCCACTGCCTTTGGGTTTAACACCAGGCACAGCACTTCTTCCTCATCTCCTGCCACCTTTTTTCAAGCCTTTTATTCAAAGTTTTACTTCAAAAACATTTCACGGAGTACTGAGCTGATATAGTCCAAATGAGGTACCCCTCCTTTTCCAGGATTCCCACTCCATTTTAAACAAGAAGAAGTCATGACCATGTGGGATGCCATGCTCCCACTGACAAATGGGACCTAACCCAAATACCTCTGAGCTTGCTCCCAACACTGGCAGAAAGTTATTCCTAAATCACAGTGGCATGCCTGTGCTCTCTACTGCCCACTGCAACCCTCTGTCATTTGGAGGGATTCCAACAACATATATCATGTCTAAAACCAGGAAACTGTCTCTTCAAACTCACAAGAAAGCTCAGAGCACACAGATCTTTTTAGGCACTGGGAGGCAACCGACTATAATTTATTTTCCCAACTTGCCTTGGGATTTGAAAAGTCCCATTCTGAGCTCTTCTTTCTGTCACAATAAGATGAAATGTGCTAAAAAACACCTCCATCCTCCCAGCTCCCTTCACTACCATCTTCCACAGGGAGTGGTTGCAAGTAGATCTTTGGCCAGGTTTCTGAATCAAAACTAATCCGCTTCTAACTGTTCCCAGCAATTTACTTCAGGCCCCAAGTTTTATCAGACTACACCTTTTTTTTCAACTCTGTGCATTGCTATTACAGAAGAAAAAATTATACTACTTTGACTCTTGAGGATAGACTTAAAAATGGGTACGCTTCTACTTGAAAAAGGAATAGAAAGAAACATATTTTTCTGTCTTCTCCATTCACTTAAATGGCTCTGCCCCTGACTCACCTGGCCCCTTACCAGACAGCAAAAGTCTGCCTGTTTTGCCATGTAATCCTGTAATCCTGATTTTGATGGTTGGACTTGATGATCAATTTTGACAGTTGGACTTGATGGCATTAAAGGTCTTATCCAACCTTAATGATTCGATGATTCTCTTTTCAACTTCTCACTCTCAGTTCCTGTCTTGAAAAGCATCCCTTAGGGCTTCACCAGACTCTGCAAACTCCCAGTTAGCACTGATGTCTCGTCAGGCATATGTACAAGTATTTACATGCCACCCCTACCATTTCATGGTGGCACTGTCAGCTTTTCAAAACTTCCATGTGTTTATTCCAGGCTCTTATGTGATTGCCCCTTAGATAGCTCCTACTTGCCAGTAGATATTGCAAATACTTTGCCAATAGCCTTGCTTACAGCCCTGACCTCCTTTAATGTTTCCTCACTATTCTGTGGACTATTCAGTGTCACCTCTAATGTGCCACCCATTGTGTTGCTGGGCCTGCTGAAATCCAGCTGCTGGCCTATGCCACAGGTCTGCTGCCACAGGTGTGTCTCATTTTCCTCAAAAACAGAGGTACTGCTTCAACAGGGGAAAAAAAGATGCAGATAGGCACTCCTCTGCAAAGCTGGTATCACAGGTGAAGAACTGGGAACTGTCAAAATCACACCCTTGCATCGTGAGTGCCCCTGGGGCCTCCATTCAAGGGCTGGAATTTAGGCAGCCTGGTAGGCTTTGCAATATTTGGAGAGTAAAGCACTCCTGATGTTTCTGCACCCCCGGGCTGTGAACTGAATGCTTGCCTCTTCTGTCTCCAGCACAGGGAGTTATCCATCTCAGTTTAGGGCTCAGCTGAAAGGATGTTTCTGTCTAAAAAGAGTTTGGAGAAACCCACATAACTATGGCCTTTGGTCTATCATCCACTGTCACAGCTCTACAAGCTCCCCACTGTTTGGCTGAGATGTGGAGTCTGTCTTGGTCCCAGTGTATATTGCAGTAGGAGGCAGCAAGGCTTGGAGGAAACTGGTACTCTAATTATGGAGCTCTACATGGAAGTGCAAATGCATCAAGCAAAGAATCAGCTCTAAATGAACACTTTAAGCACACTTACTCTACTGAATATTGCTGCTATCTGAAAAACTTCACATAATTTTCTATTCTCTAATTTATTCCATCAAAATTCAAGGCCCAGTTCTCTTGACTGTGTCCAGACCACTTTGCATTTGTTTTGTAAAGCACAGGAATGGGCTTCACCTCTGTTGTTCTTAGTACACTTTTTCCCTCTGTGCCTACAGATACTCTAAAGTGAAGAAAGCACCTACTTGCCCTTCGCACAATCATGAGTGAAGCTAGGCTTAGGAAAAGGCCAGAGCCAGCAAGATAACCACTGGGGTAGTGACAGATGTTCAGCCTAACATAAGATTGAGGCCAGTAGACAGGAAAATCTGTCTGGGTTTCCCAGTACTAACTAGCAGGAGGAGGACCGTGGTGGTAGCCATCATCTTTTCATTAGCAACAGCCTGGTCAGAGAGAAAAGAAGCCAAGGAATCGTCTTTTCATATTCAGAGTGTGAGTTCCAGGAACAGAATTACCATCTAAATTACTTACATCTAACTATGTAATTAATGTTTGTGTCAGTTTATTACAGGCATCTTCAGCATCGATGCTGTGAAATGCAACTTAGTGACTTTTTTTGTGGGAAGGAGCTGGAACAACCATTTGTCTCCCATTGTTTATATATTAACCGTTAAATTGTTACTAATATTATTAATCTCATTATCCTAATTATATGTGTTCTGTCTTTTTAGAGTAGCATTCCTTCCAGAATTAGAGTGTTTTGCACATCTCCATTGTTCCCTTCTCTCAGTTTAGAAACTTGATGAGGAATCACTGGCATGGAAGAAAGGTGAAATGAGAGTATTGAGCACAAGAAGCCGCATCATCGGCTGCTGAGCAGGAAGGGGAAATCTGTGAGCGTTCCTTAACAACCTGCATACACTGGCAGAACATTTCACACGGCAGGAGGTGAGGCTTGGAAAAATTGGTGCACCATAAACCTTTGAAAGCAGCCTGGGTCTCTTTCTGGAAGTCTGGGTCATGTGCCTGGCACTGCCTCATATGGTGTCTCTCTTCCGCCATTTGTTTATTTGCTTCTGGCAGTTTTGGCAGTGAGGTATCGGAGTGAAATGCACACCACTCCATACATATGGTGGGAAGAATCTAGTGCATCAGTTGAATGCATACTGTACTGTATACACATTCTGTTTTATCTCTGAGCACAGCTGTGCTGTAAAAGCTTACAAAATGTGAAGCCTTCTGTGCAGCAAAAACATCGACAGGAGAAGCTGGCCTATAACTTATTAGGTTGTGACACAAGCCAAAAAAAGACGGAGTTACAGCTGACAACTCCTGGCATTGTGATGAAAAGCACAGTGGCTCAAGTTAGAGAGGGAGTGTCAGCCCTAACTTAATGTTTTGGACTCTCCCTGCCATGGGTCACAAACAGCATCGCTGGTTTGCTCTAGGACAATGACTCCCAGTCCCAGTGACTGAAGCAAACAGGCAAATCATCCCCCTGGTGCCCCACAGTGCTTGCAGGCAGCCTGCACTAGGAAGGGATTCAAGGAGGGGTTGGGCTGGAGCCAAAAAGCAATTGTGCCTCTCTTCCTCACCCAGCACAGCAGCTTTCAAGCTGGGATCAGTCCTGCATTCTCTACTCCCCCTGCAAATTGGGCTGAAGGTAGTGGAAACACCTGGCAGGAAACTCAGGTGCTGGTTGAAGCAGATATCTGGTAGGCTTTTTTTCAGCACAACCTTGAAACAGGGACTCTCTATCTAAATCTGAGAAAGAATGGCCACTCTGGGTCAAATCTAAGCTACCTGAGCTCAGGCTCGTCGCCAGCAGCAGCCAGTATCACCCTCCTGCAGAGAATCTGAGGAGCAATGGGCTACCAGTCCTTCCAGAAGTACTGACCTGCCCTGAAGGCAGTGGGAATGGGTGTGTAAAAGGTTTGATAAGTGAACTTGGCCTCTGTGTCCATGGATGTTTTACATGTATCTCTGTGAAGTGCTGAGTTAGGTGAGATGGTAGTACATCTCCTTCCCTACCTACTGACAGACTCCATATGTGCATGTAGGCAGAGGAAGTGTGGTGAGTAAGCAAAACAGAAGAGGAAAATGCAGGTGAGACGGCACTTTTAGGACACAGAGGAACTGCCCTGACAAGAAAGCTATGACTGTAGACATCACACTTGCTTCCTGATCCCACAGGAATTAATTCCTTATGCTGCTGAGTGCTGGACTTCTCAGGGCTGACCTGTGCTGCTTCCCACAGACGCTGTGAGAGCTCCACAGCTAGAGAGGAAAATCCCTCCTGTCCATCCCTCCACTGCCTGGGGTGATATTGACTCTCAAGGTGGGCTTACTGGAGGATGTGGAGAGCACCTCATGGTGGGAGAGCATTCCACAGGCACTCACCAGGGGAAAAGGGGAGCTTGACCCTCCTGTCAGTAGGAGCTGAAGGAGGAGCCATCCCACAAGGGAGCTTTCATCCAGCTGCTACCACATCCCTCAGCTGAGAGGAGATTTCCTTCCTCTAGCACAGGCATGGTGGCACCTCATGACTCAGCTGCCTCTGGGGGCTGCCCAAATGTCACTGGAGGAGTCCTGCAGCCAGGTGCTGACCCTGCAGGGGATGAAACACAGCCCCCAGCCAGGTTTAGCCAGTCTGCCTCCTCCCATGGGAGCACAGCTCCATGGCTTTTACACTGCACTGTGCTCTCTGCCTTCTTCCCCAGCCCTGACAGTGACACTCTGACTACTCCACAGTGAAGGGGGACACGACTGTCACACTTTGGGGAGAAGACAGACAAGAAGGAGCAAGTTAAGGCCCTTAATTTTACAGCAAACACCCCTCCTCCTATCAAATATATGAAAATAAAAGAGAAGCAAGGGAAGAGAAAAATAACAAGCTCTTGCCTCAAGCTCTAATTGCTGCTGATGTTAGTTCGTTTTCAACAATTGGCTTTAATTGCATGTCCACACTGGGTAAACTTTCTTTTTCAAAAGTTATTTTAAATTCATGGGAGACTGCTCCTTAAAACCTGGCCATGGTTTGCACCAGAGGAAATAGTATCAGTGAAAGGCAATCAGAGTTTTGGAACAGCTCTTACATAAGATATTCAATAACAAGGACTTACCCACTTAAAATAAAAAGAGAGACAATGGATGTGACAGTAGTCTATGTTGTATGCTGTATTTTTATGACACTAAAAAGTTCGGTATATTTTTGCTCCCATATTTTTGTTATCCAAGCAAAAGTAGCAAAAGCAGCTATCCATTAACTATCCACTGTCTCTCACAATGTAAAAAGCTAGAGGTTCAATGAATGTGCAAAATTTTTTTTAAAAAATAACTCTTTGCAGAGCAAGTCACCAAGCTGGGTGATGTGCAGGTCAAAACCATGCACTATTCCAGGAGTGTAATGCCTCTTGGAAGGGCACATTCATCAGCTATTAACAACAGCAGCACAAGCAGTCCCACATGAGAGCAGCTCCAGCAGCCACGGCCTCGATGCCAGCAGCCATGAGTCTGGCCTGCAGGGTGACCTCAGCTGGAGTTTTCAGACACCCAGGCCTCCCTGCAGTCGGACTTTAGGAAGAGATTTTGGAAATGGGAACTCTGGATCTGTTTTCAAACCTTGAAAGTAAGCCATGGAAATGAGTTGGGGCTATCATTTCTGCCTCCAGAAAAGGGTAATTAAATTGCTTCTGAGACAGGTAAGAGACTTCAGAGATGGGAGCTACATTTGACTTTTACAGCAAACACAGCCACACTTTGCTGAGAGGGAAGGGTAAAACACAGGTGTGTATCTCCTGATAGTACCAGACACAGATTAGCTTTTCTTTTTATACATGTTCTAGGAAAGGTCTGTCATTGAAGGGCTTCTGAAAGCCAGGAGGTCACAGCTTTTCTGGCCTTCCAGCTGTTTGTTCATACCACAAAAAAAAATTCTAGGAATCTATGCCTGTTGTGAGAAAGTTCAGCTCTCTTGAAATTCAACAACTTTGAATGTCCTGATTTGAGCCAAAAAGAGACAACTAGATTTTGAAACACACAAATATCCACAGGAAAACATGCACACATAATGAGTACAACAGAAATAAATTTCACTCTGACTCCTAGTTTTCTTTTCTTCAGTTTTACCTGCATTTCTGAGTTCAATTACATGGTCATCCAGGAAATCAACTTAGATTGCGCTCCTAGAGATATGTGAAGCAACCAGAAATGTCATCACTCTTGTGATGGCTTTCAGCAGGGGTTTAAATCTTTCTCTCTCAATCTAAGGAATGTGGTGCTGCTCAGAGGAATTCAGACAATTACAAATGAGCATCCTAGAAAACAGCACTTCTGGAATGAGAGCAATATTGCCAGCTACTAAGAGACTTTCCCTAAAGCATTTGAACAGGAAGGGAAAGGGCAGCTGGAGATACTAGGAAATGAATTTGTCTAGACCCTGAGCAGGACCTTTAAAACATGCTTCATTAAAAATGGTATTAAAAAAAAAATACTAGCCATGGACACATTTTTTATAAACTTTAATACTACAGTTTTATTAGTTGTAAAGGACCTTCAAAATTACCTTCAATAATATAATAATATACCCAAAACCAGTCTCTTGCTATTGTCAGTCACTTGCCTGGTAACAGGTGAAATGTAGCAACATTTATGTCTTTCTGGGACATGGAAAGTAGAATGTAGTAATGGAAAAGAAGAAAAACCCTTGGCTGTGCCAAGATATGCCATTTCTTTTTAGCTGGTTCTGAGGAAAAGATACAACAGCCGCACTGTGTGCATAAATGCATGTATGAACATGAATCTCTAGGTTTAGTTCCATCACTCACAGGAAGTAATCAGAAACCTTAAAGTTAATTAACATCCTAAACATCCTAAAACTACAACTGTTGTGAAGCAGCTACAACAGTTGCTTAACAAAAGGGTGGAGCGGCCACACATGGCTGTGGCTGGTCAAATGCTGCGAGAGCTCACAGAAGCCTATGCGGTTTTTATTTCCTTTTCCTATCATTTTTCATCCCTCTTGGTCACCAGGTGCTTGTTGCTGCAGACAGATGACTGCAGGAAGCAGAAGTTCTACAGAAAAGGAGTTTCTAAACTACTTTTGTTGAATCAACTAGATCAGATGAACTTGTGCTTTTTTTTCCCCCCACATCCTTGCTCATCCCCATATACACCAGGAAAACCTGTGTCATTCTGGATTGACTTAAATGCAAAACAGACTAATAGGAGACCCATATCTAGGCTGTGGCAGGGAACAGACCTGGAATACTCACAAAAAAATTGACAGGCTTGATGGCTGAATGGATTTAAGCAACAGCTGGAATTTGATGAGTCTAAAATCACAAGTAAGCTGATCAGGAGAATAAATCTTTTGTGGATTACATTCAATTAAGTGCTCTCACATCATTGAGAGGCAGCTAGACATCCATGCACAATATATGCTAAAAGTAACTGGGTTCCAGATTCTCCCACTGAGGCTGAAAGCACAGAAGTCTGGGATTTGTCTGCCAGGCTGGGCATGGGGCAGTGCAATTAATGTGAAAAAGTGACCAAGACTTGTGTAAACTCTAAACATCCCTCCAAGGGTATCCCCTCTCCATATGCGAAGAGGGATTGTCTTTAAACTGAAAGAGGGTAGGTTTTTACTGGATATTAGGCAGAAATTTTTTATTATGAGAGTGATGAGGCATTGGCACAGGTTTCACAGAGAAGCTGCAGATGCCCCTTCTCTGTCTGTGAGTGTTCAAGGCCAGGTTGGAGTTGGACCCTGAGCAACCTGGTCTAGTGGGAGGTGTCCCTGCCTATGGCAGGGGAGCTGGAACTGGATGTTCTTGAAATTTCTTTCCAAAACAAACCATACTACAATTCTCTGATAACAGAGCACCCAGGTCCTTTATGTTTGCTACATGTAACATGCAGGAGATGGGCTGATTTCTAAAACCTGCCACTCAATAAGAAAGGCAGCAAATGTTTATGCCAGCTACTTTTAGCTATGGAGCAGAAAGTGGCAGAACCAAGCCCATCACACACTCAAGGGTTTTCATTCCAAGGCTCCCAGGGCACAGAAGCTGTGGGGTTCTCAGCAAATCTGAAATAGCTTTCATGGTTGGAGATCAAGTCTCTGCAGTAAAATGTCATCAAACAGTAAAGAGAGAGAGGCAAAGAACCGAACTGAAGCAAAACAAACCAACAAGTCACCAGAAAGACAGCATGTCTCCTGGGAAAAGTGTCTAATTGTGACTGATTTTACAATGCTAATATTTTTCATTCATTCCTTTCATTTATTTCTCATTTTTCTTTAGAGGAAAGTTTTAAGAGGAACTGAAATTTCTTGCTGAAATTTCCCATACTGTATGTCACAACAGCAATTAAGACATGACAGAAGGAAATTTTGGTGTGATTCTGGATTTATACAACAGTGTTGGAGTCAAGAGCCCATGCAATTCCCTCTAACAAAGTCACTTAAGCTTGCATTTTCAGAAGACTGGGTATAAGTTAAACAAACAAGCTCCATTTTTTTTTTCCCCAGGGAAATCGGTTGCTTAATTTTGTCCTATGCTTTCAGAAATTTCAGGCTTGGCAAGAGGAGCAAAGGAAACACTTTCCCTCATTCCAGAGCTGGGATGATGACAGGTTACAAATGCCAATCTGCATCAGAGCCATCCAGATGTGGTGTTCCTGTAGGGTGGCTCCCTTCGTGGGTGCTCCATGGAAGAAGGGGCTCATGTGGTGCAGGACCATCCACCTGGCTTTCAAGTGCCTTTGTGGGTGTCTTTCCTCTCCTGATGAGAGCATGCACCTCTCTGACTGCTACAGCTCTTCTCCATCAGAAAGCAAAACAAAGTGGCAGAAGCCCACCTCTGCTTGATATGCAGCTGTTTGCTGGTGGGAGAGGCTCCTCCCTGTGAAACTGTCCAAGCTGCAAATTCACTGCACATCTTCAGCTGTCAGCTGGCCAGCTCACAATTACCTTAAACACTTTGACCCCTACTGTGTCCTGACTATCCATCAGGCAGTGACTTCTGTCTCAGACCAGTTCCAAAAGACCCCCCCTTTGACAGTTACTACATCAGATATGCTCGGCTTTGTTTTCCATTATAACAGTGGCTTTCTGAGGCCAGACAGGGTTGTGCTTTGCTGTCTGTCTTATAAAATCAACCTGTGACTCAAAAATTAAGCTGTGTCCTTTCAAAGATTTTCACTCCTGGTAATAAAAAATCTGCGTGTCAGGCTTTCTTGACCATTACCCTGATGATTCTTACTGAGGTAGGAAGGCATCTGGTCATTCTCCAGGCACACTGACAGGGACAAGATCCATCTGGGTCAACACAGGAAGCACATAGAGCATGCAGAATTCCTTTGTTAAACAAGAAGGTGCTGTTTTTCTAAATAACCACTTTCTTAACTACAATCTCATTTTAAGCAGAGGTCACTAGCCTCTATTCTTCAAGGAATAAGAGTAGTGTGATAAAATCAGCACCAGGAAGGACAGAGGATTAGAAACTGGGGTCAGGGAACAAGGATTTAGGAAGTTGAGAAGGTGTCCCTAAATCTCAGAGTATGCTCACTTTCCCCAAACAAAAATCTACTATTTGGGTGTTGAAATCTGAGACTCACAATAGGAACACGAGCTCCGTCAAACCAGCCGGGTTTTCTGCAACTCTGACAAGGAATTTGGTGCAACAGCTCGTGAAAACAGGTGGTGAGTGTCCAGTTCAGACTGGGAAGTAGTGTACCACTGTAAAATTCCCATCTTCCCACCCCTTGATTTAAGAATTTCCATGTCAAAAAAAAATTGGTCAGTTCAGCAAAGAGACTGAACTATCTTGTAAAAGTCTTGTCTTTTTAATTGCAATAGCTGTGGAAAACACAATGCATCTCTAACATTTTTACAGTGCTGGTAACATAAAAGAACTGAAATATTTGCCATTATCTTATCAAAATATCAGTCCTGCAACTTAATAGGAATATTTTATGAATGGTAAGCCAGAAAGACTTGATTTTTCTTTCTTTCTTGAATCACATTCACAGCAATGCAAGAGCAAAGAATAAGCCCTTCTCTCTATTGCAGAATTGATTTGCTTCATTAAAGGCCAAAACCCTCTCTCTCTTGCCAGCTGAAATAGCTGCCTTTGTATCCTTAAGTGAAATCATTAAGAAACATGTCAGACAGAGAGAGATGTGTTTTTCCCAGGTATTCCTAAAGCCATCGAGTACTACAAGACAGAGCTATGAAATTATACTGCACCACTCCAAGCATTTGTTCCTCTTCCCAAACAGAGAATCATTGTTCTTATTTAAAGAAATAATCCTCACAAAGCTGAAATAATTATTCAGCCCAAACAGCCCATAGCAAGTGAAACAGTCTTTAGACAGCTGTCATGGCTCAGTCTTCCAGAAGCTTTGATTTTAATGAAACTCATTAAGGAAAGAAATTAACAGAAATTAACAGGAAAATATCATAATTTGTCTTGTTTCAGAAAGCTTGAATGGAGACAAAAGGCTCTTAACATGACACGTAATGTGACCAGTCAAAACTCTGTGTGTCGCTGAATATTGCAGGCTGAGTAAGTCCGAAGCTGCTTATGCTGCAGCTCCACAGCTTGGTGCAGTGAAATGAAAACAGTAAATGAGAAATCCCTGGTTTTGGGCACTAAGGAGACTCTCTCCTAAGCATCTGTGCACTGTGTGCCTGTACAACCATGCAGGAATGTTCAAGGTAATGAAGATGCTACCTGTAAATATTTTAGGATGATGAAACATGAAGGGTAATCAACTCTCTTGAGAAGGAAACAATTTTATAGATAGTTCATGACAACTGTTTCTTTTTGCAATACTCCTCAAAGTAGGGGGAAAAAACCCACTTATCTTTTCAGATACATATTAGGTGTCTAAGTAATCTCTGATTTCCCATTCAGAAGCACAAAAAGGAACATTCCATCATGGTTTTTAATCGGAGTGGAATTGACAGAGGAGCATGCGGTGTTGTAAGCAGCTCAGAAAAGCAGCAATAACAACATTGACATGTCTTGGTTTAGTGTCCTCAGCCTCTCCTCTGGCTCTTGCTGGCAAGCTCTCCCTTAACTCAGCCTGCTACACTGCTGCCTCACCCCAGGAGAGAGCCACACACACCCTCTACAATGTGGGACTGGCATGTGCTCAGTGCCTGGGCTAAAATCCTGCCCTTCTGCAACCATCTGACTTCCACCTTTGACTTTCAAAGGGGCCAGGATTTAGACTGGAGGAGTTGTGAAAAGGACAGCCATGGTGCTTGGGACCAGAGGGAAGCAAAAGGGACAGCTGGAAAGCAAAAGGGGCATGACAATCCACAGATCACATTCATAAAAAAAATTTTCCCATGAATCACTATTTGTTCCTCAGGGGACCAGTCATCTTTCTACAGAAAACAATAACACCACTAAGAATCTGTTGAAAGCACATTCATAAAAGCATTACCTATTTGGTATTTGCCTCTTGCCACCTGCAGTGGCAGTCATCTTCTGAGGCAGAGCCACGTTGTGCTGCCATTGTATCATGAATCTAGTGCCAATATCACGGCAGTAACAGGCACACAGTTACTACAGCTTCCTAGCACAAGGAATTTGCATAAATACAGGTTAAAAGACAAGGTAGCGCTTCCAGGGGAGGAAAAAAGCCTTAGCTATATGGAATTTAGAAACAGTTTTCCTGTGATTTCCTGTGGAATTCACAGGAGGTGTCAGTGGCATGTAGGAAGTGCTGGGGTCCATAAGGGCAGAAACAGAGAGCAGGTATGACAGACAGGGAAAGTCAAGGGAGTAATCAGAAGCTGTTGGCAGGAGGGAGACAAGGATGGACAAGGAAATCAAGACTAATGGAAATGCTTCTGAGAGAAGTAAAAAGTGTTGGGCCTTCAGACAAAGCAATTCTTGAGAAACAGGCATCAGCAGAATGGTTCCTCCTCCAGTTCAAATAAAGCCTGAATGATAATACAAGCCACAGAGGATATGGAAACTGGATCCTATCCAAATGGCCTCAGAACAAGCTGAATATGCCTAAACTGGAAAATCACCTGGACCTTCCTTTATCCCAGCTGACTAGGAATCTGTTCCCAGCTTTTAGTTAGATAGTTCTCACCTGACACTTATCCAAAATTGTATGCTGTTTCTAATCAAGAACACCAGCAACATCCTTCATGCTAACATGCTTAAATGGTCCACTTGTGAATACAGCTGCTCCAAAAAAAAAAAATCAAACTTACTCTATTGAAATCACTGGAGACAAACTGATTAGAATGACCAGAATTCAACCCCACAATTCTACACACAATCTGGGAAAGTTTGTGAACTTTTCACTATTCTTTTAAACCTTCTGTACTTCAAGGAGTTGAGGAAAGCTATTGAAATATACCAAAAGAGAAGTACCTCCTTACAGTCTCTCAGACTATATTTTATATGTTTTTATCTAGTAACACTATGATCATAGACTACAATTAAATTAAACAAGCCCTCTTGCATTGTAGGGAAATGTCTGGATGACCTCCAGGAGGTTATTTCTGCCCTAACTTGTTCAATGTCAGAGCCATTTTAGGAATACAAATGAGTGGAGAGATTAGGAATAGATGAATCCTGGATATTGGACTGCTGTGAGTTCACCAGCTCTTTCTGAACTAGCAGCAGTGATTTCTTTCAAAAAGGAATCCCCCAAAATTAACCTCCTATCACCTAGATTACCTTCTTCCTGACTGAGAGAGCACTGAATTTCTCTTTCATTGCCACTCCTTCTCATGCAATGCATTAGACTATTTACTTAGGCTCTGAAGACTACCTTAAGTGTCCTCCAGCACACAAAAAAAATCCATACATAAATGATTCAGGAGTACATGCTTTATCCATTCCCCCTGTTTAAAAACATGCAAGCCAAATGCTTATCACTTACTGCCACTCAGCTCAAGCTTCGTACTCACTTCAGCCTGCCTTCAAACTAAAGGCTAAAGATGACCTGACTTTCCCAGGTGTGGACGTCTAGCTGTAAGCCCCATCACACTTCCTGGAAGATGAGGTGTTTACAACATCTAGGAAAATCAAATTGTTATGACACAGCTCTTTATTCTTTGTTCTGCTTATTGTGGTAAGCAGAAAATATTCCACCAACATTATTCTGCTATCTTGATTTGCTCTCATTTATTTTCACATGCAATTCACTGTGTGTTTGGACCACTCACTCACAAGAGTTATTTCAAAATTGCTTGCACTTCATCAAGTTTCTTTTTATATCCTCCGTTTTTCTTATTTCAAAGAGGCCAAATATAATTTTTTCACCTTTTTACAAAGGAAGCCTGAAATCCTGCTAATCCTGCCCGATACCTCCACAACCAAAACATTATGTCCTTTAGTCTCCAGTGCCTCTGTTTTCTGCAATCCCTACCTCTAATCTGTCCGCTCCTGGAGCATTCCAGCAGCAGTGGCTGTACCTCCGAGGGGTCCCTATGAACTGCTCTTTCTCCAGGTTTGGGAAGAGGTTGGCACATCCCTCCCAAATGCAGCTATGGCACAGAGCTATGTGCTGACCACTTCAGTCCCTGTTCTCTCATTTATGAACCCCACTCCAAGGACAGCTGGGAGAGGGACCCATATCTCCATCACAACTCACTCCTCCGTAATAGTCAAATAAGGAGGCCTGTCTGTTCCCTGAGAGAAGCCAGAAACCATAGCAAGAAAATTGTATCAAGAACACAGAGCTCCTGCACATCAAAGAAAACCCCTTCCCTTCCTATTTATATTGGAGACTTCAAAACAGCCACCTCAGCTTTTGCTGTCACTTTAGCTGTTACAGAAGAGCCTGTTCTCTGCTTTCAGACACGTGTATTTTATGTAGCATGACAAGAAAACACAGTCAAAACTTTTTCTCACTCTAGTTTGAAAAAAAACCTTTTCTTCTGTATTATAAAGGAAGAAAAGCTTTGAGAACTTCACAGGCAGATTTGTTGAAACAGTACTTTAAATACAGAGCAGAAAGCTTTCTTATTATGATTCTTTTCATGAGTTTATTTATGGGACATTTTTTTAATTCTGGAAACAAGAGCACATGACTGCTGCACCTACAATCTTTCAACCAGCTTTGCCTCTAGTTAACCTCAGTTTTAAGGGAACATAATTAAACCAATTTCTCTGGGACTACTACAGTGTAAACCAGGGTGATCTCATGAAGAATTTCTTTCCCAGTGTTCCTATTGTCACTTACTGCAAAAATAGCAAAATTAAACACAGCAAGACAGTCAACTTTTCCACAGGTATTGTGCACACTGCAGCAGCCCATGATGCATGACGTAAATCATGACAAGTAAAACACAAGAAAAATTGAAACAGAGCACTGATGTCACTTATGCCTGGTAATTTGTGTGTGTGCATGCATGTCTCCTGGATGCAGGGGACATTGGCCAGCTGGGGATAATGTCTATAAAACCACAGACCCACATTATACCTGGCACAAAGCTTGTTTCACCTCGGGAAGTGTGCTATGACTTAGTGGAGGCTCACTTTTGCCACTGACACTACTCTGGTAGATAGAGACCTCATCTCACAACCAGGCCCTATCTCATATTGAGCATCTGTGCCTGAGCACTGCCAAACGTGCACATCCTTCCTGACAGGCTACTCAGAGCCAGTTAAGCCTGGCAAATGTGTTTGTGCACGGCACTACAGCACACGCAAAACCTGCTAGTTTTCTTCCATAATATTTGCAAATTTCGTAACAGTTGATTATTTATACATTAACCCACAGACTTCATTTCTTCCATCTTATACCCACCCATTGTAGATGTAGTGTTGTTGCCACTTGCTCTGTTAGGCACGAATTAATGCATCAGGGCCGTGTAATTTATGCATGCTATTTTGTCAAGTCTGTTTGTATAGAATCTGCTTTGGAGAGGCAAGCTGCTCTCTACTCTGGGGCCAGAAATAGTATTAATTTTTCTTTTCTTTTGGTGCTATGGATCAAAGTAGCTTTAGAGCAGTCACCAGCAAATCTCTGATGAGATGGAAATTGCAATGTTCTGTGTTTTATGCCGCTCCAGGTAGAGATGATTTGTGTGCATGCAGACGTATGACACTGACACAACAGAGGAAACCCTAGTTGACATGGATATTCGGGGATGCCATTGTCAGGGCAGCCAAACGACCAAGGACAAAGCACTGATTTACTAAGTTAGAATATGACTGTGCGCTTCTAGGTTTCAAAAGCGAGGGAGGAAAGCAAACTGCCTGCCTTTCCCAGGAAGAAGTATTACAAGGCAGACAGCTTGTTCCACTTAAATGCGCCCCACTGCAGTAACAGTATTACTTGCGAAATGAAGACACAACATACAGTCTTTTCTTAGTGCTTTACAATTCTCAGGTCAAGTGCTAATACATATTACAGAGCTCTCCCTGGCAAGTATTGTTAGAGCTGTCATTAAAGACCTCCAAAAGTCTTAGCTGTGCAATTCAAAATGTTTCCAAATCCTCTTATCCCAAACATAACAAATCTTGCTGTTGTTAAATCTGATGTTTTGTAAATTCGATACTACTTGGCTTATTGAGGGGGCTGGAGAATTTTTTTTGTGTAATAACACAGATCTCCAGAAAACGAATAAAGCGTCTCTGCAGCAGGGGAATAAGAAGGATCTCTGGGAGGGGATTTATGTACACCCGTGGAAAAGGAAAAATCAAAGACCACCTACAGTACAGTATGAAGATGATTCTAGGATTAAAAGGCACAATAATGCTACCCAATTACATCTCTGCCTGGGTCATGTGCTATGCATAGCAGAAAGAAGCAAGATGGCAGATACCCTGGGTTATTTTAATTAATTTAATCATGTGACTAATTGGTCTCTGCTGGGTTTCTGTGGTAACTGCTTCCTAAGTGCTGATGGGCAATTGTGTTAAATGTAGCTTGGAAACTGCACGTAGGGTGCAGTGCCTTCTAGGGAGCAAAGGGAATTGTACAGCTGTGTGGAGAAGGTGCTCCTGCTGGGGCACTGATTATCTCCGTGCAGAATGTCTACAGCTGTACCGTCCTCTTTGCTCGCCTGCTTCCCGAAGGAACACACAGCAAACACGCCAGACTTTTCCCCTCCTGGGCGTGAAAGTAGATTTCCTGTAGGAATATGGGAGGGCACATGTATGCGGCAGAGCACGCGCGATTTGGAAACAAAGGGAGAGCAGCCAGAGCGCCGTGCGTGCAAAACTGAAACGACTCCTGCGTGCACAGTGTGAGGCCCTGCAAGCCAGAATGTCTTCTTAGTGCTGACTCTGTTTGAGGGTAAATCCATTACCAAGCCCTGACACAAACAACGTGTGAAACCGGGTGGTTTTTTTTTTCCCCAACTGCTCCTGCTTCTCTTGTATTATTCATGAAATCCCTAAATCCACACGGGTCATAATTAGCATGGAGTACTGCAAAATGGCACAGAGCTGCCTTCAAAACTGGCAAACATGAAAATGACTTGTAAAAGTCATTCCTTGCTTCACGGGTTGAATTTCAGATCACCACGAACAAGAAGTTGTCATCCTGTTGGATCCAAACTTACGCCCATGTCTCCTCACATGATTAATGTAACAGCAAGAATGGAAAGATGATTAATAATAGCAACCTACATTCCAGCAATCACAATTGCACATAAATGACTGTTTAATGGGGTGGCAAGTTAAACCCCATTAAGGGCACAGAGAAAAAACAACTGAGAATCTCCCCTCCTCGGTACCTTTCAATGAAAAAAAGCAACCTAAGAAAATATCCTTAAGACAATATAAGACATGCTGCAAATACAGAACACAATAGGGAACAGAAAATGCCATACCTTATCCTAGCCTCACCAATGAAAATGCAGAAAGAGCATAGGAAATGTAGGAAGACAAAGTCAAAGAGAGGTTAAAAGTTTGGTAGCTGTACTGTGAAGGATAGAAAGGTTTCATATTATAAAGCAAGGGAAAGGAAAAGGCAGAATGGTAAAGGAAGAAAAACGTGCAATACCACCCTGTCCTGGGCTACTGGAGGATAAAGAGCTATCCAGCCGAACTGTGGCAAACCTGAGCTTTATTTTATTTAATATAAATTAGGGTAAATTTAAAATACCTTATACAGCTTTATCAGCAAAAAGTTATAGTTGTAGAGCACAAATATCAAATTCCTTGTTTTTCCTGTTGTAATGCCACCACTGCCTTGAAGTTTGTGATTCAGTTCTCATCCTACTAACATCAGTGGAAATATTGCCCCTGAAACTCATAAGACCAGAATACTTCCTTTGTTTTGAAACTGGTGGTCAGCATGCTATTGCATATTCTGTTCTGAAATTTCTATTGAGTTATTCAAACCTAAATTCAGGGCTGAAGAAATAAAATGCTCAAAATAACCACATTTGCTGTAAGCTGTCTTTAGGAAATCAATTTCAGGAAACAACTTACAAACTAGGTGAAATGCTGTAATATCCCTACTGTGTTCTTTGGAAAAGTTAGGTAGGCATAGTGAAGCTGCTACACATTACATTTTATGCTGAAATGTCCAGATATAATGAATTAGAGCTCTATGTGACCCTTCTTTAAAAACAGCCCTTATTGTGTGGGATTGAACACAACCTCACATTCTGCCTTAGTCTTTTTATAAGAAGTCTTTTACACTTTCCATATTTTCACCAACAGCAAATACTAGAAAATATTGACATTTTCAAAATACTCCAAAAGAGCAATGTGGCGACCCTGACAACTGCATTATGAAGGCTGAAAAATTTTAAGAGAGACTTGAGAATAACTAAAAGTGAGACAAAACATTTTCATTTGAGTGATATTAACAAAAAATTCCCCAGTACAACAATTCCAAATCTACTGCTCCTGCAGAGCCAGTAAGAACTAAATGGACCTATTACAGCTCTTGCTTTGGGCCAAAATTACTGCTGATCCAAGCAGCCCCGTTTATTTTAATAAAGCTGTGCCTGTTTACACCAGCTATGTATTTGCCCAACCAAATGGGACACGTCAATCTGGATCGGGATTGTGTCACAGAGCCCTTCATGCCTGCTATGCCAGCAGTGCAACCACTCTGATTAGGAAGATGGGTCTCACCACAGTGATCAGCCCATTTGTTCATCTCATCTGGCAAATTGCAGCTGACAAGAGCCAATACCTGAAGGAAGGAATGAAAAATATCCTATAGTCTACACAGTTATAGGATGCATCTGGGGCTGACACAGCGGGCAACATCTCTCATGCATGATATTTGGTTCCTATTGCTCTTTCACTTGGTTTAGTTATACACTCTGCTAACAGTAATCAGCTTTATCAAACCTCTGCAACTACACCATTTAACTTTAGTACCAGTTCAACTGCTACTCCAAACAGAGCACTCCTGTTTACTTCAGTGGCTTGTCACTCAGGCCTTTAACTATTAGTAACAGTTGAGTCTAAAAATGGGCAGTGTACTTTTGGGAATTAATAACTCCTGAATCCAAGCATGCTATCCTTTCATTTCTGCAGGAGACAGAAAATACAGAGGATGGTGTATGCATCCCCCTGCCAGTGCCAGCCACTGTGTTTACTAGTGTTTGTTTTTCCCAGCTTAGTCAGTCCCAAGCAAACCAGCTCATTTCATGCCCCAGCTACAAGTGTTATACTTGGTGTATAAGAGTATTATACACCAAAACTGCAAAAGATGAACCTCTGGTCCAGCCTTCTCCTCCTTCTCCACAGGCTTAACATTTTCATATTCCCTAAAGCATCTTTGATTGGTATCATCACTGAACTCTGCATATCCAAACTCTCTCCAAATCTTGCCACCCCTTGTTCTATCCACATTACAGCAACGACCCAACTCTCCTCACCAACATTCCAACACCCCAGACCCTTGCCCATTTGACTACCATTATATCTGCATCATCCAACTTACTGTCCTTCTCCTATGCTCAGCTTCAGGCTGTTGTCTAGCTTCACTCATTCCCCTAGGATATTTTTTTCAGGTTGCTTTTTTATCCCCCCTTGACATAATATCTTGCTTTTGGAAAAGTACAAGTTGGATTTCTTCATTATTTCTAATTCCTCCAGAGAATTATTTTCTGTCCTGTCTGGTATCTGCAACTCCTCCTAGTTCAGTATCAGCTGCAGAGTTTGTGAACTTGCTCTCTGTTCTCTCCTGGAGATCATTAATGAAATATGAAACAAGACCAACCTCAAAAAAGTCCCCCTGGCACTTCTCTATCCACAACCTGATATGCTGCTCTTTATCACCACCCTCTACTTTATTCCTTCAGTCTGTTTTCAGGCCACTTGACAGTGTTCATATCCAAAGTAATTTGAATTAATCTGAGGGTAAGATTTCATGAGATGCCATTTCAAGTGCTTTACTAAATTTCAAATCCATTAGAACTTCTAATTTGTGTCCCTCAGCTGATTTCTGTGCGTGTGTACACACTAGCCGTGGTTGCTGGGCAAAACCTCTGTACTTGTCTCTTACTCCTTGCCCATGTGGTACAACTGCAGAAAACAAGAATGTGGTTGAGTGGGTTTGTGCATTGAGTATCTGCCTTTTGTTGGAAAATCCAATTTTTTCCCAAAAAACAACTAATTTTTCTCAAGAAAATTGAATTAAAATTTTGTGTAGCACATACAAAAACACTCCTCAGCATTATAAAGTAATTTTTCTTTTGGCAGGAAACTTGAGTCCTTTTCAATGCAAGCAGTTTCTTATATAAATGTCCAGCTTCCTATGAAAACATGGACTGAGGTATGCTGCATTCACTGCTTCCATGGAGAGCATCAAACTATCCATAGACATCAAATAACACATCAAAACCAACCAATCTTATCCAGCAAACATGATCCTGAGTCCAAATAACTACCTAAATATCTCTGTCTAAAAGCTGCTATGTATAAAAATTATATCCCAGCTGTTCTTTACAGTGTTACTACCTGCCAGGTCATGCCTAATTGAAGTTATTTTATTCTGCCGTTAAGCAAATTAAATATAAATTATTTAGGAACTCTCATTTTCTGTGCTGAAGAAGAAAGTAACCTTATGTCTCCTTTTCTTTTATTGTTTTTGTTTTGGTTTTTTTAAGCACCATACAAAAGGCTTTCAAATTTTCAGGAACAGTTGCTGGTTTTAATGATATATTGCAGATCCTTGTCAATATCTCTGCTGCTTCACACTTTTATTTCCTTAGGAACACTCGGCTGAGCACCATCTGCTCCTGGTGATTTACTGCTCTCGAGTTGCTGAAGTTGGTCCATAACTTCATCCTAAGAGACTTCAATTTCTGTTATAAGGCCACATTCTGATTTCCTGTGGATAGTGTCCTTGGGACAGGAATTTCCTCATCATCCTCTGTGGTGAAGACGGACATAGGAAATTTAATTTTGTTTCTCTGCTGTTCCACTTTTTGAGAGGAGGTCAGAGCCATGGCTGGATGGCTTACAGGTACAGGGGACTTACAGGTGGCTTTTTGTTTTCTAGAGAGACTTTTTCTGTGCTTCTCCTGTACTTCCTACGCTGCCCGGTACCTGCACCTTTCAGATAATTACTGCACTCCACCTCAGGAACCTTTAGCTATAATTGATGGATCATGTCTTCAAAAGTTTTGAAGGAAGTGTTTTGTCTTAAAAAGGCAAAACATTTGGTATTTCTGCTACATGTATGCCTAGGACCCTGGTGGCATTTCCATCATTTAACAACCACACTTTCAATTTGGAAAAAAATGGTTTTTTCCTCTCTTGCTGTGTGAAAACCACAGAAACAATAGGAAAACAGACCAGATGCAAAATAATTGAATTGCATGTACACAATGTACAGGGCAAATATGCACAGGGCCTGATCTAAAGCTAATTGCAAGCAGTGGGATGTCACCCGCTGATGCCAATGGAGTCTGGATCAGGCCCAAAGAAAGTACACAAAAAAGCAGAGGGAGTTTTTTGTCTCATCTTTCAGTTACAGTAATCATAGGTGTTGTTTGTAACAGTAGTAGGTAACAAATTTTCCAGTAAAAGTGTGATTTTTAAGTTGACAGTGTCCCTTTAAGCTTATGCACTTCTTCACTTAACTATGCCAGATTTACTCTCCCCTTTCTACTTTTCCTTGCTCAGAGGTATACATACCATCTGTGCATCTAATATGGTGTTCTTAAATAGCCTCCAGAGAGATTCAATGCTTCTTTTCTCCCCCTTTTTAAAACTTGTCTGTTTTAACCCTTTTCCTTAGTATTTTAGAACCTCCTCTTTCAGAGCTCCTGGTCCTTCTTCCTCAGGATGAAGTTATCGCCTTCACACACTGAACTCAGTAGTACAGCTACTTTCTCTTTTAATACTTTTACATTAGTCAGAACTCGGAGGGAGCGGTCTTATCAAGGCAGTGATATTGATAAATTGCTTCTGCAAAAGGAGGCATGAGACTGGACCATTCAACAATAGCCAAAGTCAACCATTATTTCAACACTACACAATGAAATAATTCAAACCTTTCTCCCTATAAATATTTAAATGTCGGTGCACTGCTTTAATCTCTAGATTAATCTTTTAAGACTTATGTTTCTAGTTCTAGGAGCTCTCTTCCACCTAATTTTTAGTAGCACTGTGCACCACAACTGCAAAAGCCTGGGGGCTAAATTAAAAATAATAAGAGTTATTGAGACTGAGATGTTTGATTTCTAACTCAACAGGCTTTCCTTTTCATTTGAGACTCTGAATTTCAAGGGAGAGAAGAGCCACAGGCATACAGGACACTGCAGTGCTGCATCCATCCATGTGGTAAGAGGAAAATCACTCAGTCTCATGGAGATGTTGAGTCCTTGGTGATTCCCCTCGCTCCCCAGGAAAGCTGCACCAGGCTACCATGCCCCACTAAGGGCCCTTTCCCTCCCAAAGCCCAGAGAAAGGCTGGAGAGATGCTCTACTCTGCTTCTGAAATAAATGGACAGCAACAGAGCCATATCTCCCCCTCATCCCAGCCAAAGGACTGGCTCCTGCCGGAGCATCTCTGCCACCTCTCTGTGTGACAGAGGCAGGGTCTGGTCTCCTGCTTCTTAGGCTGGAGAGCAAACAAACCAAAAACATCTGAAGACACATGCTCCCCACCTCCACACCCATCAAATGGCTGTTTCTAAGTATTACTAAGCAGATGAGTACATTTATTTTAAATACAAAATTCCATCAAGTCTGACAACTCACAACATATGTTTACTTTCAACTTAAATTCAAATAGGTGAGCTGTAAATGCATGGGGTTTTGACAGAGCACAGCCAGTAACTGAATTTATCTGGTCACCAAGTGATCAAACATTATTGGAGAAACTATTTTCTACTGGAAAGACATTTTACATTTTCAGACTTTTGCTCTATAAAACCCACCTCATTCTTCCATCAAGTTTAACGCCTGCACAGTGAGCACGGCTTGATTTATGGCAAGAAACTGACTTCAACTAACAATCCCCAGTAGTACATTTTCCTGTTCATCCAGCAGATTATAAGTTATATCCATTTGGCCTCTCCTAGCCTCATTTAAACTCACAAGGCCAGACTCAAGGTTAATGGGTGTAAGGGTTTCTTCAGTCTTCCCATAAACCAGCAGACGTTTCCAAACAAACCTAAAGGGGATGAAACTTTTCTGGCTAGAAGAGGCCAAAAAGATAGACAATGTGATTTACTCCCTTGGTCTGAACTCAGTTTCATCCTTGAATTTATTGCAAGATTTCTATGGCTGATGGAGAGGAAAGTCGCCACACTGGGAGTGTAATAGAGTGATTAAATACAGACTGTCAGCTGACAAGAAATGTCGCAACACCGCTGAACTGCTGCCTCACCTGCACAAATTACTTTGCCACTTGCGAAATGTGACAGCAATGTCATCTCCTGAGACACTTTAGGACTAGAAATTACCTTCCACCTTCAGCTGGGCCCCTCAGGTTTTTTACTTCTGCCCACCCTGCTACCCTGCCTGGGTGGAATTTTGCCTCGTTAAACTACGCCGCTAATTCCAATTTCTGTATTCCACACACCCTTTCAGAGTGTGTACGAATGGTGTTGCTCACAACATTGTTCCTAATCCAAACACATTTTGGAAAACCATATTTGCTTAATTTTGGTTTTCAAATAAAAATATATAGAGTGAAAAAAATACTCAACCTCCTTTTCAATATTTCCCTAAGTTAATGAGCTGACTGATAAATGAACAGATGCCATTAAGGCAATAATTTATTCAAATGTCATGATATTTTTGAACAAACATTTAATATGCATTTCTTTATTTGCCCAGCTCATATTAGTATTAATGATTGATGTGTTCATTAGGAAAAGGAAGAGTGGCACCAAATATAGTCTGTGCAAATTAGATTCACTTTGGAGATATACCCTAAGCTTTTGTCAGAACAAGGACTGTTCTTGATGCTCATTCTTTGTTGAGCATGAGAAAACAAAGCTGAAGGTGCCTAATTTCGTACAAAGCCAAGGTTAATCTAAGGCAACCTGAGCTGAGACAAGAAACAAAGGAGAGCAATAATTTTTGAGCAATTGGCTAGCTCACATAGGTTGGAACCAAAAAGGTTCAGAGGTAAACTAAGCACCAGTGTGTATTATATCTGCTCATTTTCTGAATGCATCACTGTTATTGATCTAAACTCTTTAATCAAAAATCCCTTGGTGATGTAAAAATGCCATGGATGCAGACCATGAAGTCTATCTTGCCAGACTTTTTAAAGGAGCAAAATGTCTGTTATCCTCTAGTGTTCTCCTCTCCCCTTCAAAAATTCACCCTATGTGATTTAAAGCCTCAGTAAAGCTTTTTAGTAACCTCCAGAAAAATGGCTACTGGCCATATTTCTCCCTCAGTCACTCTGCAGGTAGAAACTTCTTTCACTTATCCAATACCAAGGTGCTAGAACACCTATTTAAATCCAAATCATTGCTCTAAACTGCATTCACCCAGTGTGCAAGGAACTTAAAAGCATTTCCAGTCAAGTCCTAACACAATTAGTGGTTTTTGTTGTACCATCTGTATGCAAACAAAACTTGCTTCTGGGAAAAAGGAAAAGTGCAATTGTTGAAGCTGTCCAAAACTGATGTGAGGACACCTTGCATAAACTGGTAGCTTTGTTTGAATCAGATGCCTGCCCCCCAAGAGGCAGCTGTAATTAGCATATTCATCTTGATAGAACCAAAGCAGCCAGAATGCAACACGACTGATGTAATGCGACATGGTGGTTAAAATTAAAAGTGAACACGCCTTTTAATTGGATTGGATACCTGCTAGTAATTCAGACAATGGGAATTTGATTCAAATTTATAGTATTAAATGGCAGCAGATGGACATTAAAATGTCCATTGAGTTCGCAAACTGACAAGCACGCTGGGTTTGCCAGATCCCTTCATTAAGTCACTCGTGGCATCAGTCAGGTGCTGCTGCCCATTTCATTGCTAGCAATGGCAATACATTTTGCTTTGTTGTGGGTGAGTGGCGAGATATTCTGACTGATGGCCTCAGTAGGTTAATTTGGAATTTCATTTGCCTCTTCTAATCATGAAAAATCCTAGCTCTGGTTTAGAGAAGCAATTCTATGAGATTTCTGGGTTTAGCATCCTGTAAATAACCAGGCCAGCTGATGACAGCAAGACAATGATGCCAATCTCCTTTCTGACCAATGCCACCCATTTTTTTCTAACCTCGGTATTTTCCTAATATTTCAGTCCCTGTTCCAGGTTCTTGGTCACTATATGCAGCCTTCAACTGTCCACAAACTTTAAAAACATCTTCTGAATGAGGTAATTCTCCTTATCCCTCCTTCTCCAGCCAGTTCCTCAAAGAAGTTTGCAATTGTGCCCCACACTTGAGCTGTTTCCCCTGCAGACTCAGCGTCTCATCTGCATTCACTCATCAGCGCTCATTTATGTCTCAACAAAGCAATCACAGCTATGGAGATGTTTGTTGTCTTTTTCCCCTCTACCTTCAAGCATTTGCAGGAAACCTTTTCAATTGGCTGCTGTGGCAATAGGCGCACACACACACACGCAGATGTGCACACACAAATACACGCACGCACGTTCTACGCAAACCCGCAGAGGCAGAAGCCGCTTTGTGAACCATTTATTGAATCCTGCTTTTCTCTACAGCTCCAGAGAACCAAATATGGGCAACTGCATGAAAAGATGGTGGGACACCTGCTCTGCACTGACCTTTCTGAGCACCTGATTAACGCAAGTTAAATCTCAAGGAGAAATAGATTTTCTATTCAGAGCTCCATGTTTTTCAACTATAGAAAGGGAGTCTAAAGGAACAGCTAAGCTTTCTTTTTTTTGGTCAGGGCATTATTTGCATCAAGTTGCTCCAAGCAATTTTCTGAATTTCAATGAATAATGATCACTTTACAAATTAAATTTTGTAGATGCATAAGGAAGAGATGAAAGTGGCTTTTTTTTTGCCATTACTCATTGACTTAACAGTGAGATTGTTAAATATCTCTCATGCACTGTTAGGCCGCACAATTAAGCTTGAAATCAAGAGAACTTTCTCTGACAATCCTCAGTAATATTCTGGGGAATGATAGCTGCTGTTTACTCCCAGTTTATAGTACATGCTTGTATCTAAATGTCCATATTATCACTTAGTGATAGATATTAATTAACCAAAAAATTATGCAGGCAAGAGCATTAAAGCTGTATGACGTTGCATGCTCTTTATCATCTTTAAATATAGATTGAAAATGTGAGGGGTTTCCTAATGCAACAGAACTTAGAACTAAATAAATGTCTGTGACTTCTTACAGTTCCATTGGATAGTTCACATTCACTTTTGCCACACAGATGAGATAAAGGACCTTAAACCTGTCTGCACTACTCCCTGTCCGCACTACTAACGCACAGTGTTGCCCATCACTACACTTTACAGGGAGAAAAGGGTCATGCTTGTTTACATCTTCTTGGTGCTACAGAGAAGCTTACTTTTACATTTTGATTTATGCCTTTTTGTTTATTAGCATGAATGAAATTGGACTGCTGTGTAAACAGAAACATCTATCTTTCTTCCTAATTGTGAGGCAGTATGAAGCAGGGACAAGGTCAAGTATAAAATACTGCCTGAGAACTTTGCAGTCGCTATGTCTCCAAAGCCTTAGTCAAATCAAGTAAATTACTCTTTAATATATCTGTGAGCAGAGTTCATAGCCTCTTTGAAGTCAGTTCTAGTTCTATGTTTGGCTGTTTGGTCATAATAAATTGTTTTCTGACCCATTGAGTCAAACAATTTAATTTCAAAATTAATCTTTTCAAGCTTCAGACTCACTGGATCAAATTATGAGTCCAACCATTCCCTTTAAATTTCATATTCTGAAACTTGGTGGTCTAATGCTTTTTGCCCTTATGTGACTCTTTCCTACTTAACTTTTATTAGTTGGCCTCTAAAATTAAATCTGAGAAGGAAGCATCCAAATCTTATATCTTTGGGTACTACTAACATTAGTCCCAAATGCTTGCTTTTCCAGCAATGGTTCCTTTTAGTTGGTATTATTATACACAACAGGTTGTCATTATACAATATTCAATGTACAATATTATACATTATTATGTATTATTACAATATGTGCATTTGACTGGGCAAACTGGACAAACAGGAGCAGGAATGCAGATTTGGGTTATTTTTGTTTGGGGGTGGCAGTGGTGTTATTTTTAGGTTTCTTTCTAAATTGGATCTTGTCTAAATGCTTTGGGATTTGCTGAATAGGGTAAAAGCCCCAATTTTTTGTTAATTTATCACTAACAATTTAGATAAGTTTATTCTGTTGGGGGAGCCTTTAAAATTTCAAAACATACATATTTCTATTCTTGCAAGGCATGGCTGCTGCTGATATAATTTTAAACAGTCATGACTTTAAAACACCTGGATAGATGTTTCTGTTTAAAACACCTGGAGTAAAATTTGCATTTCTTATAAGAAAAGCAACTTAAGGTTGCACCAGACTTCTTCCTTACAAACTTCCCATTCCAGGCATGAAGCTCCCTGACAACCCTGGCTATGCATGGATGCAGAGGACACAGAGGCCCAGCTTCCAGAGCACAAATAGACAAGACTCCAGCAGGACAAAAGGCAGGAAAGCCTGATGGGCATCTCAGACTTCACTCCTTGGGTTCAAAGCTCCCAAGGCCAGGAAGGCACCAGCTTATCCCAGTGTGTTGCTGCCCTTGCCAAACCTAGTGCAGGAAAGGGCTGAGAAGGAGTTAGAAGTTGGGAGCAGCCAGTGCCCAGCTGGCCTGGGGCTTTGTGGAGCCCTTTCAGGGCACTTCAGGGTGGGCTCATGCCAAGCCTTCTCCCAGCTGGGAATCTGTGGCATGCAGCACTGTAATGTGCATTTGCCCTGTGTATGGGAAAAGATATTTTTTAGAATGATTACAAAAGTCCTCATTCTGAACACCGCAATTGTCATTCAGGGATGGATAATACACAGCATTACTTAGTGCTGTTTTGAGGCATTAGTGATGACTAATTCTTTACTGCTTAAACAGTCCTACCATCCGAGGCAAGCACTTATTGCAGCACTTCTTATCTAGGGGAGGGAGGGAAGACTGCTTAATGTGATCCATTAGGAAACTCAAGCTTTAAATAAAGTGACCACAAAGTCCTATCAGCTCCCAGAAATGCAGCAGCTGTACATATTTAATGTAATACAACACTATATTGTGGCAGAGATCCCTGTTTAAAACATGCATAAGGCAGGTGAAACGTGACTGTTTTGCTCCTCTGTTTGAAAAATGAGAAAGTGTAGAGTGGCATAACTCCTTAAAATACATAAATAAGCATTAGAGTCAGGGAGAAGACAGGCACGCTGTTGGAATAGCACTAACAGAGCAAAGGTCAGCAGTTAAATCTGAAACTATTGCATCCTGGTTCTTTTGATCTTATTCCTCAAGACTCCACTCTGTTACTAACAGGTGAAGTGCAAAACCAGAAGCATGAGGGTCTGCTGAATTCTACTGTGCTTGTCTTCATTTAAGAAGCGCACTTCCTAAATATTCTGTCCCCAGATTATCTAATGCCATA